>NC_092739.1:143043963-143354658 GCF_047496795.1 Chiloscyllium punctatum | reverse complement strand
CTCTGTGGGATCCCACCAGTTACTGGCTGCAATTTGGAAAATGGCCGTTTGTTCCCTGTCTGCTAATCAGTCCTTTAACCATGTCAGTATACTATCCCTGAGCCAATGCTACAAGTGCACGTGAGTTATATTAAACTTGCATAATACACTGGTTTAGGTTCAATTTGAGAACGGTTTCCAGTTCTGGGCACGTTCCTAGCCAAGCTGTTCCTGTACAGCTACAACACTGGCATTGACAGGACCATTGGGAGGTGAAGAATTGGGAGGAAGTGAGGACTGCTGGAAATCAGAGTTGAGTGTGTGGTGTTGGAAAGGGCTCATGCCTGAAATGTCGATTCTCCTGCTCCTTGGATGCTGCCTGACCTGCTATGCTTTTCCAGCACGACACTCTTAATATGTGAAAAATTGCCCTGTCCACAAAAAAAAGGACAAACCTAACCCATACCACCCAACTCTCAATCTTGTATAAAATGATGAAAGATGTCATTGGCAATGCTAAGAAGTGACATTGCTTCGCAATAATCTGCTTCCTGATGATCAACTTGGGTTCTGCCAGGGCCACTTGACACCTGACCTTATTACATCTTAGGTTTAAACATAGACAAAACAGCTGAACTCAAGAGATGAGGCAAGAATGATGGCCCTTGGCATCAAGTCAGCATTTTAAGAATGTAGCATTAAGGAGCTCTAGAAAAAACTGGAGTCAGTGGTGTCAGGGAGAAATCACTCCACTGGTTGGAGTGATACCTAGCACAAAGGAATATGGTTGTATTTGTCGGAGGCCAATCATCTCTGTTCTAGAACCTCACTGAATGAGTTCCCTACGGTAGTGTCCCAGGCACAACCATCTTCAGCTGTTTCATCAATGAGCTTTCCTCCATCATAAGGTCAGAGGTAGAGATAATTGATGACTGCTTGATGTTCAACACCAGTCATGACTCCTTAGATTTGTGTCCATATACAGTGAGACATGCTGGAGTTGTAACATCGTCTTTTTTTCACAAGTTAAATCAAAATTCATTGTTTGAATGTTAATGGTATTTTTTTGTATTACTTTGCTTCATTTCACTGTACTCTGCAAATCTGATAAGGGTTAAAGTGCAAACATGGATGTTGAAGAAATGTTTACATTGTTCCATTTATGGCAGGGCAGAAGTAATCCAAGCCTATTCCTATTGTTTTATGAATTTTGCCTACTTTCCAGACATAAATATTCTGATATAATTGACTGGATAATCAATTGTAAGGTCAGTAGCAACCGAAACATTATATCTGTTGTCCAGTATTTAAATTGGATAACTCTTTACGTACTTATCAGTCACGTGTGATCTTTATCTTCTGTTTTACAATCTTGTACCCCTAGATATATCTGCAATTGATGACTGTGAAGTGTTTGTGCTTGTCTGCAATAATTCTGGTGTGAGGAACAAATGCACTGAATGTCATACTAACGCATGGCATTGTGACACACAAATTAGATTAGATTCCCTACAATGTGGAAATAGGCCCTTCGGCCCAACAAGTCCACACTGACCCTCTGAAGAGTAACCCCACCTAGACCCATTTCTCTCTGACCAATGCATCTAACACTATGGACAATTTAGCATGGCCAATTCACCTGGCCTGCACATCTTTGGACTGTGGGAGGAAACGGGGAGAACGTGCAAACTCCACACAGACAGTCACCCAAGACTGGAATCAAACCTGGGACCCTGGTGCTGTGAGGCAGCAGTGCTAACCACTGAGCCACCATGCTGGTTTAGGTTGGGATGGTTTAAAATTAAGAACTCATAAGAACTAATATTTGTAAGGCTAAAATCATTAGTATGTAGGAAATGTCGTAGAAAGACATTAGCAACTTGCCAATCAGGGTCTTTCATAATGATTTGAAAAAGGGATCATTGGACATTTCCTGTTGCAGTTTCTGGCATTTATACAGCCTAAAACTCCAGAGATCGAGGTCTACAATCTCAGTACCAATGAGATCTACTTGCAGATCGCAGGAAACATCTGTAGTATTTACTGGGTTAGATAAATAGCAATGTGTCAAATGTGAGTACATAATTGTCTGGATTGTAGCGTATGTTGCAGTCATAACCCCGTACTTTAACGAGTAATCTCCGTAATCTGGTTGCCTGAAAGAAGAAGATGGCTTGATAACGTCACCTCAGGCTGACGTCATGAGGATCAGTAAATCCTTCTATGCCAGTCTGTATGACGCGAAGCCGACTGACAGCGCGGTCTCCCAGTTGTTCCTGTCCTCTATCACGGAGGTCTTAGACGACAGAACACGGGAGAGGCTGGACCAGCCGCTATCTCTGGACGAGCCGACCAAGGCCCTCGAGTCCTTTGAAAAGAATAAAACTCCCGGAAGTGATGGCTTACTGGTCGAGCTCTATTCCGCTCTGTGGGACTTGATTGGCCAGGACCTGCTGGAGGTGTATGTCAGTATGGTTAGGGCAGGTACCATGAGTGAATCCATGAGGAAAGGCATCATCACCCTCATCTACAAGCAGAAGGGGGAGAGGGAGGAACTCAAAAATTGGAGACCGATCTCACTGTTGAATGCGGATTATAAAATTCTGTCAAAGGTAATCGCCAACCGGGTCAGGTCTGCTCTGGGGTCGGTGATTCACCCTGACCAAACCTGTGCTGTGCCGGGCAGGAAGATCACTGAGAGTCTCACACTCCTCAGGGATGCGATCGCCTACGTGCAGGACAGAGGGTTGGACACTTGCCTGATCAGCCTGGACCAGGAGAACGCCTTTGACAGGATATCACACAGGTATATGAGAGATGTTCTCTCCAAAATGGACTTTGGGGAGGGAATCCGTAATTGGATCAGACTGCTCTACACCAACATTGTCAGTGCAGTCTCAATCAATGGGTGGGAATCAGATAGCTTCTCAGTCAGATCTGGAGTCAGGCAGGGCTGCCCTCTCTCTCCTGCCTTGTTTGTGTGCCGCATAGAGCCATTTGCCGAGTCCATCAGGAAGGATGTGAGCCTGAGAGGGGTGACTATTCCTGGCAGCGAGGACCTGCAGGTTAAGGCATCCCTGTACATGGATGACGTCGCCGTTTTCTGCTTGGATCTGTTTACCGTGCGCAGACTCATGTGCGTATGTGACCAGTTCGAACGGGCCACAGGGGCCAAGGTAAACCGAGGCAAGAGCGAGGCTATGCTCTCGGGAACTGGGCCGACCAATCCTCGATCCCCTTCACAGTCAGGACTGACCACCTGAAGGTGCTGGGTATTTGGTTCTGGGGGGGCTGGGGCATGCGCCAAGTCTTGGGAGGAGCGTATCAGCAAAGTGAGGCAGAAACTGGGCTGATGGAAGCTATGGTCGCTCTCCATCACAGGAAGAAACCTGGTCATCAGGTGTGAGGCACTGTCATTGCTATTATACGTGGCACAGGTCTGGCCTATTCCCAGAACCTGTGCCGCTGCAGTCACCCAGGCCATCTTCCAATTTATATGGAGGTCAAAGATGGACCGGGTCCGAAGGGACTCGCTGTACAAAGATCTGGGCAACGGGGGAGAAAATACACCCAATGCCACCCTCACCCTGATGGCCAACTTTGTGTGTGACTGCATCAAGCTGTGCGTGGATCTCCGGCACGCAAACACCAAGTGTCACTACGTACTGAGGTTCTACCTGTCCCTGGTGTTGTGAAGGATGGGCCTGGCCTCACTGCCGCGGAACGCTCCGAGTAGTTGGACCGTTCCGTATCACCTGTCCTTCGTGGAGAAGTTTATGAAGAAAAACACCTTTGACCACAAGTCCATCAGGAAGTGGTCAGCACGTAGTGTCCTTGAGACCCTTCGGGAAAAGGAGAGGGCAGATCCTATCGAGCGGTTCCCTGAACAGACTGTCAAAGCCATTTGGCAGAATGCCTTATCACCAGAACTTTCCAACAAGCACCAAGACATGGCTTGGCTGGTGGTGAGAAGGGCTCTGCCTGTGAGATCCTTTATGCATGCCCGGACTCTCAGCCGCACCGCACGCTGCCCTCGAAGCGGTTGTGGGGGGGACGAGACTGTCACACACCTCCTTCCTGAATGTGCCTACGCAGAAGAAGTCTGGGGAGGAATGCAGTGGTCCCGAGCATCTCTGTGACACGGGACTCCGTGCTCTACGGCCTGTTCCCCGGGACGAATCAACTGTGCCTGGAAGATCATCAACTCAGTGAAGGATGCTCTCTGGGTGGTCAGAAACCTGTTGATCTTCCAGCTGAAGGAGTTGACCCCGACTGAGTGTTGCAGACTGGCACATTCCAAGGTCCAAGACTACGTGTTGAGGGACGCGCTGAAGCTTGGGGCAGCTGCTGCCAAGGCACGGTGGGGAAAGACCACCGTGTAACATCTGCCTGCCTAAAGAAGAACAGGGGGCCCACGCAGTCATTTGGGCTCTGCTGATGCCTCAGCTAAAAATGTAATCGTACAGACCTGTAAATAAGAATGATTACTCTGTTTTCGGTATGCAATGAAATGGAATGTTCGCATATGTATGGCATGTCCAACTGTACAGACCATCAAAGTATTTTATGAATAAAGTATATTTTTGAAATAATGAAACAAAAGTTAGCAGTTTACACCAGATCAGCTTGAACCATTTCTGGTTGAGGAGATAGATAGATTTTTGAAATATCAGGGAGCTGAGGATGTTGATGAACTGGGACAAAATAGGAGTTGAGGACTGTGGCAAATCAGCCACAATTCAAATGGTTCATGATACAAATGGTCACCCTGCTCCTGTTTTTAAAATTAGATGTTTCCATGACAACATTTTTCCAAACAGGTACATGTGAACATGTTGGATTACAAAAGCAATGGCTCATATTTTTGACCAATATTCAAATAACTGGATTGTGATAGGTGTTTGGATGCTAAAGCAATAGGCTTCATGTTTTGTAAGATGGAGGTTCCAGGGCCTTTTTGAGAAGTACCAACCTCCCTTTTCTTTGGCTTGTTTAATGGAATCAAAGTGTTAATACTCTTTCAGTCAGTAGTTTCCTGAACTCATTAAATGCATATTGATGATCATCCTGCCAGATAAATGGTCCTTTTTTCAGAAGTTCTCAAATAGCTGAGACTATGCATGACAAAAGAAAATTGAATCAACCTAAGCAACATTAAACATTCCTTTTATCATGTGGACCAGGCATTGTGCTAATAGCCTCCACTTTGTTAAGATCTAGATTATGCCATTATCTGAATATATTGACCGCAAAACATTGATCTGTTGTTCATCATCATTACGTTTTTAGCTACTGAACACAAGTCGATCTTGATGTGTTGCTTTCACAAGGAGTAGTAATTGTCAATTATGTTCTCACTTCATTTGACCAATTACAATAATGTCAGTTGTTTTACAGATGCATCCTGGATTTTCATATTTGATACGATCCATGTATTAGACAGTAACTTTGCTCATGGAAGTCTGAATTGTAAAGTCCTTTCAGTGTGGAAAGAGGCCATTTAGCCCCACAAGTCCACACTGACTCTCTGAAGAGTATCCTACCCAGTCCCCATAACCCTGCATTTCCCATGGCTAATCCACTGAACCTACACACCTTTGGACTTTGGGAAGAAACCAGAGCACCTGGAGGAAACCCACACAGGCACGGAGAGAATGTGCAAACTCCACATTGACAGTCGTCCAAGGCTGGGGTCCTTGGCACTGTGAGGCAGCAGTGCTAACCACTGAACCACCTTGCCGCTGCACCAACAGTGGTAATTGTTGATTAACAGATTGACTTTGGAAAATGGAACATTAACTGTCATGAGCTCCTGAGAAGTCTTTTCAAAAGATCAGGATCCATTTTAACATCAAGTTTGGAGAAAACAATTGGTGTTTGCAAATTTGGGATTTATTGTGGGCATCATTTTAGTGCCATATTTAGACGCCTTAGGTCCAAAAAGCTTTGTACAACCATCTGTTTTGACAATTGCATCATTGCTCAGATCTTTGAGTATAGGAGTTGGGACATCATGTTGAGGTTGTACAGGATGTTGGTGTGACTTCTTCTGGAATACTGCGTGCAGTTCTATTTGCCCTGATGTAACAAGGATGTTATTAAATTGGAATAGGTTCAGAAAAGATTTATCAGGATGTTGCTGGGAATGGAGGGTTTCAATTATAAAGATAGGTTGGATAGGCTAGCTTTTTTTTATCATTGGAGCATAGAAGATTGAGGGGTGATCTTATAGAGGTTTCTAAAATCATGAGGGGCCTAGATAAGGTGAATAGTAAAGGTCTTTTCCATAGGATGGGGCAGTTCAAACTAGGTGGCTTATTTTTAAGGTGAGGGGAAATCATTTTACACAGAGAGTGGTTCATGTGTGGAATGAACTGCTAGAGGAAGTGGTGAATGCAGGCACTGTAACAACATTTAAAACACATTTAGGCAGATACGTGAACTGGAAAAGTTTGAAGGGAAATGGGCCAAACGCAGGCAAATGTACAAGTTTGGTTTGAGATCATAGTCAGTGTGGACTGATTGGATCAAACGGTCTGTTTTCATGCTGTAATGATTAGTACAGATTGTGACATCTCTTTCCACTTTACGAATTGAATTCCATCTGCCACTCCTCAGCCCATCGGCCCATCTGATCAATATCCCGTTGTACTCTGAGGTAACCTTCTTCGCTGTCCACTACACCTCCAATTTTGGTGTCATCTGGAAACTTACTATCTATACCTCCTATGTTCACATCCAAATCATTTATATAAATGGTGAAAAATAGTGACACATCTCTGGTTGTATTTCACCTTACTCTGGGTGTGGATGCTGCACTTACATAGAGACAATGCCAGCACATATATGCAACTATCACATCTTCTTTGAAATGTCCAAGGCTACTGGACCTATCCAGATGTAACGAAGGTTGGCTACAGAAGTGAAAGAATAGTTCTTGTAATCATTTATCTTCACAATTACCTTGTGGAGGTTTTGAATGGCCAACATGCTGGTAAGCCTGCAGTCACTAGACTAACGGTGTCCACAGTATAGAATACCTGGGATGATCACAGTGAATTGTTGTAGTGGCAATAACTGTAAGGGATTCCACGGATGGAATCTCTGAGCCTTTGTATGCTGTGAGATTGGCTGCAGTTTGTTGAACAATCACTTTCCACTTCTGCAGGTATATATTTTCCAGTTTGTAAGGTAGAAGCATTGAAACCTTATTGAATTTTGCTGACAGTTCCTATTTCCCCAGCCTCTCTAGGCATACACATAAATAGTGGCTTAGGCCTCAGATGGTATTATGTTGTCAATATAGTCTATAATGTTCTCAATCTATTCTGTGACACTACATAGAATGTTTGTTAACTGTGCATGTTCATGCAATGGTCATCCTCATCATCTAAGTATGTAGTCTGGCTGATCATTTTATTAATTTGCTGCTATACCTTGGCTGTGGAGTTCCCATGAAAACACTGTCCTCCTTCTTGGGGCTAGAGGTTGCAAACTTTGAAGATGGTGGAGGGTTGCTTTTTAGATTGGAGGCCTGTGACCAGAGGTTTGCCACAAGGATCAGTGCTGTGTCCACTGCTTTTCATCATTTATATAAATGATTGAATGTGAACATAGGGGGTTTAGATAGTAAGTTTGCAGATGACACCAAAAGTGGAGGTGTAGTGGACAGCGAAGAAGGACCTCAGAGTACAATGGAATATTGATCAGATGGGCCGATGAGCTAAGGAGTGGCAGATGGAATTTAATTTAGATAAATGTGAGGTGCTGCATTTTGGAAAGGCAAATCAGAGCAAGACTTATACACTTAATGTAAGGTCCTAGGGAGTGTTGCTGAACAAAGGAACCTCGGAGTGGAGGTTCATAGTTCCTTGAAAGTGGATTTGCAAGTGAAGAAGTGATAGTGAAGAAGGTATTTGGTATATTGCCCTCACTGGGACAGAGCATTGAGTATAGTGGTTGGGAGGTCATGGTGTGACAGGGCATTGGTTTGGTCACTTTTGGAATATTGTGTGCAGTTCTGGTCTCCCTCCTATTGGAAAGATGTTTTTAAAATGTGAAAGGGTTCAGAAAAGATTTACAAGATGTTGCCAGGAATGGAGGGTTTGAGCTACAGGGAGAGGCTGAACAGGCTGGGGCTATTTTCCCTGGAGGGTCAGAGGCTGAAGGGTGACTTAAGAGATGGTTTATAAAATCATGAGGGGCATGGATAGGATAAATAAGCAAGGTCTTTTCCATGGGGTCAGGGAGTCCAGAACTAGAGGGCATAGGTTTAGGGTGAGAGGGGAAAGATATAAAAGAGACCTAAGGGGCAACGTTTTCACACAGAAGGTGGTATGTGTATGGAATGAGCTGCCAGAGGATGTGGTGGAGGCTGGTACAATTGCAACATTTAAAAGACATTTGGATGGGTATAAGAATAGGAAGGGTTTGGAGGGATATGGGCCGGGTGCTGGCAGGTGGGACTAGATTGGGTTGGGATATCTGTTTGGCATGGATGGGTTGGACTGAACGGTCTGCTTCCATGCTGTACATCTCTATGACTCTAGGTTTAGGGTGAGGAGGGAAAATTTAAAAGGGACCTAAGGGGCAACATTTTCAGGCAGAGAGTGGTGCGTATGTGGAATGAGCTGCCTGAGGAAGTGGTGGAGGCTAGTGCAATGGCAACATTTAAAAGGCATCTGGATGGGTATATGAATAGAAAGGGTTAAGAGGGATATGAGCCATGTGCTAGCAAATAGGACTAGATTATGTTAGGATATCTAGTCAGCATGGACAAGTTGGACCGAAGGGTCTGTTTCTGTGCTGTACATCTTTATGATTCTGTGATTCTATGCTGTTGAAGGAAACTTGAAACATAGCAGTGTGTCTTGTATGTGATACACACTGCTTTTTGGTATTTTGTGCACTCCCATTGTTTGCTGGAATGTTGTATCTATCTGCATTGGCATTTCCAGTGTCCTCTGGTGTCACATGCTTCACATATGTCATAGAAGCTGGACAATTTCTGGGTGTAGATATGAGTTTGCATTGTATGTTTGGTTTAGCAGATTTATTTGAATTGGTTGCGGTGTCGATGATGAAAATAGTGCACAGAGCCTGTAAAACTCAGTCTCCCATAAGGATTGTTTCATGTTTAGCAAACTGCTGAGCTGTAACATTTGGGGCTGGTTGATCCGAAAGATTTCTTTTTTTTCTGCATTGATAGGTGGTGATCGGTATGTGTTTGTAACATTTCAGAGGCAGAACTGTCTGGTAGAGTGACACACATCCTATGAAAAAAATGTGTTTCATTATAATTACATCAGCAGGAAAATGTCCACAGAGGTTTACAAAGTTATGAGAAGCATGGATAGGATGAATAGACAAACTCTTTTCCCTGGGGTGAGGGAGTCCAGAACTAGAGGGCATAGGTTTAAGGTGAGAGGGGAAAGATATAAAAAAAGACCTAAGGGGCAACTTTTTCATGCAGAGGGTGGCATGACCTGCCAGAGGAAGTAGTGGAGGCTGGTACAATTGCAACATTTAAAAGACATTTGGATGGGTATATGAATAGGAAGGGTTTGGAAGATTATGGGCCGGGTGCTGGCAGGTGGGACTAGCTTGGGTTGTGATATCTGGTCGGCCCATTCGGACGTTTTTTTGGGCTCTGCTGATGCCTCAGCCAAATATATGTACAAGATTGAAAAATGCACACGCCTGTATATGACAAGGATAAATTCGAATCTGTGTTTGTAAATGTGGACATATGTATGGCATGATCAAATGTACAGACCATCAAATCATTTTATGAATAAAGTATATTTTTGAAATTAAAAAAATCTGGTCGGCATGGACAGGTTGGACCGAAGGGTCTGTTTCTGCGCTGTACATCTCTATGACTCTATGAGTCTGGCTCTGGCTTACTTACAAACATATGAATTATGAGCAGAAGGTCATTTGGCCCTTTAAGACAGCTCTGTCATTCAATAAGATAATGACTGACTTGTTTGTGTTCTGAATTCTACATTTCCATCTATCCCCATCTTTGGCTCCCTTATGTAACAATGATTTAGCTCCCTCCTCCTTAAAAAAGATTTAAAAACTTGCCTTCAGAGGCAGAAAGTTGCAAGTCTCACAACCCTCTGAGAGAAACAATGACCCCTCAGCTTTGTCGTTTAAAAAAAGGTGAGTTCTAATTTCAACAGAGTGCCCCCTAAATCTGGACTCAACCTGAAGAGTAAATATCTTTTCTATGTCCACCTTGTCAAGAGCATTCAGGATCTTATAACCTTCAATCAAATCGCCATCACTCTCCTAATGTCCAGTGAAAACAAGCCCAGTCTGTCCAATCTTTCTTCATAAGACAATTCACTAATTTCAGCTGTCAACCTAATAAACCCTATCTGAACTGCCTCCATTCTTCTTTCAGTCAGGAGAGAACTCTGCACAGGGCATTTGAGATGTGTTCTCACCAAATGTTATGATCCCAGCTGATGTTAATACTGGACAAGTCAGATCCCAGATGGAAATCTGGCTTGCTAGATCATAATTTATTTATTTTGTTTTAGTTTTATTGAGGTGATCTCGAATGAAACATAAATATGCAAAGCTGCGATTTTAACAACAAAACAGCAAAAGTGCTCTAAAGAAGATAAACTAGAATAAACAAATTTATTTACATGTAAAATCGGTGCAAAGATTTTGAAACACATGACAAAATACAATCCCATTAATCTCACATCACTGCTTATAGTACTGACATACCAGAGAAAGAATTGCATTCTGTACTTACATGCAGAGTTTAATTTAGCCGTAGCTTCAAATCCCCTCTCTTGAGAATCTTATAGCATCTTCCTTGAGCCTTCATACAACTGAGCTTTTACTTTCCCAACTTCAAATATCCCTTCAGGCTTTTAAACAAACAATTCTGGTTTGGAAATGTTAAACTAAACTCCTTACACTTGGGTAATTTAATATTCTAAACAATCACCCTTTCTCAGGAGCAACTGTTTTACACATTAAGCTTCAGCCAAGACTTCTGCAAACTTGCCACCATGAGCTCCTACCCTTTTACCTGATACCTTGTCAAATGCCTTCTGGAAATCCAAATATAGTACATCAACAGATGTCCCTTTATTCTCAGCACATGTTAATACTTCAAAGGATTCCAAACAAATTGGTTAATATCAATTTTCACGAAAATCCTGCTGACTCTTTCCAAATACATTGCGTTTTTAAAGTGCCCAGTTATTACCACCGTGATGGTTAATTCGAACATCTTCTCCTCTACTCACATCAAATTAACTGGCCTATTGTTTCCCACTTTCTTCCTTCTTGAACAGACGGGTTATATTTGCTACTTTCCAGTACTGTCTGAGTGTTCCTGTTCCTGAATGCGTGTTGATCATTGAGGCTTTGGATTGCCTCTGTTTCAAAGGCGGATTCACATGGGATTAGTGTTTTTTTTTCAGAAATTTCAGTCAATGGAAAACCACAGAAAAAGGTGACAGAACAAAATTTCTGAGCCTACTGCATTCTGATTGGGTGACTTCAGAACAGGTCTCTAACTGGCTTAAAGCCCAACATCTTTCTGTCCCCATGGAATCACAGGAGTGTTTCTCCTGACTAATAACATTGGAATGGCTCAGTAGGAAGAGATACCATCATTGTTGGTGGTGTTATCTTGGTTTGAAAATACATAAAGATTATATTTAAAGGATGTTAATCATTTTCTTCCATAGCAGAGGTAGGATACAAATAATAATCTCACTTAATTGTTCTTCTCCTGGATGATCACTGGTCTGAACCCTCACAAGAAAGGCAAGTTCTGAAAAAAATCAAAAATACAGTGAACCTAAATGAGACACAGAGTTTTATGGTAAAGTATTATAATTCATTGTATTTCTTAGAAATTCTGCATAACTGTACCACAATCATTAGTTACCATTTGGAATGAGGACAGTTATAGAAAGGAACTCCCTGTGTGGGTACTGAGCTACTATAAATGCATTTTCCATATGCTTCAATGGTATTTTGCAGCAAATGGTCAGTTGAAGTGCTTGATAAGAAATTCAGCAAACACATTGATTTAATGGTTTAAACTTAACCATTGAGGTTATCTACTGTGGCTCAGTGGTACTGTGACTCTTGCCTCAGAGTCAGAGAAGTTGAAGGTTAAAGTTCCACTCCAGACGCTTTCCTAAAGATTTATTCCTGATACCCTGATGAACTCTACCTCCCAAACAAAGTTACAAATAAACAAACTGATTACTTTGTTATTATTGCATTATATTTGCAGTAGCTTGCTGTGAGCACATTTCCTCCTTTATAATCATAACTATTTTGTGTTTGGATAGTTTAGTCAAAAGAGATCAATGAGTCTTTTATAGGTTTGAACAATAATCAGTTTATTATATATTAAGTAACTACATAGTTTTACAGAAACTTGACAAGGTCTGCACATGAAGGCTGTCTATCAGAGTCACTCTGTCATGTGACCTCTTGCATCTCCACAATAAGAGGTGTTATTCACAGGTCCTAGACATTCATCCTTCCAACCTGGATACAACTCTCTCTAAAGTCTTTGTCCATATATTTTTGAATGTGTCCATTTTTATTTTCAAATTCCCACCTCACCTCGCCTGAAATCTCTTAAGATCACAGACTGAATCTGGCAGGAGAGTTCACAGTTCAGATGATTGATGATCTGTCTCTGAACTTGGTGTTCTTTGAGGTTTGTAATATCTGGCTTATTCTAATTTTCGGTTCCACATCTGATTCATCCAAATCTGTGACTGATTGATGTCATTGATGAATTGAGACACAATTTCTCCTGCTGCCATTTCTAGTGCATTCTGAAGCACGCACCAAGTAAAATCACTGTTCATTATCGTCTCCTCGGGCAATTCCTTCTCCTCTGTTTTGTATCCACAACCTTTCTCATCCTGTCAACTTGAGTAGGCTTCTGTCATAGTTATAAGCTTGTTGCTTTGTTAGACTTTTCTTTGCTTTGAACCTTCTGATAATCCTGCACTTCTGACCCAGAAGGTAATATTTTGAGTAGAATGGGAAGCTGTGTTTTAAGCTTCCTTCCCAGCAATAATTATGATGGTGCTAACTGATATGGAGTAGATCTATAGGTGAGGAGTGCAGTTTGAAAATCTACATTCTATTTTAATGGTGCTTTAGTATTTCTGATTCCTCTTTCACCGTCATCATTGGATTAAGGATATTCCAGGGAACTTGTAGGGTATGCAAATGTTTTGTAAAGTGCATGAACTAGTCTTTTGCAAATTGTAGACTACCTGTCAGGAGTTTTAGAGATCTCCTTTAAAGCTCAAATGTCAGTCTCAATTCAAATATTCAATGTTGATCCACCTTGAAAAATAAGCAATGACGATCAGGCAGGATTTTCTGCTAGCCATGAATAGATTGATCCCTAGGATTTCTCACTGTCTGTTTAGAAGTTAAGTTGAGATGAGGGTTTCCCTACATTCTGGTCCACAAGTTATACATTCCAGCCAGCTTGGAAATATTTCACGTTTTGATAACAATATTCTAAGCCACTACACAGTTGACTGAACCTGTACTCTCTCTAACAGCACTGTGGGTGAATCTAATATTTTTATTATTCAATTTTTAGGACATGGGTGTCGCTGGCTGACCAGCATCTATTGCCCTCCAAGATGATAGTGGTTAGCTGCCTTCTCCAACCGTTGCAGTCCATTTGCTCTAAGTTGACCCACAATGCCATTAGGGAGGATTTTGACCCAATTACAGTGAAGGAACAGCAATATATTTCCAAGTCAGGATGGTGAGTGGCTTGGATGGGATGTTGCAGGTGGTGGTGCTCCCTTATCCTTATAGGTAGAAGTAGTTGTGGGTTTAGACAGTGCTGTCTGAAGATCATTGGTCAACTTCACAAAGCTGAATGCAAGTCATAACCTTTTCAAATCTGTCTGGATGCAAATTCAGTTACTGACAACCTTCGCTCCTTCATTTCTGAAGGTTTCTTTTTATTTCTTTGCATTCTGTATAATCTCAGCAACAGAAATTTTCTAAAGAGCTATGTTGAACACTCTATAGTACCTTAAAGTGGTAATAGGTCTTATGGACAACATTTATAGTTCATGATGCATGTATCAAAGAACATAGACTGAGGATTAAAGTAGGTTTTAATTGTCTACAAGAGGATGGCCCGACACTTAGTAAAATTAATGAATGCTCTAACTCATATACTTGTATCCTAGAACACGTTGATGGCAAAGGCAAAATGGTAGATCCACAATATTTGATTATCTACAGTTCTGCTTTCTGGGGTATTGTCTGCATCTTTCCCTTGATTTTTATTTTAGTCTCTCCTGGGCCATGTAACTGAGTTTCTGCTGGCTATTGGCAATCTGTTGGTAACCATAGTTCATTGTTTGATAAGACTGTTACACTAGCTCCTGTGTCTTTTTTAAAGTTGATCATGTCTCGGTTTGATGTATTGATTTGATTTCCAAAATACATGATTAGGGTCATTGATCTCAAAAAAGGAAATATTTTAGTTTCTCTTCTGATGAAAATCATTCCCTTATTTTGGCTCATCTCAAAATAACCAGTTTTCCTATAGTGAAGGCATTCAGTTTTATTTACAGGGTACTGTTTTTTATTTACACAACAGCACTGGCAGACTATAATGGCATTTTACACTTTCCCTCCCAGTTGTACCTTCTTTTCCATGTGCCTTTTACAGTCCGATGCTAAAGGGGTGTCTGATGGCCAAAAGTGTCCTGAACTATGGCTTTCCTTAACTTCTCAGGTTGTGCTGTTCTGCTTCTGGATCTCTGCTTGTCTCATCAGCTCTACTACTTTTTCTAGGGTGCGATCTTCCTTACACTGCAATAAGTCTGATTGTGAATATTTGGCAGTATCTGCTGCAATGTGGTTTTGTATTAATTCTGGATTTAGAACTTCACATTCACATCCTTTAACAAAGTCAACTGTAAAAGCATCTGCCAGTTCATCTGATGTTTGGAACCGTCTTTTGAATATGGCCTTGTCTAGAATCTGATAGCTCCTAAGGTTAAAGTGACAGTCAAATTTAAGAAGTTTAGGACTTACTTGAATTGATCTGATGTCTTATTAATGTCTTGCCTTGCAGTAACATTATCTACAGTTCCTATGAAATAGAGTCAAATTTTGACTTACCCTCCTTCAGGCCTTTGAGCTAATTCTGAAGGCATGCTGTATCATAAAAATCTTTTTCTCCAAAGTGCCCAATTTTGATTCTGTCCTTCGATGTGATCAAACCTCTCTTCAGGATCTAGGATCTCTTTAGGATCTAAATTTAGGATCCAGGAATTTTCTAAGTTCTCGAGGTTGTTTATTTGTTTTTTTTTCTCTCCACTACTGGAAATGTTCCCATTCTGCTCAGCCTCATGTTGACTGCAGCTGTGTTCAGGCTTCCCTTGAAGAATCTATTTGGTCGACTAAGGTATTTCCTTTTTAAATCAAGCAAAACCATTGAAAACTGCTTTACATTCATTTAATAATCTCTTTGCTCAGTAGTATTGGATTATTGGATGTTGGCAGCCACTTCTTGCTTTCACTTTTCTTCTTTATAAAAAAAAAGGAACAAAAGTAGGCCATTCAGCCCATCAAGTCTGCCCTGCCATTTAATAAAATCATAGCTGGGCTGATAATGCCCAGCACTTTCCGACCTTTAACCATAACCCTTCACTCCCCTACTGATTAAAAAAAATCTGTTTATCTCAGCCTTGAATATACTTAGTGACCCAGAATCAACAGTCCTATGCCTAAAACCTTAAACAGTCCTGAAGAAGGGCTGATGCCCGAAACGTCGATTCTCCTGTTCCTTGGATGCTGCCTGACCTGCTGCGCTTTTCCAGCAACACATTTTCAGCTAAAACCTTGAACAATTCATTACTGTTTGACAGAGGAAGCTTATGGTGAAGGGACCCCAAAGGGGCAATGACCATAATCTGATAGAATTCATCCTGCAGTTTGTGAGGGAGAGGCTGGAGTCAGATGTAATGATGTTGTCATCGAGTAAAGGTAACTACAAAGACATCCCACTGCTGCTAATCTTGAATGGCATGGTGGCTCAGAGGTTAACACTTACAGTGCAGGGACCCGGATTTTATACCACACTTGGGCAGCTGTATGTGTGGAGTTTGCACATTCTCCCCGTATCTGCACGTGTTTCCTCCAGGTGCTCTGGTTTCCTCCCATATTCCAAAGATGTGCAAGTTCGATGGATTTGCCATGGGAAATGCAGGGTTGCAGGGATAGAGTAGAGGGGGTGGATCTGAGTGGGAAGCTCCTCAGAGGGTCAGTGTGGACACAATGGTCGGCTTCCACACTGTGGGTATTTTATGATTCTATGTGGGAGGAACTGATTAGGGCTCATTGGAAGGGGAATCTCCCAGGGAAGAGAGTGGAGCAGCTAAAGCAGAAGTTTTGAGGGTAATTTAGGAGACACGGCAGAAATTCATCCCAAGAAAGCAGAAATGTACTCAGGGGAGAACGGGGTAACCATGGCTGACAAGGAAAGTTGGGAACAGCATACAAGTGAAAGGAAAAAACATACAATGTGCTGAAAATTAGTGAGAAGCCAATGGATGAGGAAGTCTTTTAAGAACTAGAACAGGACAACCAGAAAAAACAATAAGGTGCAGGGGAGGGTGGCAGAGAAGTTGAAATATGAGTGTAAGTAGTGTAAAAGAGCTTTCTTAGACATATAAAAGGTAAAAGAGAGGCAAGGATGGACAATGGACCGCTGGAAAATGACACTGGTAAAATTGTAATGGGGAACGAAGAAACAGAGGAGGAATTAAACAAATGCTCTTCATCAGTTTTCATGGTGGAAGGCACCAGTAGTATACTAGAAATTAAAGACAGTCAGGGAGCAGAGGTGAATGTAGTGGCCATCACTAAGGAGAAGGTGCTGATGAAGCTGCAAGAACTGAAGGTAGATAAATCACCCTGGCAGATGGACCGCAGAGTTTGAAGGAGATAGCTGAGGAGATTGAGAAAGCACTGGTGATGATCTTTCAGGAGAGACTGGACTCAGGGAGGCTCCCAAAGGGCTGGAAAATTTACCCTGTTTATGAAAGAGAGGCAGAAGGCAGGAAATTATAGGCTGGTTATTTGTTGGCAAGATTTTAGAGTCTGTTATTAAGGATGAGATTGCGGAGTAAACAGAAGTGCGATGTAAAATAGGTTTGAGTCAGCAAGACCTCACCAAAGGGAGGTCATGCCTGACAAATCTGTTAGAATTCTTTGAGGAGGTAATGAGCAAGTTAGACAAAGGAGACCCAATGAATGTGATCTTATTGGATTTCCAGAAGGCCTATGCTGCACAGGAGGCTGCTAAAAAAGGTAAGAGCCCATGGTGTTAGGGCAAGGTACTGGCATGGCTAAGGGATTGGCTGACTGGCAGAAGGCAGAGAGTGGTGATAAAAGGGTTGTTTTCAGAATAGCTTGTGAGTAGTGGAGTTCTTCAGGGATCAGTGTTGGGACCACAATTATTCACGTTGTATATTAACGATCTGGATGAAAGAATTGACGGCATTGTTGCTAGGTTTGCAGATGATACAAAGAGAGGTGGAGGGACAGGGAGTATTGAGTAGGCAGAGAGGCTGCAGAAGGACTTAGATAGGATAGGAGAGTGGGTAAAGAAATGGTAAATGGTATACAATGTACAAAAGTGTGAGGTTATGCAATTTGGTAGGAAGAATAGAGGTGTAGACTATCTAAACAGGGAAAGACTTTGGAATTCTGAAGCACAAGGAGACTTAGGAGTCCTAGTTCAGAATTCTCTTAAGGTTAACATACAGGTTCAGTTGTCAGTTAGGAAGGCAAATGCAATGTTAGCAATCATTTCAAGAGGGCTAGGGTGCAAGAGCTGAGAATGTATAGGTTTTGGTCAGACTGCATTTTGAATATTTCAAGCAGTTTTGGGTCCTGTATCTAAGGAAGGATTCGTTGGCCTTGGTGGAGGTTCAGAGGAGGTTCATTAGAATGATCTTGGGGATGAAGAGCCTGTCATATGAGGAATGGCTGAGGACTTGGTTTTGTGCTTGAGAGTTTAGAAAGATGAGGGGGTTATCAGACTGAAACTTACACAATACTGAGAGGCCTGGGTAGAGTGAACGTGGAGAAGCTGTTTCCACATGACCCACGGTCATGCCTCATGTGAAGTCATGATCTTTTAAAATTGAGATGAGCAGAAGTTTCATCAGCCAGAGGTTGGTAAGGGAATCAGAGTTACGGGGAGAAGGCAGGTGAATGTGGTTGCAAGATGTATCAGCCATGATTGAATGGTGCAGCAGACTAAGTGGGCCAAATGGCCTAATTCTGCTCCTGTATCTGATAGTCTATGATCTAAATTTATTTGGGGAGTGTGGTAAATGAAGGAATTTAGATATTTGGAATGTACATACTCAAAACTGACAGGGCAAAATAACAACATTGTTAAAAATGCGCACAGAATCTTTGGCTTTGTTAAAAGGATACATCAGCCGAAGGTTATACTAAAACTTTATAAAACACTGGCTAGGCCCCAGCTGAAGTCTTGCAGCCAATAAGAAGAACATCAAGTTCTCAGAGATGGAACAGAGGAGATTACCTCAAGTAATTGCTTCAAGTACGTGGGGAAACAGAGAAAGCAAGGGTTGTTCTCCTTAAAGCAGAGGTACATGGAGGCATAGATCTAAAACAACTATCAATGAAATTAGAGGTGACACAGCAAAAGTCCTGTCTGAAAAGGTGATTGAAGCAAATTTAACGATAACATTTGAAAGGTAATTGGATCAATGCTTATAAAGGGACATTTGGACAACTGTAGGGAAACAGGAGAATAGAACTGTGTAGACAGCTCTTTCATGACAGACTGAATGGCCTGTGACAGCACTGTGTCCTTCATTGGTTATGAAGAGAGCACTGAAGTCGCCAGCAATGGGGGAGGAGGGGTAAATTCTCTAATTGAAGCATTGGCATTATCTATATGCTGCAAGTCACCATCACTACCAGTTTAAAGATGAAGATGCATGTGGCACACAGCGATAATGTCCCTACCTCTGAGCTAGGGATCATGTGTTTAAGTCCCATCTGCTTCAGAGGTATGCAATGAAATCCCTGAACAAGTTGATTAGAAAGTATCTACAATTAAAGCAGTTTAAATGGTGAAGCCATTGAGCAAAAGCTGCCATGAAACATAAGAGTAGGAGTTTATTACAGGGCTGAGAGGAGGATATTGAAAGATTCTGTCCTGGCACGCTTCCACCTCACTGTCTATGTCTGTGATTCTTGTATAGGCCAGTGGCATCCACATTACACATGCTAATGTAGAAAGCAAAATAAATTGGTTGAATAGTGACAAAAGTAGCTGTAAAGAGATGGTAATAAAATGTTGAAATAGCAAAATGTACGAGATGAATTGCAATGTTATCATTGTGAGGCGATATCTTTCAGTTATGCAAAAAACTTTTGAATGTCAAAGAGTTTGGAGTATGGGCTTTGCAAAGCCTTAATCAGGGCACTTCAAATGGATAAGAAGGTAAACAAAGTTTAAATCCTTACATTAATCTTTGTCAAATATTTTGCATTTTTTCCTAAGACAGTGATTATTGTTACTCTGTGTTCTGAAGCTTCACAGAAAGGTTCTCCTAATCCGTACTTGAAAAGCTCATAAGTGGCACTGGGAACGCAGATTTTTCATGAAGGGAAGTTTTTTTCCTTTTTATATTAGAACATAGAACATTACTCCGCAGTACAGGCCCTTCAGCCCTCGATGTTGTGCCGACCTGCGAAACTAATCTGAAGCCCACCTAACCTACACTTTTCCATTCTCGTCCATATGTCTATCCAATGACCTTTTAAATTTGGCCCTTAAATTTGGCGATTCTACAACTGTTACAGGCTATGTAAAAAGAGAAGAATTGGACATTTAGAATTCTCCAATGTAGCCAATGTACACATGCCCGTTCCTATCCATTAACAGTTTGTTGTTCTCATCAGTCCCTGCATATGCATTGCACACATAGGCAGTAAATGATGGCAGTTGTTTAATAATACATGTATGTGTTGTCATGACTATTCATCTGAGATCATGTCCCTTCCCTGGGAGTATTGTTCCCATATCATTAGTTGTTGTTGTACCTGTTGTTGTTCCATTTTCATTGTTGGGTTGCTGCGCTCTTCTGAGTCTGATGGTCTCGGTCTGATGGTCTCAGTCTGATGGTCTTGGTCTGATGGTCTGAGTCTGATGGTCCTGGTCTGATTGTCTGATTCTGATGGCCTTGGTCTGATGGTCTCAGTCTGATTGTCTGAGTCTGATGGTCCCAGTCTGATTATCTGATTCTGATGGTTTCAGTCTGATGGTCCCGGTCTGATGGTCTCAGACTGATGGTCTCTGTCTGATGGTTGGAGTCTGATGGTCGGAGTCTGGTGGTCTCAATCTGGTGGTCTCCATTTGATGGTCTGAGTCTGATGGTTTTGCTCTGATGATCTGAGTCTGATGGTCTCGGTCTGATGGTCTGAGTCTGATGGTCTGAGTCTGATGGTCTCGGTCTGATGGTCTCGGTCTGATGATCTGAGTCTGCTAGTTTCAGTCTGTTGGTCTGAATCTGATAGTCTCAGTATGATGGTCTGAGTCTGATGGTCTAGGACTGACCTCTAGGACGGATGGTCTCGGTCTGATGGTCTCAGTCTGACAGTCTTGGTCTGATTGTCTTGGTCTGATGGTCTCGGTCAGATGGTTTTAGTCTGATGGTCTCGGTCTGATGGTCTGATTCTGATGGCCTTGGTCTGATGGTCTCAATTTGATGGTCTGAGTCTGATGGTATCGGTCTGGTGGTCTGAGTCTGATGTTCTCGGTCTGATGTACTCAGTCTGATGGTCTGAGTCTGATGGTCTAGGACTGATGGTCTCCGTCTGATGGTCGCAGTCTGATGGTTTCAGGCTGATGGTCTCAGTCTGATGTTCTCAGTCTGATGGACTAGGACTGATGGTCTTTGTCTGATGGTCTGAGTCTGATGGTCTTAGTCTGATGGTTTCCATCTGATGGTCTCAGTCTTATGGTCTGAGTCTGATGGTCATGATCTGATGGTCTGAGGCTGATGGTCGTGGTCTGATAGACTTGTCCGATGGTCTCAGTCCGATGGTCTCAGTCCGATGGTCTCAGTCTGATGTTCTCAGTCTGATGGTCTCAGTCTGATGGACTAGGACTGATGGTCTTTGTCTGAAGGTCTGAGTCTGATGGTCATGGTCTGATGGTCTGAGGCTGATGGTTGTGGTCTGATAGAATTGCTCTGATGGTCTGAATCCGATGGTCTGAGTCCGATGGTCTCAGTCTGATGATCCCAGTCTGATGATCCCAGTCTGATGGTCTCAATCTGATGTTCTCAGTCTGATGGTCTCAGTCAGATGTTCTAAGTCTGATGGTCTAGGGCTGATATCTCAGTCTGATGGTCTCGGTCTGATGGTTGGAGTCTGATGGTCTCAGTCTGATGTTCTCAGTCTGATGGACTAGGACTGATGGTCTCCGTCTGTCACTTCCGCCCCCACCACGGCCACTCCCACAACCACTTCCGCCCCTCACAATTCCTCATGCATCACACATGACATCACTTCCGCCCCACACATCATCGCTGATGCCACACGCTCAGTGACTTCCGCCACCCCTACTGCCGTGGTCACCACCACTTCCGCCTCCACTAGCGCCACTCACCTGCATTCTACTGACACGTCCCCCACAGACCCCACTGTCACTATCCCCACCCCCCAGAACCCCGAGGGGAACATTACCCTTGCTCATGACTCCACCCCCATTCCCCCCACCACCACACCTACTCCAGTTACAGGTTCCGCCCCCACTCCCAGCTCCACACCCACACCAGATCCCAGCTCCCAGCCCTGCCGAGTTTTCACCATCCCTCCAGACCTCCCCCTCACTGAGGAAGAACGATCAGTCCTCAGCAAAGGACTCACCTTCATCCCCCTCCGTCCACGCATCAATGAATTTAATACACACCGTGACGTCGAACAATTCTTCCGTCGCCTCCGCCTCCGAGCTTACTTTCACAATCAGGACTCCCGCCCACCTTCCGAGGACCCCTTCGCCCACCTCCAACACACTGCATCCACCTGGACACCCCACGCTGGCCTATTACCTGCCCTCAACCTCTTCATTTCCAACTGCCGTCGGGACATTAACCGCCTCAACCTGTCTACCTCCCTCCTCCACTCCAACCTCTCACCCTCACAATGCGCAGCCCTCCAATCCCTCTGCTCCAATCCCAACCTCACCATCAAGCCAGCGGATAAAGGGGGCGCAGTGGTAGTCTGGCGCACTGACCTCTACACCGCTGAAGCCAAACGCAAACTCGAAGACACCTCTTCTTACTGCTCCCTCGA
Organism: Chiloscyllium punctatum; assembly: GCF_047496795.1. Taxonomy (NCBI): domain Eukaryota; kingdom Metazoa; phylum Chordata; class Chondrichthyes; order Orectolobiformes; family Hemiscylliidae; genus Chiloscyllium; species Chiloscyllium punctatum. The sequence goes on along the minus strand of NC_092739.1, from coordinate 143,332,275 downwards.
CCATGACCCCACTCCCCCATCACCAAACCATCATCTGCCAGACCATACAGAACTTCATCACCTCAGGAGATCTCCCACCCACAGCTTCCAACCTCATAGTCTGTGAACCCCGCACTGCCCGATTCTACCTCTTTCCCAAGATCCACAAGCCTGACCACCCTGGCCGACCCATTGTCTCAGCATGCTCCTGCCCCAATGAACTCATCTCTACCTATCTCGACACTGTCCTATCCCCCCTAGTCCAGGAACTCCCCACATACGTTCGATAAACCACCCATGCCCTCCACCTCCTCCAAGACTTCCGTTTCCCCGGCCCCCAACGCCTCATCTTCACCATGGATATCCAATCCCTCTACACCTCCATCCGCCATGACCAGGGCCTCCAAGCCCTCCATTTTTTCCCTCTCCAGACGTCCCCAACAGTACCCTTCCACTGACACTCTCATTCGTTTGGCCGAACTGGTCCCCACCCTTAACAATTTCTCCTTCGAATCCTCCCACTTCCTCCAGACCAAAGGGGTAGCCATGGGCACACGTATGGGCCCCAGGTATGCCTGTCTCTTTGTTGGCTATGTAGAACAGTTGATCTTCCGTAATTACACCGGCACCACTCCCCACCTCTTCCTCCGCTACATTGATGACTCCATTGTCGCCACCTCGTGCTCCCGCGAGGAGGTTGAGCAATTCATCAACTTCACCAACACATTCCACCCTGCCCTTAAATTTTCCTGGACCATCTCTGACATCTCCCTCCCCTTCCTGGACCTCTCCATCTCCATTAATGACGACCGACTTGACACTGACATTTTTTACAAACCAACCGATTCCCACAGCTACCTGGATTATACCTCTTCCCACCCTACCTCTTCCAAAGATGCCTTCCCGTATTCCCAATTCCTCCGCCTCCGCCGAATCTGCTCCCAGGAGGACCAGTTCCATCACAGAACACACCAGATGGCCTCCTTCTTTAGAGACCGCAATTTCCCTTCCCACGTGGTTAAAGGTGCCCTCCAACGCATCTCGTCCACATCCCTCACCTCCGCCCTCAGACCCCACCCCTCCAACCGTAACAAGGACAGAACGCCCCTGGTGCTCATCTTCCACCCTACAAACCTTCGTATAAACCAAATTATCCGCTGACATTTGCGCCACCTCCAAAAATATGCCATCATCAGGGATATATTTCCCTCCCCACTCCTTTCCGCCTTCCGCAAAGACCGTTCCCTCCGTGACTACCTGGTCAGGTCCACACCCCCCTACAACCCACCCTCCCATTCAGTCACCTTCCCCTGCCACCGCAGGAACTGTAAAACCTGCGCCCACACCTCCTCCCTCACCTCTCTCCAAGGCCCTAAAGGAGCCTTCCACATCCATCAAAGTTTCACCTGCACATCCACCAATATCATTTATTGTTTCCGTTGCTCCCGATGCAGTCTCCTCTACATTGGGGAGACTGGACGCCTCCTAGCAGAGCGCTTTCGGGAACATCTCCGGGACACCCGCACCAATCAACCACACCACCCCGTGGCCCAACATTTCAACTCCCCCTCCCACTCTGCCGAGGACATTGAGGTCCTGGGCCTCCTTCACTGCCGCACCCCCACCACCAGACGCCTGGAGGAAGAACGCCTCATCTTCCGCCTCGGAACACTTCAACCCCAAAGCATCAATGTGGACTTCAACAGTTTCCTCATTTCCCCTTCCCCCACCTCACCCTAGTTCTAAACTTCCAGCTCAGCACTGTCCCCATGACTTGTCCGGACTTGTCCTACCTGCCTATCTCCTTTTCCACCTATCCACTCCACCCTCTCCTCCCTGACCTATCACCTTCATCCCCTCCCCCACTCACCTATTGTACTCAATGCTACTTTCTCCCCACCCCCACCCTCCTCTAGCTTATCTCTCCACGCTTTAGGCTCACTTTATTCCAGATGAAGGGCTTTTGCCCGAAACGTCGATTTTCCTGTTCCTTGGATGCTGCCTGAACTGCTGTGCTGTTCCAGCACCACGAATCCAGAATCTGGTTTCCAGCATCTGCAGTCATTGTTTTTACTCCGTCTGATGGTCTCATGTCAGATGTTCTCAGTCAGATGGTCTAGGGATGATGGTCTCAATCTGATGGTCTCGGTCTGATAGTCTGAGTCTGATGGTCTCAGTCTGATGGTCAGAGTCTGTTAGTCTCAGGCTGATGCTTTGAATCTGATGGTCTAAGTCTGATGGTCTGAGTCTGATGGTTCAGTCTCACTCTGATGGTCTTGGTCTGATTGTCTTGGTCTGATGATTTGAGTCCGCTAGTCTCAGTCTGATGGTCTAGGATTGATGGTCTCGGTCTGATGGTCGCAGTCTGATGTCCTCAGTCTGATGTTCTCAGTCTGATGGACTAGGATTGATGGTCTTTGTCTGAAGGTCTGAGTCTGATGGTCATGGTCTGATGGTCTGAGTCTGATGGTCTGAGGCTGATGGTCGTGGTTTGATAGAATTACTCTGATGGTTCTGAATCTGATGGTCTGAGTCCGATGGTCTCAGTCTGATGATCCCAGTCTGATGGTCTCAATCTGATGGACTAGGACTGATGATCTCTGTCTGTTGGTCTCCATCTGATGGACTGGGACTGATGATCTCTGTCTGTTGGTCTCCATCTGATGATCCCAGTCTGATGGTCTCAATCTGATGGTCTCAGTCAGATGTTCTCAGTCTGATGGTCTCAGTCTGATGGACTAGGACTGATGATCTCTGTCTGTTGGTCTCCATCTGATGATCTCAGTCTGATGGTCTCACGCTGATGGTCTAGGGCTGATATCTCAGTCTGATGGTCTAGGGCTGATATCTCAGTCTGATGGTCTAGGGCTGATATCTCAGTCTGATGGTCTCGGTCAGATGGTTGGAGTCTGATGGTCTCAGGCTGATGCTCTGAATCTGATGGTCTGGGTCTGATGGTCTCCGTCTGGTGGTCTCCGTCTGATGGTTCAGTCTTGCTCTGATGGTCTAGGTCTGATGGTCTGAGTCTGATGGTCTCGGTCTGATGATTTGAGTCTGCTAGTCTCAGTCTGATGTTCTGAGTCTGATGGTCTTGGTCTGTTGGTCTCAGTCTGATAGTCTCAGTATGATGGTCTGAGTCTGATGGTCTAGGACTGATGGTCTCGGTCTGATGGTCTGAATCTGATGGTCTGAGTCTGATGGTCTCCATCTGTCAGTCCCACTCTGGTGGTTGATCTGCAGGTTGTGAATTCATGTCTTCCAGATCAGCCACCTAGAGTTAGGAGACTTCCTCAGACGTGCAATTGTCTTTGTGGTTGCGAGTGTACAGGAGTTGGGACGTCATGTTGAGGTTGTGAGGCCTCTTCTGGAGTATTGTGTACAGTTTTGGTCACCCTTTTACAGAAAGGATATTATTAAACTGGAGAGGTTTTAGAAAAGATTTACCAGGATATTGCCAGGAATTGCGGGTTTGAGGTCCAAAAATAGACTTGAAGGTCTGGGACATTTTTCACTGCAGTGTAGGAAGTTGAGGGGTGACCTTATAGAGGTTTATAAAATCATGGGAGACATAGATCAGGTGAATGAAAAGGGTCTTTTCCATAGGGTGAGGGAGTTCAAAACTAGGGGGCATATTTTTAAGAGGAAAAAGTTTTAAAAAGGGCATGAGAGACAACCTTTTTACATAGAGAGTGGTTTGTGTGTGGAAAGAATCGCCAGAGGAATTGGTGGGTACAGTTACAACAGTTAAAAGACATTTGGATAAGCTCATGAATAGGAAAGATTTGGAGGGATATGAGCCAAGCGCAAGCTGGTGAGATGAGTTTAGTTTGGGAACATGGTCGGTTTGGACTGGTTGGACCAAAGTGTCTGTTTCCATGTTTCCATGTTTCCATGTATGGCTCTATGGTTGTTCACTTCCATCAGATAGGATCGAGGTGAAAACTGCTCTTTGCAGGTACCAACTTTGCCATTTGGACTGACTTTTGTTGAGAGTATTGAAGGTTTGATTGGCTCTCTTACGCTTACCTTTGGCTATGGTTTGGCAGTCTTGTTGACATGAAAATTGAATTTCTACTATTTCAGCTTGATCTTGTCATTGCATCTGTTATTACTTTGGGCTTCAGTAGCTTTCTTGCTGTTGTAAGATTGTGACATTAGTCTCTAGACTACTTTCTCGCCTCCCGTGGATTTGTTTATTGATCGAAATTTCAACTTGAAATTGTCTTGCATACATCTGTGATGGATTCACATTACTTCTTTATGATTCCTTCGATGATTTTCACTGCCTCTTTCAGCCTTTCCGCTTGACTGGAGATAGAGTGGAGGTGATAATTGGTGTTGCAGTTTCCAATTTTTGATGAAGCAGCTGAGAAATTCATTGTTGAACTGTGGGCCATTGTGTCTGATAACGATGTCTCGTGAATGCCTTCACGGCTGAATTATGCTTTTAGATTTTCGACAATCTCAACTGGAGTTGTTCAAGGCGACTGGTCCAATTCCTGATGAAGGGCTTTTGCCCGAAACGTCGATTTCGAAGCTACTTGGATGCTGCCTGAACTGCTGTGCTGTTCCAGCACCACTAATCCAGAATCTGGTATCCAGCATCTGCAGTCATTGTTTTTACCTCACCTCTCCCCGTAGTCAGCAAAGTCAGAAAAGTAGCTGATTGCGGCAGGATAATCAGAAGAGGTCTCCTCCCAGCCTCACCTCAGATCCTTCGGGGGTGTCATGTACCATCAGTGCTTTTCTAGTGCTTTGCCGAGTACTCATTAGAAACACTGGCTGCTCTGGTCTTTGGTTTTGTTGTTTATGTTTAACCAGTCGAGCAAATCTCTTTCCTTCCTCAGTCTGGACTCAATTCCTTGGCACCTTACATGAATGCACTTTAGCATCTTTTCTCTCGACCTCTTAGAAATAATATTTCCCTTGTACAATATACCACCTGAGAATCATTCAGTTCGGAAGAGACTCTTCAGGCCATCAAGTCTACACTAACAAAACCTACCCTAAATCTACACTAATCCAGCTTTCCAGAACTTGGCCCATGGATTTGAATATTTGAATACTGCTTTTAAAATTTGGGAGGTTTCCTGACTCAATTGCCTCCCTCCCTGCCGCCCTCCCCCCATCCAGGGCAATGCATTCCATACTCCCACCATCGTCTGGGTGAAAAAATGTTTTCTCAAATCCCCTCTGAATGACCTGCTCTTCCTCTGAAAATTCTGTCCCCTTGTTATTGACCCTTCAAACAAAAGGAACAGCTGCTCTCTATTCATCCTGTCCATGCACCTCATAATCTTATACACCTCAGTCAGGTCCCCCCACAACATTCTCTGCTCTAAAGAAATCAGCCAGACTTACCTAGCCTCTCTTTATATCTAAACTGTTCTTTCCCAGGCAATACCCTGGTGCATCAACTTGATTGAATGCAGTTACATCCTTCATATAATCCAGTGACCAGATCTCCTTCGCAAAGTTCTATACAGCTCCAACATAACCTCTTTGCTCTTATATACAGCGAGTCTCACATCAGTGATTGGGAAGCTATTGGAGAGAATTTTTAGGGATAGGATTTACACACATTTGGAACAGTCAGCATGGCTTCGTGCAGGGCAGATCATTTCTTACTAACACGATTGAATTTTTTGAGGAGACGACAAAGGTGATCGATGAGAATAGGCCAGTGGATGTTGTCTACGTGGATTTCAGTAATGTGTTCAACAAGGTCCCTCTTGGTAGGTCATCCAGAAGATTAGGATGCATGGGATCCACAGTGACTTAGCTGCGTGTATTCAGAATTGGCTTGCCCATCGAAGGCAGAGGGCAGTGCTGAAAGTTGTTTTTCAGGCTGGAGGTCTGTGCCTAGAGGTGTTCCACAGGGATCCTTACTGAGACCTCTGCTGTTTGTGATACATATAAATAACTTGGATGAAAATGTAGATAGGTGGATTAGTAAGTTTACAGATGATACAATGATCAATGGAGTTGTGGATAGTGTAGAAGGTTGCCAAAGAATACAGTGGGATTCAGATCAGTTGCAGATATGGGCGGAGAAATGGCAGATAGAGTTTAATCCATGTAAGTGTGAGGTGCTGCACTTTGGGAGATCAAACATTAAGGAAAAGTGTACAGTTAATGGCAGGACCCAGGTAGCATTGATATACAGGGGGATCTTGAGGTTCAAGTCCATAGCACCCTAAAAGTGGCCATGCATTTAGAAAGCGTGGCAAAGGAGGCATATGGCATGCTTGCCTTTATTGGTCGGGGAATTGAGTACAAGAGTCAGAATGTCATGTTGCAGTTTTATAAGACTTCGGGTTAGGCCACACTTAGAATACTGCATTTAGTTCTGGTCACCAGATTACAGGAAGGATGTGGAGGTTTGGAGAGGGTGCAGTAGATATTTACCAAGATGCTGCCTGGATTAGAGGGTATGAGCTGTAAGGAAAGGCTAGAAAAAACTCAGGTTATTTTGTCTGGAGTGGCAGAGGCTGAGGGGAAACTCGATAGAAGTCTACAAAATTATGATATGCATAGATAGAATTGATGGTCAGAATCTTTTTCCCAGATTTGAAATGTGTTAAACTATTGGGTATCCATTTAAGGTGAGAGGGGAAAAGTTCAAAGGAGGTGTGAGGGGCAGGATTTTTTACACAGAGAAAGGTAGGAGTGTAGATGGTGCTGCCAGGGATGGTGGTGGATGCAGATACGATAGGGCCGTTTAAGAAATTTTTAGATAAACTCATGAAAAAGCAAGTAATGTAGGGATAGGGATAGGAAACCAGGGCAGGCAGAAGGGATTAGATTAATTTAGCTACATGTTCGGCACAACTTTGTATGCCAAAAGGACTGTTTCTGTGCTATTCTGTTTGATGTTCTATAATCTATGCCTCGACAGATAAAAAGCAAGCGCCCTATATGTGTTCTTAACCACTCTATTAATCAATCCTGCTGCCTTCAGGAATCTGTGGACAAGTGCTCTAAGATCCCTGTTTTCCTCTGAGCTTGCTCGTCTCCTGCCATTCATTGAGTACTCCTTAATCTTGATATGCCTTCCAAAATACATCACCCTACACTTTTCAGGGTTAAGTTCCATCTGCCATTGATCTCCCCATCTGACCAACACATCTCTTGCAACCTCAGGCCTTTGTCCTCACTATTAACTTCATGGCCAATCTTCATTTTGTCCACAAGCTCACTTATAATTTCAATACACACAGATACACACACACTCATCTATATCATTTATATATATCATAAACAATAAGGGACCTAGCACTGATCCTTGTGGTACACCACTTACTTGACTCCCATAGCAACCTGTGATTCAACTCATCTGGACCTTGGGATTTGTCCACTTTTACACCCATCAAAGCTTCCACCAGCTCTAGGACTTCAACAGCCCTCTCCTTGAATTCTTCTCCCAAGTGAAGACAGATGTGAGGTACTTGCTTAATATCCTACCAATGTCCTCCAGCTCCATATTGCCCCCTTGGTTCTCCAATGGGCCCTACTCTTTCTCTGGTTATCCTCATTCCCTTTGAGATACTTACAGAATATTTCGGGATTCTCCCTAATCTTCCTCATCAGTGGTTTTTCATGCCCCCTCTTGCTCTCCTAATTGCTTTCTTAAGTTCTTGAGCTGTCATTTCATCTCTGTATGCCTAACATTCCCTACAGCAACAGGTACATCTTTTCGATGCTTTCAGGCAATCCTTTCATCACTACTTGTTGGGGGCTTTACATGGTTTGAACAAGGTGCTTGCTGGTTATATTCAGTGTTTCTGCTGGGTTGATGACTTGCATGTTGAGCTGTTGCTTCATGTCAGATCTGGAAGATTTGACACTGTAGTAGCATGTTGTACTTTCCTCATGGAGAGAACTGCTCATATCAGCATGGCTGCAGTGTCAATGTGCTTCACTTCCTTTTATGTCATATCCGGATGATTTCTTTATCATTGGAATAGCAATCCTTGAGGATGCTTCGGAGCAGTTGTAGTGGTTTGAGGAAATGGCTTGTGGTTGGATTTGACAGTCATTTTAACTTTCCCAACTAGTGTGATGAAAACATTCACAAATAAAGATAATGTCCAGGAACCCCTGCTCAATGTGACAGTAGTGACATTTTGTTTGTGTTAATGTCCCAACTGCACTTTCTGTATGAGGGTTTCTCCTCGTGTCACTCTGCAGGGTGTCTATATCATTTAACCAGAGTACATCAGCACTGGCATCCAGATCATTAGTTCATCAACTTCCGCGATCACTGTTTCTTTTTCCATACCCCAATATCACTGCACGTCCCTGGGGTGTAATCATTCACACACCAAAGACAAATTGGGAGAATATTTTGTCTCATAGTTGTCAAACTCAATGTGTTGTTGCATTGCTTTTACATCTGGCCATTGCTGCATCACTGCTACAGCTCCCAACTTTTCCAGGTCTGGGTGAAGGTCTTTTGCATTGACCTACATTGACAATGGGTATCTTTAATTGTCACTTTTTCTTGCTGTTCAGAGACATTCAAGGTAAAATACTTTTTGAAACAGTCTTCCCCACACCGTTAAGAATGTAGTTCATTCTGTTCTGGCTTGCTAAACAGATCTGTTGCTTTTTTTGTAATTTTTGCCATTTTCACAGGGAAGGTTTGCCAGTTTTGCTTTTATCACCTTTCATTGTGGCCGAAGTGCAGAGGGAAAATGCTGCAATAAACACAGAGCATATTACAGTAACTCAGCAGGTCTGGCAGCATCTGTGAAGAGAGAGAAAAACAGACTTACCCTTTTAAGTCAACACCAGGTTGCAGTCTAACTGGTTTATTTGGAAGAATTAGCTTTTGTGAGCACTGCTCCTTCATCAGGTATAGTATAAGATCGTTGGACACAGAATTTATAGCAATTTACAGTGTGATGCAACTAAAATGATATATTGAAAAAGACCTGGACTGTTTGTTAAGTCTCTCAGATTTTAGAATGACCATGTTGGTTTCAGTTCTTTCAAATGTATATCCCAGAACCTTTTTATAAAGTTACATTGTCAAGTGAACTTTAACAATAGGTGCCATGTCATCTCAGATAATGCATTGAAAGTGTGAGGTTAATTCTGGATTAGTGGAGCCTGAAAGCTCTCTGCCTTTATTTCTGATGAAGGGCTTTTGCCCGAAACGTCAATTTTCCTGCTCCTCGGATGCTGCCTGAACTGCTGTGCACTTCCAGCACCACGAGTCCAGAATCTGGTTTCCAGCATCTGCAGTCATTGTTTTTACCTAGTGTGAGGTTAATGTCTGTCTGTCTGTGCCCCAATGTTCAGACTGATTCTATTTCTAAAATAGGGGTTTATAGAATCTTACATGGATTCATGCAGTTTTTAAGCAAAATAAAATGTAATTCTGCAAGAACAAATCCATCCCAAAAACTTATATGTGTGTATGTGTGCATGTGGGTGTGTGTGTGGTGGTGGTGGTGGTAGTGTGGTGGTGGTGCGGTGTGGGATGGGGGGGGGGAGGTGGGTGGCAGGAGAGGAAGGAGTGGAGACTGAATATCTGTGAAAGAGTATGTGTATGTGTGTGATTGTGAGTATAAAGGGGTATAAGTCCGTGAGAGAGTGTGGGTGTGGGGAGTCATGAATGAATGAGCTTATGAGAGAAAGCTTGTGTATCAGAGAGGGTCTGCATGAGTGTATGGGTCTGTAGGAATGTGTGTGTTTGTGTGTGTGTTAGAGAGTGTGTAGTGCAGTGGGGTCACCTGTAGTGTGACATGAACCCAAAGTTCTGGTTGAAGCCATTCTCACTATCAGCCTCTGCTCGGCCACTTTGCATTGTTGCCTGTCCCGAAGTCTGCCTGGGAGGATGGTCACCCGAAGGTCAGGGGCCGAGTGTCCCCCACTGCTGAAGTGTAAGTCTTTTTAAGTCTGGTGTGACTTTTCTTCTGAACAGCATTGAGTTATGTTGGATCATGGAACAGAGCCCTGGTGGAAGAAGGCTGTACCATGCTTCTGTATATAGTTTATCGTCAATAAATTTTAATCGCTTTCACTGTTTGAGTCCTTATCTAGTCTGTGAGCTGCAAGCAATATTCCTGCAATCATCTTATAAAAACTTACATTTGCAACAGAGGTCCTGGCTTTCAAGTAATGGACTTATTTTCACTTTTGTTTTTTTCTTTACATTTGTATGCTCTGACCTGCTCAATGTGTCGATATTGTCTGCACTTAGCTGCTGCAGCGTTAAGCCCTGGGACTGTCTCCCCTAAATGCCTCTGAAGCTGTGTGAAAAACATATAAATTGCCCAAAGAGATAATGATTGAGCCATTTAAATACTCCAATGTTCAAAATGAATCAGAAACTAACTGTGATCTCCCTTAGCAACTTGCTCGTGGCATTTCCCACTTTCTTTTCCACCTCATACAGTCATGTGCTCATTGCTCTTATGTCCTTAAACTTCTGGTCTCAGTCTGAAACATTTCTCTCCAAAGATACTGCCTGTCTTGCTGAGTATTACCAACATTTTGTTCTCATTCCCTTTTCTAGTTGTACTTCATAGTTTCTGCTATCAGATGAATCTTTGCGGCAGCCCATGATGGTGTGAGATCCTTTTGTGAGATTTGCTGTTTCCAACCTCTTTCCTGGTTGGGATTTACAGGGACTTCCCCAGTGAGAAAAAGCTTGTATATTAAGCAAGACGTTTATTGCATGATAGCAACTCAGTATAAGATGCGTTAATACAAAATGAACTGCGTTCATGCTGCAGTTGTATAAGACTCTGGTGTGGCCGCATCTGGAATATTGTGTGCAGTTTTGGTCGCCATACTATAGGAAGGATGTGGAGGCACTGGAACGGGTGCAGAGGAAGTTTACCAGGATGTTGCCTGGTATGGTAGGAAGATCCTATGAGGAAAGGCTGAGGCACTTGGGGTTGTTTTCATTGGAGAAAAGAAGGTTTAGGGGTGACTTGATAGAGGTGTACAAGATGATTAGGGGGTTAGATAGGGTTGACAGTGAGAACCTTTTTCCACGTATGGAGTCAGCTATTACAAGGGGGCATAGCTTTAAATTAAGGGGGGGGTAGATATAGGACTGATGTTAGGGATAGGTTCTTCACTCAGCGAGTCGTAAGTTCATGGAATGCCCTGCCAGTAGCAGTGGTGGACTCTCCCTCTTTATGGGTATTTAAGCGGGCATTGGATAGGTATATGGAGGATAGTGGGTTAGTGTAGGTTAGGTGGGCTTTGATCGGCGCAACATCGAGGGCCGAAGGGCCTGTACTGTGCTGTATTCTTCTATGTTCTATGTTCTATGTTCTATAAAAGGCATGGGATTGAGACCATGAAGGGGTCTGCAATATTAGGTCTTTAAGACCCAAGGATATTCCATGCCTTCCTGTCTGAGTCATGTGACATCATCATATTGGATGGAGATTAATGCACTCTTCACCATTAACCCTTTCATGCCTTCACACCCTTTATAAAGCAGTGTCTATTTGCAAACAGCTTTGCTTTCTTGGTAAGGACAGAATATGGTGAATGTAGAATATGGTAGCACAGAAGGAGACTACTTGACCCATCAGGAGTGCACCAGCTTCTTTGAAGAGCTACTCAATTACCGCCAAATACATGCTTCTTCATCTTAGCCCTGATGATTCCTCAGACAGACAGTGAGGACTTCAGATGCTGGAGATCAGAGTCAAGAGTGTGGTGCTGGAAAAGCACAGCAGGTCAGGCAGCGTCTGAGGAGCAGGAGAATTGAAGTTTCGGGCATAAGCCCTTCATCAGGAATAAGCCTCATTCCTGATGAAGGGCTTATGCCTAAAATGTCCTGCTCCTCAGATACTGCCTGACCTGCTGTGCTTTTCCAGCACCACACTCTCGACTCTGTCAATTCTTCTGTTCTAAGCAAGCATTCCATTTCTGTTTTGAAGTTATTAATGCAAGAAGTAATGAAGGAACCTGAGTGTCATCTGTTTATCCAGATATCTGCAGACATCCAGGATTATAATGCTTGTGTGTGCACAATTTATTGAAAGACCTCTCCTTTACAGCACTGTTATGGCAATTGATGTGAGCTTAGATAGAATTATGATATTGATAAGGTGCATCATTGGCTTTTTCATCCAGACAAAACCATTTCCCCCCTTCCCAAGGAAGCTGATCTAAATATTTAATTGCTGTCACCTTATTTATGTTGAATCCTCCTTGCGCAGTTCACTACTCCGTAAAGAATCTGTTACACCTCTCTCTGGCTACATTAGTCTTCAAATCTAGAGTGGGTCCTGTGGTCCTGGCCCTGCCTTTTTCATGTTTAAATTGAGACAAGAAGGACTGAGTTCATTATTGTAAATTAATACAATGAACATGATGCCCAGAAGAATTTCTACTCTCATATAAACAAAGATGATGAAGTATGTAAGAAAACAGGTGTTGAAGAGTATAAGAAATGAAAAAAAAATCACAAATTCTCTGCAGAATTAAAATAATTTACCATAAACTGCTTGACCTTTGCTTTCGTGGTTTACAACAGCCTTTTAATCATTCACATGTTTCCATTATTCTCTGCAAGAGTAACAGGTGACAGGGAGTGAGTTCAAGGTTATCTGTTAATCTCTCTTACCCATGCTCACAAAATTGCCTATTCTGAGTTGACTCTGACTGTATGTTTTAGTTTGAATATATGGACCCACTTACCCATATTAGCATTGATTCACGTCAAAATTGCGTTAGAAAATCACTTTATTGCAGGGCTGTGTTCCACTCATTCAAACTGTAAAATGTCTCCCAAAGGACTTGAGGGAGCCTTCTGTTTGCTCTCAACGATCTTGCTCAAACACCAATTAAAATTTATGAATATTACCCAAGGGTAGAATTGACACGTCTGCTTGTAAGACTGCATGTCCTTAAAGTACATACTGCCGCACTGCAGAGAATGACTTTGTTAATACTGGTTTTCAGATACATTGAGATTACTCCAAGGGCCAAATTTTAAATTAAGGAATGTAGCTAAAAGATATAAGTCCATTGTGTAGGTCAATGCCAAGGATGAAGTGAGGACTGAAGGCAATGTAAATCAGGTGCGATTGTTTCCTAATGCCAAATTTAAAAGCTGTGTCTCTACGTTAGAGCCCGGGTGTCCTTGGAGAAGGAGCACGCGGTCTCCACCAACACCCTGGAGTTGTTCAGGGAGGGGTGGGCGCTGCAGGGAGTGGAGTGCATTATTTCCCCCTCCAACTCTATTTTGATTTAATCCCTGCCCTCCCCTTCACTGTTCGATCACACAGCATTGCCCTTTGAATGTGAAGTGCTTGTCACTGGCCACTCGGGTATTTTCCTATCTTCCTGGTGGTGGAAATTTGAATAAAGATTCGTGCACCTTGTGTCTCTCACTGTGTCTCACCTGCACACACACACCATGGGTGCCGGGAAAATAAGCACTACCGCAGTTAGGCGGGAGTGTGGGGGTAATAGAAAAAAAACAGGAGTGTCAGAGGTTCTGAAAAAAAAACTGTGTTCCAGGAGGATGCATGTGAGGCTGAAGGAGGTAAAAGCGAACCAGCCTTGAGATTCTCAAAGGCATTGAGGCAAAATACAAATCCAAGCAAAAAATTTTAATTTCAACACAGCAAGGAAGGGAGGGTATGTGAGCGAATTTATATTATGCTATGGAGGAAGAAGAGAGAAAGTTCAGTGAATCATTGATCGAAGTAATAATATTAACTAGAAAAGATGCCATGGAATTTAAAGATTTGAATTGAAAAGAGGGTTATTTCAAGGCCAATTTATTTCTATGTGTATTCAGTGTCAGCAATATTAGGGAGCGGTCAGGAGAGACTCTCAATTATGAACGAACCTTGGGCATTTTGACTAAGAATTCCTTTGAATGGGTGACAATTCTTCTGTAGGAAAGTAGACAGCAGGCCCAGGAAAGGCGGGACTCCTTGTCTAACAGGTATGAACTTATAGATACCTGTTCAGTGAGCAACACGACTGAGTTGTGAATGGATGACTTTAAGTAGAACCTCAGTACCATGGTATCCGAGGCTACTCTGGGTAAAGACTTAAAGGCTAGTAGGCAGATTAAATAGGTGGCAGTAATGGGTGACTCAATAGTTTGAAGGATAGACAGGCGAGTTTGCAGATGAGATCTTGAGTGCTGTATTGTCAGTTGTCTCCCACGGGCAAAGGTTTGGGGTGCAATGGAACAGCTGGATAAGCCTCTGGAATGGGAGGGGTGATCAACACATTGTTGTGGTTCATGTGGGATTTAACAACGTAGGGGGGAATAGCTTGGAGGTCATATAGGATCAGGTTCAGGAGTTAGGAGTAGGTTGTAACATAGGACCTCCAGGGCAGTAATCTCAAAAATACTCCCTGTGCCACGAGCTTCACATTTAGGGCCAGGGAGGTAAATGTGTGGCTTGAGGGGTGGTGTAGAAGGGAGGAATTTAAATTTCTGGGGCATTTTGGGAAAGGAGAAAGCTGTTCAGAAGAGATGGGCTTCACCTGAGTAAAAATAGAACTAATCTCCGCGCTAAGTGAGTGACTAGTGTAATGGGGGTGGATTTAAATTCGTAAGGCATGGAGTGGGTTGACTAATGGGACTAGGTTTAGAAGTACAGATTGATTGTTGACAGTGAACAAAGAAATACCTCCAAATAGGCAAGAAAGAGATAAGGACAGGGTTAAATTGTATCTATATAAATGCTCGGAATATACAGACCAACGTTGGAAAGCTGGAAGCAGAAATTGCTCTGGGGGATATGATGTGGTAGCATTGACAGAAAGGTAGCTCAAGCCAGAATCGGATTGAATGTTTAACATCCCAGGTTATCAGGCTTTTAGCAGGAACAGGGTAGGTAATAAAGGAAGTGTCGTAGCAGTCATAGTCAAAGGAAGTATCATTGCCCTTGAAAAAGATGCAGTTCCTGAATTAGATTTTTATGTCTGGAGGTGAGAAATAGAAGGGAGTGGTGACTTTGCTGGATGTTTGTTATTGACCTCCATTTAGTGGGGAGGAAGTAGAAAAGAGCATCTGTAGGCAGATTATAGAAACCTGCAGGGCAAGTGGGATTGTGATAGTTGGCGACTTCAATTACCCTAGAGTAGACTGGGAAAGGGAGAGTGTGAAGCATGAACTAGAAGAAATTCCTGCGTTGTGGACAGGACAACTTTCTGGAACAGTAAATTTCCAGTCCTTCCATGGAGAATACTGTGCAGGATCTTGTCCTAGGAAAGGAGGAAGGCCAAGTGAAGAATGTCAGAGTGGGAGAGCATTTGGGAAATAGTGATCATAATATATGGTTCAATATTAATTTGGAAAAGGACAGAATCAGTCAAGGATTAAGACCCCTTACTGGAAAAGGGTAAAGTTTAGGAGTCTAAAAGTTAAACTGAAGCAAGTTGATTGGAAATGCATTTTTGTATATAAACAGTAGATGATAAATGGAAAGCTTTCAAAAGAGAGGTAAATAAAGTTCAAACTAAGTGCATACCCAGGGGAAATGAATACAGGGTATCCAAAGATAGAGTATCCTGCATGACTAAAGATATTGATGAGAAAATAAGGAAGTAAAAGGTCCCATATGATGCATATCGGATGACCACATGCTTGAGACAGCTGGCTTGCCATGACAGAGCTGCTCTGCTGCAGCCTCTGAGCAATGAGTGTCATTGCCTCCCAATCCTGCCACCCTCCCTATGTAGGTGCCTGGTCTCTGGCAGACCGCTGAGTGCCAGTGGCGAAGGGCATTCCTTCCTCAGCCCGATGTGGAGCTGTTGTAGTGAGGTGCTCACCAGCCAGGACTCGCAAACTTTCTAAATGTGATGCGTCTCCACCAAGGTGTCAGCTTCTGAGCTTGTGGGGGTGCACAAAGCTGTCTTTCTGAAGAAGACACAGAGTTGAGGTAAGGACATTTTCATGATGACAACCTGTAATTAGTGGAGTTGCCACAGGGATCAGTGCTGGGACCATAGTTAATTCTAGTACATATTAATGATGTAACTGAGGAAGATGGATATAATATAGCCAAGTTTGCAAATGGCACAAAAGTGCGTGAGAAAGCAAGTAGTGAAGATGACTCAAAGAGTCTGTAGAAAGATATAAACAGGTTAAGTGAGTGGGTAATAACTTGGCAAAAGGAATATAATGTGGGAAATTGTGAGGTTCTACACTTTGGCAGGAAGACTAGAAGAGCTGAATATTATTTTAATGGAGACAGATTGCAGGATTCTGCAGTGTGGATTTGGGAATCCTCATGCACAAATTACAAAAAAAAAGTTAGCATTCAAGTTTAGCGAATAATAGGAAAGCAAATAGACTGTTGCCCACCAATGTCCCCCACAGTCAGTTCCAACTGCAGAGAGAGATAGCAGAGTCCAGAACAGAGATTGAGGCCAAACACTTTGAGGTTACTTAAAGAAGCAAAATAAAAATCTGTTGAAGATCGGAAGTGAGGTTGCAACCAGTAATCTGCCCAGGGTCCATTATGGAGACTAGTTTCTCTAATGGTGACCATTCTACCCAACCAGGTTAGCACTGTTACAGAGGAAATCAAAGAAGGAAATGGTAACTGGTAACTGGAACATCCTATTACTGGTTTAATGAGTAAAACAAATCCAATTGTAGGAAAAGTATTAATAAACCCTTCACTTATGAGGCAGTACATCCTGACTCCTCAGTGAACCTCTCTAAACGTCTTCAGTGATTTTGTAGTTCATTCACAATTGTGAGCTATTTATAAATAGTGAGACAATACTATTTCATGATTGTGAAAGTCATATAGAAAATAATATACAGATGTAGAGTCTCTGGTGGTTTCCTGCTTTTAATCTACTTAGATCTACATATTGTAGCCAAAATATAATCAGAGAAGTTGCTTAAGGAAATGAAAATAAAAATGCCAGTTTAATTTTTCTATACTGTAGAAACTAGTAGGGTAATTTTAAATTAACCTTCCCAGTGGGTGATTAGGTGATTGCCGGATTGGCATGTTTTACTCACTATTAACTTCATTGTGGAGTAAAACCAGGCAGCTGCAAGGACAGTAACCGACGCAATCCCCTTTTGGTTAAAACCTACCACAGAGCTAGGTCACAATGGCCATTTTTGCCAGTGCCAGGTTTCCATCTGCAGCTTTCTCTTCCTCGATGGAAATATACGATGAGACCATTGTTCCCTCTATACTGTGTGACCGTGCAAAAAGCCCACGTGTTTCTGCACAGGCCATGTACAAGATTTTCCATTTTAATGTTACAAACAACAATCTTGGCACTAAAATAAAAGCACTGTGTACAGCAAAACAAAAGTACACTCCTGATATTTATTGGTGAAATCTGCCTCAAGGAACTTAAATTCATTGTCTCTTTCCATCTTCAAATACTGGCAATTCCCCTTTAACATGCCCCTATTACCCCTCTGGCAGTAGGGTGGAAAAGTTTACACATCATCCCGACAAAATTGTTTCTTTTGGCGACTGGAAGGCTTACCTTAAAGGATGGAATGGCTGTCAGTATAAAGGCTGGCTCGGCTCTCCTTTTAATAATTCATTCTACATTCAGCAGATAGCAGGAGTAAAGGTAACAACACGGAATTCGGTCATTCAGTCCAATAAGTCCTGGTAGTTATTTATCCTCAAAGCAAGCAAAAAGTCCTGATTGCACCTACCCTCCATGCCCTCATATCTATTCTTCCCCAGTTCCTTCATCCAGTCTTCCAAACTAAACTCAATTGTTGACATGTTTCTGTTGTGATTGTAATGAGGTCAGTCAGGTGGACCTCATAGAATATGAGTTCCCTGACTGGGTCTGCTAATCTGGTCCAAACAGGCTGACAGACCAAAAGAGGAGTGTCAGACATCTTGTTCACTCCGAAAGCTGGCTCTGAGGGAGCTGGATTAGTGTCAAGGACTCTCCACCTGGAAGTAAAGAGTGACTTGGTGATGGGATACCAGCCTCTGTGGAGTTACTTCAGTCTCCTTCAACTCAATCCTAGAGGAGGATAGCACACCCTCAGAACTCTCTCCAGTTCTTCTCTTCAATGTTCTAAATCTCATGCCATTTCTGATTGATTCAGATACATTTGCGAATAATAACTGGATAAATGGAGTTGGCTTTTTTTGGAAATCAAATCAACGAGGCAGTATATGCCATCTACAGATGCAATTCATTTCTCACTGAACTGGCATTCAGGCAAAGCAGTTCAGAGAGAATTCAATAAACACACAGGTTTCCAGATGAGCTCTATACACTGCATGCTGTTCAACTGACTGAAGAGCTTCTGTTAATAATAAGAGAAGTGTAAAAAGCCTCTGTAGTACTACCATGAACCTTTCAATTGATTACAAACTGAGGCTGTGAAGAGTGGATCCAAATGTTATTCTAAATTAATCCAATCTCTCTCAGATGCATTTAATTAGATGATAATTTTTGTGCATTTTGAAAATAACTTCCACCATTTCAAAACTAATTCAGATTTTTTGCATCTCATAGGCAAGGTAAAGGCTGCCAGAGAATGCTCTAGGATGCAATGAATTTGTAAATATAATTCAATTAATTCTGGTGCATGTGAGACTTGGAAACAAATTGACAAAGCCAAGATACATCTGCTATCCATTATGGAACTCTTTCTCTAACGTTCATGAGGCCGATCTAAATGTGGACACATTGGGCAGACTTTTATTGCAACAGTCAGGCAGTAATCAGGAAGGCACCCTGGCAGGTGTCAGAATGGCTGAAATATACTTGGTTTTTGACACAGCAGCAACCACAGGAGTGGAGAGGAGATCTGGAAAGGCTGCTCACTGGGCCTCTAACTCTTCGCTAGTGGACTGTCTGCAGAACCTGAGAATTCTCAAGTGCGTGAAGAACCAGCCAGTCTCTTACATGAAGCAGGTGTGACCACACCTGAACCTATCTCCTCCTAATGTAAGAATTGTACAATTAGGTACTTTAGATGCAAGATTTCAACAAGAAAAAATGTTTATCTGCACTCCGTGAGAGATATGGTTAGTGAGTTTGCAAGTGGCACTAAAATTAGTGGTGTAGTGGACAGAGAAGAAGGTTACCTCAGAGTAAAATGGGAACTTGACCAGCTGGGCTGATGGGCCGAGGAGTGGCATTTGGAATTTAATCTAGATAAATGTGAGGTGTTAGGTTTGGGCAGGACAAATTAGGGCAGGATTTGTACACTAAATGTGAGGTCCTGGAAGTGTTGTAGAAGATCAAGACCTTGGAGTGCAGGTTTATAATACCTTGAAAGTGGAGTCACAGTTAGACAGCATAGTGAAGAAGGTGTTTGGTAAGCTTGTCTTTATTAGTCAGTGCATTTAGTATAGGTATGAGATCATGTTTTGGCTTTACAGGACATTGGTTCGGCCACTTTTGGAATACTGCATTTAATTCGGGTCTCGCTGCTATTGGAAAGATGTTTTTAAGCTTGAAAGGGTTCAGAAAAGATTTACAATGATGTTGCCAGAGTTGGAGGGTTTGAGTTATAGGGAGGGACTGAAAAGGCTGGGGCTGTTTTCCCTGCAGTGTTGGAGGCTGAGAGGTGACCTTACAGAAGTTTATGGAATCATGAGGCATGTAGATAGGGTGAATAGACAAGGTCTTTCCCCCAGGATAGGGGAGTCCAAAACTAGAGGACATAAGAAAAGGTGAGAGGGGAAAGGTTTAAAAGGAAGTAAGGGGCAACTTTTCACACAGAGGGTGGTGCGTGTATGGAATGAGCTGACAGAGGAAGTGGTGGAGACTGGTCCAATTACAACATTCAAAAAGCATCTGGATGGGTATATGAATAGGAAAGCTTTAGAGGAATATGTACCAAGTGCTGTCAACTGGGACTAGATTAGGTTAGGATATCTAGTTAGCATGGACAAATTGGAATGAAAGGTCTGTTTCTGTGCTGTACATCTCTATGACTGTATGACTCTATGATTCTCCATCTTCCCTTCTTCCTAAAACCTCATCAACTGTGAGACCTGTTTTGTCAAAAGAAGCCACGTCCAAAATCTACATTACGCAATGAGGCACAGATAACTCATTATCCTGACTTGCAAGTAAATCACCCATTCCTTCAGTGTCGCTGGATCAAAATCATGAAACTCCCTCTCAAACAGGATTTTAATCTCCCTACATACAATTGACAGCAATGGTTCGAGAAGGCTGCTCACCACCGTTTCTCAAGATATCTAATGATGGGCAATACGTGTTGGCCCTGTCAGTGAGACTAACACCCCAAGTTGAGTTTAGGATGTAGCTTCTAGCTGCAGACATGTGGAGGAAACATCCAGAATAATGTATCCCACAGCTGAGCTGCTCAGCAATGGAAGGCTATAATTGAAGCAGTTGAGCATCATTAGAAGGTTCCAGTTAACTTTGCTTTGTTTTAGCTTTTCTAATCCTTCCATTATATGGATTCATTTGCTGATCAAGTGCTTTGAAAGATGAATAGAAAGGATCCAGACTGGATAGAATAATCCTGCAACACAAAATGTCTTGATTATATGGACATGTATTAAGCTGTTAGTTGTATTTTGAGTCCAGGCAAGCTCAATTTGTTCACAGTGTTTTGTGTCTGTACATTGTACTTCACTCTTCTCTGAACTGTGACAAGTGTAGGGACATTCCTATATTTTATCTTGTAACGTTCTGGAAGCATTTGAGTTAAAATGGAGGAGATTGTTACTGACAAATATTGAAAATTAAGGCTGGTAGTGGACGTCCACAGAACCTGATTATATTTGAAGTGTTAATTAGATTGTATAAAACAATTGTGTTAATGTGTCCTACAATGGGAGATTGAGAAGTTTATTCTTCACCGTGGTTGGAGATCTGTGTCATACCCTTTAGTGGCAGGATGAAACCATTATATAGATAGAAGTTATTCCTTTAATGGCCTCAGTTGGCAGTAGGATAGGAAGGTTGTCTACAGGCCTTCCCTCATTGGGCTTAGTTAGGGCTGTGACAGAAATCTGACAAGGTCCCAACCGTCAATCTCCTGTCTAAATGAATACCCACTGCCACCAAACTCGGCATGGTGAAGGGCATTAAAATTGGAGATTGCCAGTGTTGGACTGGGGTGTACAAAGTTAAAAAATTACACAACACCAGGTTATAGACCAACAGGTTCATTTGGAAGCACTAACCTTTGGAGCACTGAGAGACTTAAACAATCCAGGTCTTTTTCAATATATCATTTCAATTACATCACACTTTAAACTTCTGCTATAAATTCTGTGTCGTACAATCTTAGACTCCACAACCACCTGATGAAGGAGCCATGCTCCGAAAGCTAGTGCTTCCAAATAAACCTGTTGGACTATAACCTGGCGTTGTGTGATTTTTAACTGGGCATTAGAAAGAGCACCATAGAGTCATAGAGTCATAGTGATGTACAGCATGGAAACAAACCCTTTAGTCCAACCCGTCCATGCTGACCAGATATCCCAACCTAATCTAGTCCCACCTGCCAGCACCCGGCCCATATCCCTCCAAACCCTTCCTATTCATATACCCTTCCAAATACCTCTTAACTGTTGCAATTGTACCAGCCTCCACCACTTCCTCTCGCAGCTCATTCCATATCCGTACCACCCTCTGTGTGAAAAAGTTGCCCCTTAGGTCTCTTTTATATCCTTCCCCTCTCACCCTAAACCTATGTCCTCTAGTTCTGGACTCCTCGACCCCAGGGAAAAGACTTTGTCTATTTATCCTATTCATGCATTCATAATTTTGTAAACCTCTATAAGATCACCCCTCAGTCTCTGACGCTCCAGGGAAAACAGCCCCAGCCTGTTCAGCCTCTCCCTATAGCTCAAATCCTCCAACTCTGGCAACATCCATGTAAATCTTTTCTGAACCCTTTCAAGTTTCACAACATCTTTTCAATTGGAAGGAGACTCGAATTGCAAGCAATATTCCAACAGTGGCCTAACCAATGTCCTGTACAGCTGCAACATGACCTCCCAATTCTTGTACTCAATATTCTGACCAATAAAAGAAAACATACCAAATGCCTTCTTCACTATCCTATCTACCTGGGACTCCACTTTCAAGGAGCTATGAACCTGCACTTCAAGGTCGCTTTGTTCAGCAACACTCCCTAGGACGTTGTCATTAAGTGTATACACCTAAGGAAGGATATATTGGCCTTGGAAGGAGTAGAATGTAATTTACAAGAATGATACCTGGACTTTAGGGATTAAGTAATGAGGAGATATTACACAAATTAGGACTGTTTTCTCTAGAATTTAGAAGGTTAAGGAATGATCTGATTGAAGCCTTCAAGATATTAACCGGAAGAGACAGGCTAGATAAAGATAAACTATTTCTATTAGTTATGAATTCTAGAACTAGGGGGCATAGGCTGAGAATTAGGGCCAGACTGTTCAGGAGAGATGTTAGATACAAAAGGTGCTTAGAACTCTCTTCCACAAAGGGCAAGAGAATAATGTATCTAAGTTTGCTGATGATACAAAGCCTGGTGGAAATGCAAGCTGGAAATGCAAAGAGACTGCAAAAGGAACATGCACAGGTTAAGTGAGTGGGCAAGAAGTGGCAGATGGAGTATAACGTGGAAAATGTCAGCTAATTCACTTTGGTCAAAAGAATAGTAAAGCAGAACACTGTCGATTTTAAAAGTGGAAAACTTGCAAATCTTAAGGTCAGTGAGATGACTAAGAATTCAAGAAACTGGCAGCAGGTCCAGAAGGAATTAGAAAAGCAAATGCCATGTTGGTTGTTATTCTGATTTTGTAGGAGAACAAGAATTAAGAAGTTTTACTATAGTTCTGTACTCCTTTGGGGTGAGACCACTGGGACAAATATTTATTTCTATATTTGAGGAAGGATATAATTTGTGTGAAGGTTCATTAGATTTGTTCCTGGGACAACAAACTTAGTTAATTAGGTCCATATTTCAATACACAGAATGTGGGTGTTACTAGATATACTTGCATTTATTGCTCATCCCTAATTGCTCTTAATGAGGTGGTGATGAGCTGCCTTCTTGAGCCACTGCAGTCCATGTGGTATAGGAACACCCACTATTAGTGTGGGAGTTCCACGCTTTTAACACAGTGACATTGAAGGAACGGCGATATATTTCCTAGTCAGGATGATATGTGACTTTGGAGAGGAACTTGCCATGTAGTGGTGTTCCCACACGTATACTTCTTTTGTCCTTCTAGACGGTGAAGGTTGTGGGTTTGGAATGAGACATTGCAATAGCCTTGCTGAATCTCAGCAATGCATGTTGTTGACGATATGAGTTTGCTCTGAAATATGATCTCATTGAAACATTCAAGATACTGAAGGAGACACTAAGAGGTTGTTTTCACTGGCAAGGCAATCTAAACAAAGGGGGTATAGCTTTAAGATAAGGATCAGTGGGCAAAAGGAAAGATAAATGGGAATGTTGACCTTTATTTCAGAAATAGGGAATATAAAAGTAGAGAGCTTTTACTAAAACTATGCAAGATACTAATCGGATCACATGTGGAATACTGTGAACAGTTTTGGTCCCTTTATATAAGGAACGATATTCTAGTATTTGAGGTAGACCAAAGGAAGTTCTCTAGGCTGGTATCAGGTGTTGAGGGACCATCTTACAGGAAGAGGTTGAGTAGGTTGAGCCTGTATTCATTGGAATTTAAAAGAGTGAGGGGTGACCTTATTGAAACACACAAGCTTTTTAGGGAACAGGCTAGTTGTAGAATGGTGGTTTCCCCTTGTGGGATAGTCTAGGACCAGAAAGCATAATCTCAGAATGAGGGTTGCACATTTTAAAAAGAGATGAGGAGGATTTTTATCTTTGAATGGGTAGTGAATCTGTAGAATTATTTACCACAGAGGACTGTCAATGCTGGGTCCTTAAGTACATTCAAGGCTGAAACAAACAGATTTTAATCAGGAAGGGCATCAAGTGTTGTTGGGAAAAGGCAGGAAAATGGAGTTGAGGATTATCAGATCTGTCATGATCTCGTTGACTCAATGGGTTGAATGGCTTTCTCACGGTCCATGGTCTTATAGTCTCAAGACTATTTAGGACTGGGATAAGGAGGAATCTCTTCACTCAAAGACTTGTTAATCTTGGAATTGTCTTCCCCAGAGGACATAAATATTTGAAACTTGAGATTGATAGAGTTTTGTTCTCACATCTGGGTATGAAGGGATTGTAACGGGAAGAAAAGTAGATATGAAGCCTGAGAGCAGCCATATTGAACATACTAAAAAATGTACCAGGTTTGACAAGCAATATGCCCCTCCTTAGCCCTTCCTTCCCTCTGTGTGTCTCTCCCTCACTCTCTCTCTCTCAGCACAGCACTCAATAAAACACTGTTTCATTCCTAATGTCCTTCTCCTATCAAAAGAGAAAATAATGTATTTCTAAAAGAGTACGTTTGTAATGTTTTGAAGTATTCTACACTCGGTATCTTCCTGAAGGATGCCTGAACTCGAAGATCAGGCGCATAATCATTAGATAATTGAAATTCCATAAGATGACCAAGGCTATGTTTTTAGCCCATTCAGCATTTGTCAATTTTCTCTCTTCATATCTCCTGAACCAGCCAGCTTTAATCCGATTTTCCGGTGGCTCAATAAGCATTGCAAATCATAGAAACAAAAAAACACAGACAACCTTGTGTTGTTCCTCTTTAGAAATGAAATTCTTGGATATGATCCCATTTATACTCAATGCAGCCAGAGGTAAGTTATATAGTAACCTAAACCCATTTAATGTACTTCAGTTGCAGATTGAATCTCTCTAATACAAATAAGAACTTTCAGTTCCAACCAATCAAACAATCCTTCTGTACTTAAAGAGACCACCAAAGTCTCCTTTTGTGCTCTTACAGATACCAAATAATCTTGAATAAGCACCATATGTTATTGGTGGATTGTCTACCCCTGATAAAGGCAGTTTGATTCACCTTAATTATACTTGGTGGAAATCTTTCAAATCTTACCTAAAACTTGATGAGGAAAAATAAATACACATTTAATAAAGAACCAGACTTTAATTGGATGAAGTAAACTCTTTCTTGTTATGAATTAAGATTTAGCTGTTCTCATGTTACTTGATACAAAGTAACTGCTTTAAATCCTTGTGAGGGGAAGAGTTAACTTATTGACAAGGAAATGGTTTCACAATAAAGATGAACTTTTTCTTTGGAATGTTCTTTGTAAAAAAAACTTTCATCCTGAATTTGGAAAGTTCAAATAATAGTTTTCAAACTTTTAATACATTCATATGAAAATCAATTTACTTGTAGACATTCAAAAGCTGTTGCCATGTATGATTGATATAACAGAGTACAATATATTCATAAGTGATTGCAAATAGCACTTGCTACGTTGAAAGTTATGTAGTGGATCACAGCTTTCACTATTATAAATTTTATTCAGGGATTGTCAATTCAAAACATTTCCTCATATCTTTGCAATATTCATGTATGAATGCACATAGCAAGACAGTGTACTCTGAACAGAGATTAGTTTATGAAGAAAATGAGGAAACTTGTTTGAAATTGTATTTAAATCCTGTGCATCTGACGAAAAAGCTAGAAACTAAAGGAAAATGGGCATTTGGAAATGTTTTCAAAAATACAAAGGAAATGCCTCCTTACTGTAAGGGGTCAGGTGGTTCAATTTGTTAGGTGACTGTTGTGTGGTTCAGAATAAGGCTAACAGCATGGTATCAATTCCTATTCTAAGTGAAATAGACTTGGGATCTGCCCCTGACAGTGGAAGGCAATGGTAAACCACCACTGATAAATGCTGCCAAGAAAAATAGCTTGAGATGAAGAATCAACAAGTAATGAGCCAATAATCTGCCTTCAGGCAGAGCACTAATAGAATGGAATCTCTTGCCGTCTCAAAAATATCAAGGTTGAATCGGTGATTGACTAATGCCAATTATATTGACTGTCAAACCAAAATTAAGTCACATTCCTTGCTAAACAGGCGAGTGAGATATCTTGGATAACAGTACAACAATATGTTAGATTTTATCATGAATGTCTTCAGGGGGACCACAGCTCCTCTGATGCTGAATACAGTACCTATGCTACTGTTATTCTTAGATCTGATTTATCTAATGCTTTCCTTGTTGGCTTCCTGAAAGATTCCCTTGAAAGAAAAGGGAAATAAGTGATTTTGTAATATAGGGATTATTGTAGTGTAGATTTTTTGACAATCAATTTGTGCACAGGAAATTCTCACCAACAGCAATGTGGTAATTATTAGATAATCTGCTCTTTAGTAATGCTGAGAGATGTATACTGGTCAGGAGTCTTGGATAACATTGCGTCTTCTGCAAGATAGTGCCAGGGGATTTTTCACATCCACCTAAGCAAGCAATAGGCCTCAAATGAAGGGTGGAACCTTAATTAATACAGCACTTATGCAGTGAAGGGTCATAGAGTCATAGAGATATACAGCACAGAAACGGAACCTTCAGTCCAACTCATCCATGCCAACCTGAAATCCTATATCAATCTAGTTCTATTTGCCAGCATTTGGTCCATGTCGCTGTAAACCCTTCCTATTCATATACCCATCCAGATACCTTTTAAATGCAGTAATTGTACCAGCCTCCACCACTTCCTCTGGCAGCTCATTCCATACACGCACCACCCTCTGTGTGAAAAGGTTGCCCCTTAGGTCCAATTTAAATTTTCCCCCTTTCACCTTAAACCTATGGCCTCTAGTTTTGGACTCTCCCACCCTGGGGAAAATACCTTGCTTATTTATCAAATCTATGGCCCTCATGATTTTATAAATCTCTACAAGGTACTCCTCAGTTTCTGATACTCCAGGCAAAGTAGCCCCAGCTTCTCCCTGTAGCTCAAACTTTTCTCCAACCTTTGCAAAATCCTTGTGAATCTTTTCTGAACCATTTCAAATTTCACAACATCCTTCCGATAGGAAGGAGACCAGAATTGCATACAGTGTTCCAAAAGTGGCTGAACCAATGTGCTGTACAGCCGCATCATGACATCCTAACTCCTATACTCAATACTCTGACCAGTAACAACAAGCATACCAAATGCCTTCTTCACTATCCTATCTATCTGTGACTCCACTTTTAAAAGACTATGAGCCTGCACTCCAAGGTCTCTTTGTTTAGCTTAGAGTTTTGAGGCAGCTTCGATGTCCTTTCCTGAGGCAGGTTTGGAGGCATGGGGCATTTAATGAAGCTACAGGGTATGGAATGGGTACCTGTCTCTGCCTTGATTAAGATCAAAATCACACAACACCAGGTTATAGTCCAACATGTTTATATGGAAGTACAAGCTTTTGGAGTGCTGCTTCTTTGTCAGGTAGCTAGCGATGAGGGAGCAGTGCTCTGATAGTTGGTGCTTCCAAGTAAACCTGTTGGACTATAACCTGGTATTGTGTGATTTTTAACTTTGTACACCCCAGTGCAACTCCCTGATTACGATCAGCGTAGGAAAGCTTGTTGCTGCCCTACCCATCTCCAATTCAAGAGAAATCTCATCAACCTGAAATTTTAACTGTGTTTCCTCCTCATAAATTCCCTCTGACCTGCAGAGAACGTTTAGACATTTATTCAAAGGATGTGGGTGTTGTTTACTAATAGAATACAGTAACAGATAATGAAAAGGTTCGAAACAGACAGTGAACTTCAAGAGTAAAAGCAAAATACTATGGATGTTGTCAATTTGATATAAACCATAAAATGCTGGTGAAACTCAGCAGGTCTGACTGCATTTGTGGAGACAGAAACAGAGTTAATGTTTTGAGTCTAACACGACTCTTCTTTGGAACTTCGGGAGTAAATCTTGACGGCATTAACATCAATGAAACACATTCCAAGTAATGAGTATTGGTGGAGCTTTGAGATACAGTTCTATCTGTTATTAGTGAGATCCAGGGTTAGAAGTTACCAAGTGCTCCATTTGCATTGACAGATGTAGGATGTTTGGATGACATACTCTCCACTATTCCCTATTTTCAGGTGAATGGAGGCTCATTTAATGAGTTAATGCCTGTGCTAAAATAGCAGACAATAGAATGTGAACATGTTATGAAAACCTGCACAGTTAGCAAATTTCTAGGCTTCATTGTTTCCCAGTGACTAATTTCATTGTGATGAGGACTGGATGAGAAAAAGAGCATGTAACATTAGGCATAGAGTCAGAGAGTCACCAAGTCATACAGCATGGAAACAGACCTTTCAGTCTAACATGTCCACACCGACCATAATCCCAAGTTAAACTAGTCCCACCTGCCTGCGCTTGGCCCCATATCCCTCCAAAATTTTTTATTCATGCACTTATCCAAATGTCTTTTAAACATTGTAACTATACCTGCATCCATCACTTCCACTGGAGTTCATTCCATGCACGAACCACTCTGTGTAGAGAAAATTGGCCCCATATCTTTTTAAAATCTTACTCCTCTCACCTTAAGAATATGCCCTCTAGTCTTGATATCCCCACCCAAGGGAAAAGAAACCTGCCATTCAATTTAACTATACCCATCACAATTTAATAAACCTCTATAAAGTCACCTGTCAATTTGCTACGGACCAGTGGAAAAAATCCCAGCCTATCCAGCCAACCTTTATAACTCAAACCTTCTATGTCCGGCAACATCCTGGTAAAATCTTCTCTAAACCCATTCCAATTTAATAATATCCTTCCTACTCCTGTTACACATGACACCTTCTTCACTGTTGGCAGCTTCCCTTTTTCTGCAGGGAATACCACTTGGGATCTCCCTTTGCATGCTCAATAATCCCAACATTGTAACTAAACAAAGATTTGCGGATGCTGGAGATTTTAAACAAAAGCAGAAATTGCTGGGGAAACTCAGCAGGTCTGGCAGCATCTGTGGGGAGAAAGCAGAGTTAACGTTTCAAGTCCAGTGACTCTTATCAGAACTAATCCCCACAGTGAGGAAAACACCACTGAGGTTAATGAAGAATGCCGTGTAGATTGTGCAGATGGTAGCCCACAGCACTATATTCTCTGGAGGAGCCACGAAAGTTTGTGCAGTGTGTATCGAACCTGTGCAACAAGTTATCCTAAAAGAACAAATTATTGGCAACAAGAATAATTTATACAGTATCTTTAATGTGGCATAGCGTAAAAACTTTGCCAATAAAACAGATTTAACCAAGTTACTGAAGAAGACGTTGAGGAAAGGCTTTGGAGAAAACATTAGGCTTTTGGGATGCATCTTCATTGAAGAAAGGGAGCTAAAGTGTTGGGAAAGTTGAGGTAGTGAATTAAAGAACTTAGGGCCTCAGTAGGTGAAGGCATAGCCAGTCATCTTGGAATGATTAAAGGGGGTGATTGCACAAAAGGTCAGAAGTGGAGTGCTGCAGAGATGGTGAATGATTATGGGCCTGAAGGAGGGTCCATAGATAGAGGGCAAAGAGAAGGAAGAATTATGAAACCGCGAGACATTGCTCAGCTAGGAGTTAATGTGGGTCGACAAGCAAAAGGGTGCTGGACGAATGGGACTTGGTGAGGTGTCAGATATAGGCAGCAGGGTTTTGGATAACCTCACGTTTATCAAGAATCAACAACTGAAGGTCAGAAAGGAGTGCAGTGGAATAGTCAAGTCTAGAGGCACTCGTGAGGAGTTCACTTCTGTTGTGGGCAAAGTCTTAGAGAGAATTATAAGGGATAGGATTTATGAACATCTGGATAGGAATAATGTGATCAAGGATAGTCAGCATGGTTTTGTGAAGGGCAGGTCGTGCCTCACAAACCTTATTGAATTCTTTGAGAAGGTGACCAAGGAAGTGGATGAGGGTAAAGCAGTAGATGTGGTGTATATGGATTTTAGCAAGGCGTTCGATAAGGTACCCCATGGCAGGCTAATGCAAAAACTACGGAGGTATGGCATTGAGGGTGCATTAGAGGTTTGGATTAGGAATTGGCTGGCTGGAAGGAGACAGAGGGTAGTAGTTGATGGTATAGGTTCATCTTGGAGCGCAGTTACTAGCCGTGTTCCACAAGGATCTGTTTTGGGACCATTGCTGTTTGTCATTTTTATAAATGACCTGGAGGAGGGGCTTGAAGGCTGGGTGAGCAAGTTTGCGGATGACACGAAAGTCGGTGGAATGGTGGACAGAGAAGAAGGATGTGGCAGGTTACAGCGCGATATAGATAAGTTGCAGAGCTGGGCAGTAAAGTGGCAAATGGAATTCAATGTAGCTAAGTGTGAAGTCATTCACTTTGGTAGGAGTAACAAGAAGATGGATTACTGGGCTAATGGTAGACTACTTGGTAGTGTGGATGAGCAGAGCGATCTTGGTGTCCATGTACACAGATCTCTGAAAGTTGCCACCCAGGTAAATAGTGCTGTGAAGAAGGCATATGGTGTACTGGGCTTTATTGGTAGAGGAATTGAGTTCCGGAGTCCTGAGGTCATGTTGCAGTTGTATAAGACTCTGGTGCGGCCTCATCTGGAGTATTGTGTGCAGTTTTGGTCGCCATACTATAGGAAGGATGTGGAGGCATTGGAACTGGTGCAGAGGAGGTTTACCAGGATGTTGCCTGGTATGGTAGGAAAATCATATGAGGAAAGGCTGAGGTACTTGGGGCTGTTCTCATTGGAGAAAAGAAGGTTTAGGGGAGATTTGATAGAGGTGTACAAGATGATTAGGGGTTTAGATAGGGTTGACAGTGAGAACCTTTTTCCACGTATGGAGTCAGCTGTTACTAGGGGATACAGCTTTAAATTAAGGGGTGGTAGGTATAGGACAGATGTTAGGGGTAGATTCTTTACTCAGCGGGTTGTGAGTTCATGGAATGCCCTGCCAGTAGCAGTGGTGGACTCTCCCTATTTATGGTCATTTAAGCGGGCATTGGACAAGCATATGGAGGTTATTGGGCTAGTGTAGGTTAGGTAGGCTTCGGTCGGCGCAACATCGAGGGCCGAAGGGCCTGTACTGCGCTGTATTTTTCTATGTTCTATGTTCTATAATGGTAGATGAGCTGAGCTAGGGGCAGAATTGGACAATGTTACATGTGTGGAAGAAATCGGTCTTTGCGACAGTGTAGATATGTAATTGGATGTTCATTTCATATGCAACATCAGTGTTGTGAACAGTATGGTTAATTTGAGACTTGCCTGGGAAAAGAATCACTATATAACACCCTATCCTCGGAACACTTCAATCCCAGGGCATCAATGTGGACTTCAACAGCTTCCTCATTTCCCCTTCCCCCACCTCATCCTAGTTTCAAACTTCCAGCTCAGCACTGTCTCCTTGACTTGTCCGGACTTGTCCGACCTGCCTATCTTCTTTTCCACCTATCCACTCCACCCTCTCCTCCTTGACCTATCACCTTCATCTCCTCCCCCACTCACCCATTGTACTCTATGCTCCCCACCCCCACCCTCCTCTAGCTTATCTCTCCAGGCTTCAGGCTCACCGCCTTTATTCCTGATGAAGGGCTTTTGCCCGAAACGTCGATTTCGCTGCTCATTGGATGCTGCCTGAACTGCTGTGCTCTTCCAGCACCACTAATCCAGTAATTTATTAAGGTACTTGTTAAGGAGGAATAGAGTACTCCAGTAAAGAAGTGTGTTAAACGTTTATAAAATACTGGCTAATCCTCAGCTAATGTATTATGTTTAGTTATGAGAACTGCTCTTAAGGAAGCATGTTAAAGCATGAGAGAAGACATAAACGTGAGGGAGAGTCAGAAACCAGGGGTTACAGATCTTGGTGATTGGGAAGTGAATCAAAGGGTAACGTGATGGTACATGCCATCTGTTCTGAGAGATCTGTTCTGTGTTATTTCTCTTGTAGAGAGATGTTGCTATGGTGGTGCTGGAATGTCTACTCCAGACAGGCAGTTCATAAACAGCTTTTGACTTTTCCCTGAGTGTTTTTTTTTAACCAGAAGACTCATGAGTGGATGAGGTCAGGGCTCACATAGACTCAGGAAGATTTTTAGTTTTGCTTTCAATGATTGAGAAGGTTCTTGCTGGCTGCTAAGATCAAACCTTGAGTTCCCTGCTGGAATGACGTCTGAGACAGCAAGGATTCCTGGGCAGATTGCTTTTTTTCATCTGGACTGGAGAGAGCCAACACATGAGAATCGTAACTGACTTGCTGAATTACAGTTTGCCAAAGGGTGTGTTTATGGGATGCTGCCGACATTGGAATTGTTGATGATTAGTGGTTAAATCAGATACTATCCTGTTAAGTATTTCAATAGAGTTAAAGTTATGCTAGTTTTATTTTTCTGTATTTGTAACTGTGTTATAAGAATAAACTATGTTTTGCTTAAAGCCCAGTGGTGGACCAATTGAATCATTTCGGGAACACAGCACCTTACACTTGCCTTTAAATAAATATTAAGGTTAGGGTTTAGACTATCTCCTTGCTATATTTTTTGGTGAAGGAGGGGATGGTGTCTGGTCTGATCCATAACAGTAACGTTTTAAACATACCTTATGTTTTTTAGGTGAAGTCCAAGTTGTGTCAAATTTATTTCAAGCGTTTATCGCTGTGAAGCTTAGAGTTCTTCTCATGTCTTACCAAGTTCCCCACACTAGCTACTTCCTCTAACCTATAGCATTCCTCATGTCTGATTCCAGGTCCATTGTTCCTGGAACAAGTCATTGCTCAGTGGATATGTGGAAATCCTTGGCATCCCTTATCAGCTTTGAACTCTCGCTGTGCACCTGGACAAGCATGGTCAGTCCGGAGCTGGTCGCATGGTTCCTAATCTTTGTCCCTACAATGGCAGGCAGGAGGACATTGGTGCCCTTTAGTTGAGGCAGGGTCCTGGAGGTCCTGCTGGATGGGGTGGTGCAGAGGATGGGCTTCTCTTCCCTCAGGACCAGCAGCAGAGGCCACAACACCAGAAATGCCAACCTGGACTGAGGTTCAGTGGGCTGTGGGTCAGTGCGGTCTCAACCATCTAGAAGAATGGACCAGCAGTGTAGCAAGAAAGTCATTGTTTTGCTCTACTCCACCAATGTAAATCTCCAGTAGCTCACACTCTCTCTATCTTTGCTACTGCACTCACCTCCCACAAAGGCTTCTGCTGTGCAACTCTCACTACTGCCTGTGATATGGACCAGACCAAACCCCCTCAAAATATATTAGGAAGATAGTCTAAACCCTAACGTTTTCTTATTTTATTTACAACTGTAAAGCAATGCATTCCAGATGCAATTTGATTGGTCAAACTACTCGACTTTAAGCAAAGCACACTTTAGTTTTACACTGCAGTTAAAATGCAGACAAAATAAAAATAAAAGAATTGGCTGAACTCTAACTCCATAAAAATGCTTAACAAAATAACATATATATATTAACTGATATTAATAAACCGTTCTAACATAGTAATATCTTATAAACACACCCTTTGCAAAGACAAATTCAGTAAAATAGATAGTCTCACATGCAATTCTAGCAGCAGGAAGAGGACCCCAGCTTTTAGCTATAACAGAGAGAGTGGAATAGCACGGTGACTCAGTGGTTAGCACTGCTGCCTCACAATGCCTGGGATCTGGGTTCAGTTCCAGCTTCAGGTGACTGTCTGTCTGTGTGGAGTTTGCATATTCTCCCTCTCTCTGTGTGGATTTCCTCTGGGTGCTCTGGTTTCATCCCACAGTCCAAAGATTGAAGTTCAGGTGGATTGGCCATGCTAAATTGTCCATAGTGCCCTGGGATGTGTAGGTTAGGTGGATTAGTCATGGAAAATGCTGGGTTACAGGGATAGACGAGTGGGTCCAGATGCTCTTTGGAGTGTTGGTGTGGACTCAATGGGCCAAATGGCCTGCTTTCACACTGTAGGGATTCTATGAATAAGAGCTTCCAAATCCAGCTTCAAGACTCTAGCAACTGCAGAAAGCTAAAACTAAAAATCCTGCTTCTGTAGGAGTTTGATCCCATCCATTCAGGCAGTTTCTATTGTCCCAGCTTAAGAATAACCAAAGGTCTCACAAGCTGTATATTGACTTTGCAGCAGACTGCTCTGCACCTCTGGCTCAACCTTTTCTCATAAGAAAAATCCAGGACAAAACACATCTCTTGAAGCCATAGTATTGTCACACCACCAACATTTTCCCACACTTGTTGTCACCCTCCCCAAACCCTTACACCACTAACCCTGCATGCTCTTTGTGGTGCCTGGATTCCTCCCCACGTACACCAACACTCACTTTCATCTCCTGTAATATCTGTCCCCCACTCATTCCAGCAGGTAAACAGTCCACAACAGGGCAGAAAGAGTCAAGACTGATGGTGAACTGCCTGACATTCAGCTCCTCACCCTTCTTGTGGAACACATCTTGACTCTGACCAGTCTGATCAGGCCCTGGACTGGTATCGGAGGCTGCCCTTGGCTCACTGTACTGGGACCCCTAGTGAAGGCCATCCTCCTTGTTGATTGAGGCTTGCTGACCACTGTGACAAGTTTCTTTCTGTGTGTTTCCACTGAATGGCAAAGGCAGGACAGAATAATTTGAGCCTGGCATCTCAGGCTGAGGGGTGAAGCACAACAAGGCAGAGTAAGGCAGGTGGGTGGGTGAGCATTATGACAGTGAGCAAAGAGCCCAGAGATGCAACCTGGTCCAGTCGAGGAGCTGGGTGTGTGTCCCTGGGGAGTACAGTGTCCTTAGTACAGCGTTACAGTGACATAACAGGTGCAGCCTTGAAGCGCAGAAGCATCCTGTAAGTGGTTTAGAGATGTTTCATGAGGGCTCTTCGAGGCTGGCACATATCAGATGCCAATGTCCATGGATGCAGAGTACATGTGGCTCGTGCTCATGGAGCGTGCCCTGCCATATTGATGTCCTGTGCCAACATGAAGGTTGCCCAGAGCAAGTGGTGAGCAGGATTGTGGCTCTGGTTTTCATGTTGGTTTTTCTCAACGTTCTGTGCATCTGGTAGGATAGAAAGCTGAATATTAATGGGGTCGAGTTGGGCTATTAATAACGCATTTAACAAGCAATACTCCCCCTTAATTGGCAACTTGCTGTTGCCTAGCGAGAAAGTCATCTTGCTGTTTGTGAAAAACAGAAAAGATGGAGATACTTCCGACATTGGGGTGGGCCCCATCTGATTCTGCCACCCATCTCCCCATAGCCCCTGTCACTCAGACCCCTTTTAAAATCCTGTCCACAGTTTTACAAAGGGAACAGGAGTGCTCTCTCTGAAATAAAAATGGAGTATTCTGAAAGGGAATTGGATAAGTACTTGAAGGTGAATTGGCCATGCTAAATTGCCCATAGTGTTAGGTAAGGGGTAAATGTAGATGTAGGGGTATGGGTGGGTTACGCTTTGGCGGGGCGGTGTGGACTTGTTGGGCTGAAGGGCCTGTTTCCACACTGTAAGTAATCTAATCTAACTTACAGGGCAGCTGAGGGATAACACTAATTGGATAGTTTGACTAATGAGGTAGCATAGGTAGAAAGTGCCAGTGGGTTTTCTTATGTTCTGCAGTACAATATAATTCCATGCCATCCTGAGTCCAGTCAGATTCTAAGCAAAAACTTTCTAAAGAACTTTATTGAGAACTTGGTGCAAACTCACAGCTCTCCAGTGAAAGGATCAGTGACAATTTCCTTATTTTCCACTAATTGACACAATGAATAATGTTGCTTCATGGGTGCCCCAGCCCTGCTGGTTGTCTTTAGTGGAAGCCAGTAATTTAGTTGGTTTAGCATCACATTTCTCTCAGGGCTACATTTGGCAGTCAAACAGCAGACTAAATGGTGCTCTTTATACTTTTTCTTTCCCCTCTATCTCCGTCTCCCGTTCTCTGCTTCTTACTCAAATATCCAAATGTCTAAAGATCTGGAGCCAACTGCACATCACTGCCACAATGCTTAGCAGTAGTGACATTGGCATCAATGCTCTCAATGAGCCATTAATCCTGCTCCCACATCAAACCCAGCTCCCACAATGGCTGCTTTTTTTGTAGGGGGATTGAGAAAGTAAAATAACAGCTGGGTGAAGGCAAAAGCAAAGCAATTTGTTCAGTTATGAGAAAAGGGCCAGATTGGGTGCAGACAGTGAGACAGGAGTGAAACAAAATACTGCAGTTCAGTGGACTGGTTTATCGTGTCCTAGAATATAGAGAAACATCATTTACAGAGAATAAATAAACATGTCTACATTTTCTTGTCATACAATGAAACACGTCAAATCAAGAGTGTTGTCATCATGCTACTTGCTGTGGAAATCCGAGTTCCCGTCATCCTTTAATTCAGACCTTAAGGAGCCGTGGAATGCAATACATAGAACAAGGAAACCTAGTGCCTCTTGTGCCACCCACTCCAGCTTTTTACAGACATTGACTAAACCGCTTCATTACACTTCCAAACCCCTATGCTTCTTCACATTCAATATTTTGTTCATAAGTTTCAGCTCATTTGGCAACTTGGAAAAGCAGACACAGAGATATCCTGGATTATAGTAAACGCTGTTGTTGGGAGCTGATGACAGAGCTGTTTTTAGAGCTCTGAACTTAAACAAGCAGCTTTCCCCGAATGATCAAACAGGCGGTCAGTAACACTCAATCAAGTAGCTGGCTCCTAGCACAGTAAAATATGCAAACAAATGGAATGAAATTGAAGTCTTGTGACATGGTTTGGTAATTGACTGGAATGTTTGAGACAGGGAAGAAAGATAAAGTGAATGGCTTCTGATTGGCATTATTCCACAAGACATATTCTACAGGAATCTGAACTGGGGCCTCAAGTTTTCACCACATATACTTTTAAATATTAAAGTCTTAGATCAAAAGATAAAGAAAGTGAGCTGTCTGTTCAAGTTTGCAGATGATATTCAGTCAGGAGTCACAGAAAGCAGAAACTTGCACAAAGACCTCAAGTGGGTAAAACTGTGGCAAATGGAGTAGGCGAAAGTGAGTCCTGCAGATGCTGGAGATCAGAGTCGAGAATGTGATGCTGGAAAAGCACAGCAGGTCAGGCAGCATCCGAGAAGCAGGAAAGTCAACGTTTTGGGCAAAAGACCTTCATCAAGAGCTGGCAAACTGTGGCAAATGGAGGTCAAATTGGAGATGAATTGGATCTGAGAAAGAATATTTCCTTTATGACAGAAGTACAGGAACTTACCTAAAGGAAGCATACACTTGCCATAGAGAGTGTGCAGGGAAGGTTTACCAGATTAATTCCTCTGATAGTGGGAGATGATCTCATTAAAACTAATAAACTTCTTAGGCTGGGTAGAAATAGAAAAGATGCCCCCCTTGGTTCATGGAATCCCTGCAGTGCAGGCTGAGGCCATTTGGCCCATTGAGTCTGCACCAACCCTCCAAACAGCATCCTATTGAAACTTATCCACCCAACCTTATTCCCTGTAATCCTGCATTTCCCATGACTACACATAACATACACATCCCTGGATACTGTGGGCAATTTAGCATAACTAATCCACTTAGCCTGCACATGTTTGGACTGTGGAAAGAAACCAGAGCACCTGGAGGAAACCCACACAGACACAGGGAGAACATGCAAACTCTGCATGTACAGCTGCCCATGGGTGGAATTGAACCAGGTCCCTCACACTCTGAGGCAGCAGTGCTAACCACTGGGCCACCATGCTGCCCTATCAGAGAAGAGGGAACAAGCAATTTAGGACCGAGATAAGGGGGCTTTTCTTTCCTCTCAGAGAGCAGTAGGTTTTTCCAATTCTCTGCCCCACTGAATATTGATTCGATTAGATTCCCTACAGTGTGGAAACAGACCCTTCGGCTCAACAAGTCCACACCTACCCTCCAAAGAGCAATCCACCCAGACACATTCCCCTACATTCACCCCTAACTAATGCACCTAACACTACAGGCTATTTAGCATGGCCAATTCAACTGACCTGCACATCTTTGGACTGTGGGAGGAAACCGGAGCACCCGGAGGAAGCCTACGCAGACACGGGGAGAACGTGCAAACTCCACACAGACAATGGCCCAAGGCAGGAATCGAACCCGGGCCCCTCGCACTGTGAGGCAGCAGTGCTAACCACTGAGCCACCATGCTCAGTGGTTCAAAACAGAGATGGTTAGATTTCTAGATATGAATAAAGTCAAGAAGTTTCAAAATAAAACTAGTGAGGTTTAATGTAGTTGTATGTAGCATTAGTTAAACCCCCAGTTGAAGTAGTTTTAGGCACCACAGCTCAGGGAGAATTTATGTGGTGGTCTTGGCTCAGTGATAGCACACTCACTCACCTTTGAGTTGATGATCCACTCCTGAAATTGGAGCAACAAATTCTAGGTTAACAGTTAACTACATTGCCAAAGATGTGCGGAACAAGAAAAGATCACATTTTAAGAAGAGGCAGGGGCTTCATCCCCAAACTTGGAAATGAGTTAAGCACCGAAAAGCAAGATTTGGTCATTTTGAAAAGTTTGTTCATGGGATGTGATCATTGCTTGTCAGGCCCATCTATAATTGCCCCGGTGAAGGTGGTATCGAGCTGCCTTCTTAAACTGCAGTTGTCAATGGTGTTAGGAGCATCCACAATGCTGCTCTAATTCAGCCTGTAGTTAATGGTAACCCCAGGATGTTGATAGTGGGAGAATTCAGCAATGGTACTGCCATGAACATCAAAGGCAGACATTTATTTATTGAAGGTATAACTCATTGCAGTTGGTGGGAGTTTGCCAAAAGTAAATTGGCTGCTGCAACATGTCTTATATTACAACAGTGACTATACTTGAAAATGACTTTGGGGTCAGCCCAGAGCTGCTTAAGGTGCTTTTAAAATGCAGACAGTTCTTTACTATATTTCTTGAAGGAGGCACTTCACTGGTTTATCGGAATGACAGCACGACTTAAAGACAAGCTTCATCATTCATTTCAGTTTAGAAGATTAAGGGATGATTTAACAGAAATAGTAGCAGGTTTCAATATTCTAGATTCAAATAATCTATTCCTCCTGCTGATAGGATCCAGAACAAATAGGGACAATCTTGAAATGAGTGTTTGGCTATTTAAAATGAAATCAGGCTGCAATTTCTCAAACAACTGATGGTCAATATTAAGACTGCTCCTTCCAAAATGCTATAGGATTAGGCCAATTGAAATGTTTTTATATATATATATATATATATATATATATAGATTAAAATCAATAGCTTTTTATTTAGTAAGGGGTCAGCAGTTAAAGTTTGGATCAAACTTGATCTGATAGAATGGGGAAACCTAAACAAAAAATGATTGTTCATACGAACGATTGTTTCCGGAAGAGCATTCACATTATTCAAGTTTAGAGGAAGGTTATCAATAATTTTTTTTAACCAAATGCTCCTAATTACATGCGTTAAGGAGTGTAGCAGAAATATTTGATGTGAAGGAAAGGGCCATTATAATCAACAAACTATCTTTAACATGCATCCTAACAATTATTATAAGACTCTATAAAATATCTCCAATGTGGAAAGAAGTCATTTGACCTATCAATTCTGTACTGACCCTCTGAAGAACATCGCACCCTAGACCCTAACCCTGCATTTATCACAGTCAATCCACCTAACCTGCTCAGCTTTGGACTGTGGGAGGAAACCAATACAGACATAGGGAGAATGTGGAAACTCGACACAGCGAGTCACCCAAGTCTGGAATTGAACCCAAGTCCCTGGTACCATGAGGCAACTGTGCTCACCACAGCTGTGCTGGTAATGATATAAAATAATTTCATTACATACAGTATATTTACCCAATTCAGGTATGCATTCCTCATTCAATTATGTTTTGCAGGAATACTTCACTGCTTTTATAAGGTTTTTAAAAAATCTTTGACTAAAATAGACTGGAAGCAGAGGCTAACCGGGAAGACACTAGAGCAAAAATGGCAGGAGTTTGTAGGTATAATTGAGGACACTGTACAGAGGTTCATTCCCAAGAAAAGAAAGATTAACCGGGGAGGGATTAGACAACCTTGGCTGACAAAGGAAGTCAGGAAATGTATTAAAGAAAAAGAGAGATCCTATAAAGTGGCTAAGAACAGTGGGAAATCAGAAGATTGGGAAGGATACAAAAGCAAACAGAGGATAACAAAGAGTGTAATAAGAAATGAGAGGATCAAATATGAAGGTAGGCTAGCCAGTAATATTAGAAATAATAGTAAAAGTTTCTTTCAGTACATAAGAAACAAACGACAGGCAAAAGTAGACATTGGGCCACTTCAAACTGATGCAGGGAGCCTAGTGATGGGAGATAAGGAAATAGCAGGAGAACTTAACAAGTACTTTGCGTCAGTTTTCACAGTGGAAGACAGGAGTAATATCCCAAAAATTAAAGGGTGTCACCGGGCTGAGTTGAGTATGGTTGCCATTACGAAAGAGATAGTGCTAGAAAAGTTAAAAAGTCTTAAAATTGATAAATCTCCTGGCCCCGATGGGATACACCCTAGAGTTCTGAGAGAGGTTGCTGAGGAAATAGCAGAGGCATTGGTTGAGATCTTTCAAGAGTCACTGGAGTCAGGAAAGGTCCCGGACGATTGGAAGATGGCTGTAGTAACCCCCTTGTTCAAGAAAGGATCAAGGCAAAAGATGGAAAATTATAGGCCAATCAGCTTAACCTCGGTTGTTGGTAAAATTCTAGAATCCATCATTAAGGATGAGGTTTCTAAATTCTTGGAAGAGCAGAGTCTGATTAGAACAAGTCAACATGGATTTAGTAAAGGGAGGTCATGCCTGACAAACCTGTTGGAATTTTTTGAAGAGGTAACAAGTAGGTTAGACCAGGGGAACCCAGTGGATGTGGTCTATCTGGACTTTCAAAAGGCCTTTGATAAGGTGCCACACGGGAGACTGCTGAGCAAGGTGAGGGCCCATGGTGTTCGAGGTGAGCTGCTGGGATGGATTGAGGATTGGCTATCTAACAGAAGGCAGAGAGTTGGGATAAAAGGTTCTTTTTCAGAATGGCAGCCGGTGACGAGCGGTGTCCCGCAGGGTTCGGTGCTGGGGCCACAGCTGTTCGCATTATATATTAATGATTTGGATGAGGGAACCGGGGGCATTCTAGCGAAGTTTGCCGATGATACAAAGTTAGGTAGACAGGCAGGTAGTACTGAGGAAGTGGGGAGACTACAGAAGGATCTAGACAGGTTGGGAGAGTGGTCCAGGAAATGGCTGATGGAATTTAACGTGAGCAAGTGCGAGGTCTTGCACTTTGGCAAAAAGAATATAGGAATGGACTACTTTCTAAATGGTGAGAAACTTAATAAAGCCAAAGCACAAAGGGATCTGGGAGTGCTAGTCGAGGATTCTCTAAAGGTAAACATGCAGGTTGAGTCTGTGATTAAGAAAGCGAATGCAATGTTGTCTCTTATCTCAAGAGGGTTGGAATATAAAAGCAGAGATGTACTACTAAGACTTTATAAAGCTCTGGTTAGGCCCCATTTGGAGTACTGTGTCCAGTTTTGGTCCCCACACCTCAGGAAGGACATACTGGCACTGGAACGTGTCCAGCGGAGATTCACACGGATGATCCCTGGAATGACAGGTCTAGCATATGAGGAACGGCTGAGGATACTGGGGTTGTATTCGTTGGAGTTTAGAAGATTAAGGGGAGATCTAATAGAGACGTACAAAATAATACATGGCTTTGAAAAGGTGGATGCTAGAAAATTGTTTCTGTTAGGCGAGGAGACTAGGACCCGTGGACACAGCCTTAGAATTAGAGGGGGTCATTTCAGAACGGAAATGCGGAGACATTTCTTCAGCCAGAGAGTGGTGGGCCTGTGGAATTCATTGCCACGGAGTGCAATGGAAGCCGGGACGCTAAATGTCTTCAAGGCCGAGATTGATAGGTTCTTGTTGTCTAGAGGAATTAAGGGCTACGGGGAGAACGCTGGCAAGTGGAGCTGAAATGCGCATCAGCCATGATTGAATGGCGGAGTGGACTCGATGGGCCGAATGGCCTTACTTCCACTCCTATGTCTTATGGTCTTATGGTCTTATCTATTTACTGGAATTACACACTCCTTTCCATGATCTCTGATCCAGTTTGTGACAGCTTTCTCATCACAGGTAGTGCCAAGAGGGATCTGCTTGCTGTTAAAATACACACATGATTCCTTCTGATTCATTTCTAGTGATGAGATTATTTGTAACAGTTATTCATACTACATATGCTAATTTGTTTTTGCAGCTTCTTCCGTCATTTTGATTGAGCTTGCAAGAGGCATTGATGCTAGTGTTCAGGGCATAGCCTGACTGTTAAAATTTCTTTCTGTTCCATCAGCTGATTAACCTGCATTTATTTCTATTACTTGCTAACATTAAGATTTCAGGTCTGGGATGGTGCAGTTTGGCAATGAAGAGAGGCTGGGTTGCTCTCTTTGGATCAGAGAAGGTTGAGGGAAGACCTATTAGGGATCAGAGATAAGATTACGAGGGACATGGATGCTCATCTTAGTTGAAGGGTCAAGAACAAGGGGACAAAATTTTATGTTGAAAGGTTTACAGAGGATTTGAGGAAAGTGTTTTCACCTAGGTGGTGATGGGGTTTGAAATGCACTGCCTAAGAGGATAGTTAAGGTGGGAAACTTCATAACCTTTAAAACGTACTTGGATGAATGTTTAAAGTGTCATATCATTCAAGGCTATGGACCTCGTGCAGGAAAGTAGGACTATTCTAGGTGGTAGAGTCAGACAGTACAGACTCAATGGGCCAACAGCCTCTTCTGTACTGAATGATTGTATAATTCTGGATGGTTTATAAATAAAGCTTGTGATTTATTGAAAAACATAACCTCATACTAATTGTATAAACAGAAGGAATGAAAAAGCACTGTTTATTTTTAATGACAGATAGTTTCTAGTGGGTAAATAGTGAAACAGTAATCAAATTCTTCTCCATAAGACTATGTAAAAACCTCATGATAATTAGAATTAAACTTAATGCCATTTTGTACAGCGCTCTTTGC
This sequence comes from Chiloscyllium punctatum, assembly GCF_047496795.1. NCBI lineage: Eukaryota > Metazoa > Chordata > Chondrichthyes > Orectolobiformes > Hemiscylliidae > Chiloscyllium > Chiloscyllium punctatum. The sequence goes on along the minus strand of NC_092739.1, from coordinate 143,289,410 downwards.
AAAATATCAACATCATGTTTCCAATGAGTCCAGAGCCAGTTTGTAAAATTCAAAAGAGCCAAGGAAAGAATTTATATTGAAAGCATTTGAATTTATTCAAACCAAGGAATGGTTTAAATAACAAAATGTTAACTAAAACAAAGCCTTTTAGGACATCCTCACTCTTTGTCTAAATTGAAGGTCAAGATGACTAGACACTTGCTTTGTTTTGGTTGTGTAAATTTCACAAATTTTAACCCCAGTAAAGCTCAGTAATATTCTGTTAAATTTGACAGAATTACAGAAGTGTTATAGTGTGGAAGGAGACCATTTGTTCCATGGAGTCTGCACTCTGAGGATTTTAACCAAGCTAATCTCTTGCCTTTCCCCATAATCCTGCACATTGATTTTGTTGAAATAATTTCCAATGTTGACCTGTTGAATCCTCAATTGAATCTGCCTCCTCCACACTTCCAGGCAATGCGTGCCAGATCCAAAGTTTTTTCCTGTCTTTGCAAAGTTTTAAATCTGTGTCCTGTGGTTCTCAATCCCTTTTAAAGTAAGAAGAGTTTCTCTCGATCTACTCTGTACAGACTCTGATTTTTGAAAACTTCTTTCAAATCTCCCCTTCGCCTTCATCTGTCCAAGATCATCAGTCCCAATTTCTCCAATCTTTCCTCATAACTGAGGTTTTTCAACCTTAGAATCATTCTGGATGTAGGTTTGCTCGCTGAGCTGGAAGGTTCGTTTTCAGACGTTTTGTCACCATACTAGGTAACATCTTCAGTGAGACTCTGAATGAAGCACTGGTGGTTTAGACCGCTTTCTATTTATATGTTTGAGTTTCCTAGACTCGGTGATGTTATTTCCTGTGGTGACATCATTTCCTACGGGAATGTCATTTCCGGTTCTTTTACCCAGGGGGTGGTAAATGTGTTTGTTGATAGAGTTCTGATTGGAATGCCATGTTTCTAGGAATTCTCGTGTGTATCTCTATTTGGCTTGGCCTTGGATAGATGTGTTGGCCCAGTCAAAGTGGTGTCCTTCCTCATCCATATGTAAGGATACTAGTGAGAGTGGGTCATGTCATTGTGTAGCTAGTTGGTGTTCATGTATCCTGGTGGCTAGTTTTCTGCCTGTTTGTCCAAAGTAGTGTTTGTTACAGTTCTTGCAAGGTATTTTGTAAATGACATTAGTTTTGCTTGTTGTCTGTGTAGGGTCTTTCAAGTTTATTAACTGCTATTTTAGTGTGTCGGTGGGTTTGTGGGCTCCCATGATGCCAAGGGGCTGAGTAGTCTGGCAGTCATTTCTGAGATATCTTTGATGTTGGGGAGAGTGGCTAGGGTTTCTGGACATGTTTTGTCTGTTTGTTTGGGTTTGTTGCTGCAAAATCGTCAGACTATGTTCATTGGGTACCCGTTCTTTTTGAATACACTGTATAGGAGATTTTCCTCTGCTCTGCATAGTTCCTCTATGCTGCAGTGTGTGGTGGCTCATTGAAATAATGTTCTAAGGCAGCTTTGTGGTTGTTAGGATGATTGCTTCTGTAGTTCAATATTTGGTCCGTATGTGTAATTTTCCTGGTTTGAAGTTCAACCTGAATTACAAATCTCCTCAAAACTCGATTAGAATCATTCTTGTAAACATCTTCTGCACTCTCTCCAATGTGATCACACTCTTCCTATTGTTCCTAAATGTACACAATAGTCCCACTTAGGTTTGACCAGTGTCCTACATAGGTTCATCATAGCCTTGTACTTTTGTACCCCTTGGCCATGTTAGTGAAGTCCAGAAGATTACATTTTATTAATTGTTCTCTCTCTACTTGCCCTATTACGGTTAATAACTTTTGTACCCTTTTTTAAATTCAATTGTGGAATGGGAGCATCACTGGCTGGCCAGCATTTTTATTGGCTGTCCTGTGTTGCCCTTGAGAAGGTGGTGGTGAGCTACCTTCTTGAACCTGTGCCATTGAGCCATTGGGCTACAGTCCATGTGCTGAAGGAAGACTCCACACATCCCTCACTCAAACTCTTCTCCCTCCTGCCATCTGGCAGAAGATCCCAGAGCATTCGGTCTCCCACAGCCAGACTGTGCAACAGTTTCTTCGCCCAGGCCATCAGGCTCCTGAACACTTTATGATCACACTTTATTCGATCTGAAATTCATTGCAAGACTTCTTGAGTTACTGCTAAAGCAATTTTTAAAATTTAATTTTCATTCATTATTCACTGTAGTTTGTGTTATTGTTATTATTGTTGTGCATGTAGCACCTTAGTCCTGGAGGAACTCTGTCGCGTTTTTACCATTTCAGTCGTATATGGTAGAAATGACAAATAAAACTACTCTTGACAGTGAAGGAACAATATTATATTTCTAAAATGAGTCACACCAGGTCTCTCTGCTCCTGCACAATCTTTTGAATAGTACTCTTTATTTTACACTGTTTTTCCATGTTCTTCGTACTAAAGTGTAAAATCTCACATTTCTCAGCATTGAACTTCATCTGACACCTATCTGCCTGTTCTACCTGTGGACGGCACAGTGGCACAGTGGTCAGCACTGCTGCCTCACAGCGCCAGAGACCTGGGTTCAATTCCCGCCTCAGGCGACTGACTGTGTGGAGTTTGCACATTCTCCCCATGTCTGCGTGGGTTTCCTCTGGGTGCTCCGGTTTCCTCCCACAGTCCAAAGATGTGCAGGTCAGGTGAATTGGCCACGCTAAATTACCCGTAGTGTTAGGTAAGAGGTAAATGTAGGGGTATGGGTGGGTTGCGCTTCGTCGGGGCGGTGTGGACTTGTTGGGCCGAAGGGCCTGTTTCCACACTGTAAGTAATCTAATCTGCCTGTTCTACCAATATGTCAATGTCCATTTGAAGTTCTACACTCTCCTCACAGTTTACAGTTCTCCCAAGTTTTGTGTTATCCACAAACTTTGAAAGCATTCCTACACAAGATTAAATCATTTATATAAATTAGGCAGAGGAAAGGTCCCAATATTGGTCTCTGTGGATCTCCATGACAAGCTTTCCTTCAGTCTGAAAAATACTTATTAACCATGACTCTCTGTTTCCTAGCACTCAGCCAATTTTGTATCCACAATGGTACAGTTCTTTTTGTACCATAATCAGCTTTATTTTCCAATGTCATCCTAAATCTTATGAAACAATGATCACTTTCCTCTAAATGTTTCCCAATGGTCAACTTGGCCCACCTCAATTCCAAGAACCAGGCCAAGCAGTGCCTTCTTTCTTATTGGATTGAAAACTTAATTGTTGTAGGAAATTCTCTCAAACACAGTCTAGGAACACTTGACTCTCATTGATCCTTGTATTTTCATTAACCCAGTCTCTGTAACTGCTCTATGGTGTTAACACCTCTGGAAATGTCCTTGCAGATTTGTCCCTCTACAGCCTTCCCACGAGTTGGTGAGCAATGCAAGTAAACCCTTCTTATTTCTTAGCTCCGACCAAATTAGTTCTGTCCTTGAACTCCTCAAAAACATCCTCTTTCTCAAGTACTTCAGTGCTTTCCTTAACCAATGACACCATCACTCCTCCTCTTTCTCCTTGCCTATCTGTTCTGAACACTTTGTACCTATGAATATTGAACAACTAGACCTGCCTTTTCTTAAGGCAGGTTGCCATGACTACCAGAATATTATAACCCCATAAAGTGATCTGCTTTGCAAGTCCTTAATCTTATTAACTATAATCATGCATTTACATTCATGCGGTATAATCCTGATTTAGACGTTATCATTTCCGCCCAACTCAAATACCATCTAATAACTTTTGGTTGTCTATTGTAATTCTCCCTGTCTCATTCTGTTTTGTGCAATCTTATGCACAGTGGTTCCCACACTCCTGCTGAGTTAGTTTAAAGCCCTCTCAACAGCATTAGCATAGGAACTCAGTCCCAGCTCTGTTTAGATACAAGCCATCCATCTTGCATAGGTGCCAATGCCTCAGAGCTAGTCTCAGTGTCCCAGGAATCTCAAACTTTTCATCCTAAACCATTTTTTCTGACAAGTATTCATCTGCCTTATCTTCCTATTTCTATGTGTATTTGCATGTGGCACTGGGAAGAAACCAGAGATTTCTACTTTAGATGTCCTGCTTGCTCATTTACTACTTACCCCCCTTAATTCCAAATTGCAGGGCTACATCTCCCTTCGTACCTAAGTTGTCAGTACCAATGTGGACTACGATCTCTGGCTGTTTGTCATCCTGCAGAAGAATGTCCTGAAAACCATTCTGTAACTATCCTTGACCCTTGTCCCAGGGAGGCAAGAAACCAGGGAGTCACATTGACAGCTGCAGAAATGCCTGTCTGTTCCTCTAACTCAAAAGATCATTCCAGCTTTCCTGCTCTACATCCTCCCCTCCTGTCCCATGGGAACACAGGCTTTGCTGTAGCTGAACTCCTTCAACGATCCATCACTCTCACCAATGTCCATCGCAGAAAATAACTTCGTGACCAGGGGTTTGCTACATGACCTGTCTACTTGCCTCTAATCTGTGCTATGACCGTCTCTGTGAATGTGCTATCCACACAATTCACTACTTCAGTGATTCCCCAGAGGTCAAGCCTGTACAGCTGCTGGCACTTCAGGTGCTGGTTTGTTCACATACAGTCATAGAGTTATAGAGATGTACAGCACGGAACAGACCCTTCGGTCCAACTCGTCCATGCTGACCAGATATCCTAAATTAAAATAGGAGGGAGACCAGAACTGCACACAATATTTTAAAAGTTGCCCAGCCACTGTCCTATACAGCCACAACATGACCTCCCACCTCCTAAACTCAATGCTATGACCAATGAAGGAAAGCATACTAAATGCCTTCTTCACTATCCTATCTGCCTGGGACTCCACTTTCAAGGAGTTATGAACCTGCATTCCGAGGTCTCTTTGTTCAGCAACACTCCCCAGGACCTTACCATTAAATGTATAAATCCTGGCCTAATTTGCCTTTCCACAATGCAGAACTTCACATTTATTGAAATTGAATTCCATCTGCCACTCCTCAGTCCATCTGATCAAGATCCTGTTGTACTCTGAGGTAACTTTCTGTAGTATCTGTAACTCCCCACGTACCAGACGCTAGGCATTCCCCTTGGCTGAGCTGTCCTGATATACCTTAACCTTAATAAGTTACTTGTTTATTTTAATTTTAGATACTTTTAGTTTAATTTATTAAACCTTATTCTTATACCCTAAAGTATCAACTGGAGGTAAATAGAAATTAGAAATTTTCCACCGTTAATCATAATTCAATTTAATCTTCTCACCTTGTCATCCTTTCTCAATGTCAATCCTAGACATAACCTTGAAAATTCAGGCCAGTGATTGTGCTTATACCTGCAGTAAGTTACCAGGCAGGTGAACAGCATGGTCCTGTACAGGGCTGCTCAGTCACACCGAGAGCTGCTGAGATCCACTTTTGCTTCTTTCCAGTCAGAGATGATCCTATGATCTGATCTGAGCAGTCTCTCTGCTGGTACCAGCGAATCTGTTGCTCACCCATCACCAAAGAAGTTGTGTCGGAGAGATAAGAGATCCCGACATATCTCTGTCCAGAGGCAGGATGAGTCTAGATGGCTGGAGACAGATCTGGATGTCAAGGAGGGATATACAGCCTTTGGAATTAGTTCAGAGAAGGTCCACTAGGCTGATCTTTGGGGTGAAGTGATTGTCTTATAAAGAAATGTTGGGTAGCTGCAGTCCATACTCAGCTGGGTTGTAAAGGGGCTGTAAATTTTCTTTGTTCTCTTTGTTCTTTGTTCTAATCTTATTAAAACTTGGAGGATTCTAAAGGAGACTTGATTTGGAGATGCCGGTGTTGGACTGGGGTGTACAAAGTTAAAAATCACACAACGCCAGGTTATAGTCCAACAGGTTTAATTGGAAGCACACTAGCTTTCGGACCGATGCTCCTTCATCAGGTGGTAGTGGAGGGCTCCACAATCACCTGATGAAGGAGCGTCGCTCCGAAAGCTAGTGTACTTCCAATTAAACCTGTTGGACTATAACCTGGTGTTATGTGATTTTAAAAGTAGACTTGACAGTGTTGATACTGAGATGATGATCCTTCTTGTGTGAAAATCTAAAACAATGGGGCACAGCTTCAGAACAAGGGCTCTTCCATTTAAGATGAGGAGGAAATATTTTCTTCAGAGTGTTGATAGTCTTTGGAATTCACTTCCACAAAAAGCAGTGGAGGCTGGGTTGTTAAATATATTCAAGACTAAATATGAGTTTCCTTCGGGTTCTCTGATTTCCTCCGACAGTCCAAAGATGTGCACGTTAGGTGGATTGGCCACGTTAAATTGCCCAGAGTGTCCAGGAATGTACAGACTAGGTTAGCCATGGGAAATGCAGGAAAAGGGTGGGTTCTGGTGGGATGCTCTTCAGAGGGTCTGTGCAAACTTGATGGGCTGAATGGCCTCTTTTCACACTGTAGGGATTCTATGAACATTTCACCCTCATGCTCAATAAGAGTCTGTTATCTTCTGAGTCCCCAGGTAATTTATACTTATGCTTGCTTCCAAGCCTGATACTTGCAGCTGCCCTGAGAGAGTGATGGTGAATCTCTGCCTTGGACCCACTGCATAAACACAGCACATTTCCTTCTCTAAAGGATACCATGAGTCAGTTTAGTTGTCAACTTCAGGATCAATTTTTCACTTGCCAATTTAAAAAAAACATAAAATGGAATTCAAATTCTCAAACGTGTGAGTTTTTTTGGGGAGGTTTAGTTCAGGCCCTTGAATTGCCACCACACTGCCAAATCTTTTCAAAGTCTGTAAACTTCTTTAGCCTTACAGTCCACGTGAATGACCTGTTTCTCTAATTCTAGTGTATCACTTGCTGCCTATGCCTTCTGGGTCACTTAATCAGCAATTCCTCTAATAACTTGTCAGCCTTTCTCCCTCTCTGTCCGTTATTAAAAACAAAGCCTTTATCCCGTACCTAGAATCAGCATCTGGGCTTTTGACTGCCCCTCAGAACAGTGTCTTGAAATGTTTGTGAATGATAGAAGCTCTCCATGAGTGTAAGTAGCTGTTGCTCTTTTGCTTATTAAAATCATTTACTGAGGGAGCTTCCTTGAAGATGTTAATAATTCAACATTTGGAACTGAAGCAAAGCTAAGGGCCATATTTTCTTCTAGCAATTTTCACAAGCAAGTAGGCAAATTTAAAATCATAGAAACCTTTTAAAGATTGTTCTATCCATAATTCATGTCTTTCTTATGGTTTCCAATCTCCCAAAAATAAATGGACACTTTTTCATAAAATCAAATTTGGGGTGCAAAAAGGATTTTTGCTTGTTAAACCCTTAATAAGCTCGAGTTTTGTGTCGAATTCTGCGTATCACATTTTGGGAAAGCTATGAAGGTTTTTGACAGGGTACAGAAAAGATTTAAGGGAAGGTTCTATGGATGAGGGACCTCAATCACGTGCATAGAAGGTGAGATTTTCTCTTTCGAAGGAAGGTTGAGAGGATAGTTGATGGAGATGCTCTAATCATGATCAATCTGGACAGAAGGGTTCCCATGACGTAAGGATCAAAACACTGACTTAAAAGCGACTGGGATAAGAACCAAAAGCCCTGTGAGGAAATGCTTTCACACAGCAGATGGTTGGGATCTGAGTCTTGCGGCCTGAGCATGCAATGGAGGCAGAGTCAACTATGATCTTTCAGAGGAGAATTTTGGATGAATACATCTAAACAGAGAGAGAAAACATTGTTGAGCTGGGTGGAGAAAGCAAGGAGAGTGGGACCAGCTGCAAAGAAAACAATTACACACATGATGAGCTACAAGGGTAGGATAAGTGTAGATATATTGAAGATTATCAATGAGCTATTTAATGGCAGAATAGAGTCAGGATCCATTTGCCTACCTCTTTTCCTGTTTCTTATGCTTTTATTTACAAATGTGCAATGTCAGCTTGTGTCTCCAGCAATCACTGCTGCAACTTTTAAAATGACAATTATGTAAATCATGCTCAGTGAATGCGGATACTTTTGAGTTAACTATGATAGAAGACAGTTTTCTTCTCCTATTGATGCTGGAAACAGCTGCCGATCAGTCAGGCGTCTAATCCAGCAAGGAAACAAATATGCAACTACAAGGCAATTCACAAGAGATTACTGAATTGTGTGAAGGAAGTTGAGAGACTTTGGAATGAATGTCCTCAAATCCCTGAGGGTAGCAAGATAGGTTGACAAAGTGATTAGGAAGACATATGGAATCCTGTCCTTCATTAGAAATATTAGAGCCAAGAGGTTATACTGAAATCATGTTAGTCGTTAGCTAGACCACAACTTGAGTACTGTATGCAGTTCTGATCGCCTCATTACAGAGAGGATGTGATTTCACCAGGGAGGGTGCAAGGGGGATTTACAAAGTTGCTGCCAAGGGCTGGAAAATTGCAACTATGAGGAACGATTGGATAGAGTGAACTTGTTGTCCCTTGAACAGAGGAGAACGAGAGGACATTTGTTTGAGAAGTACAAGATTAAAAGGGGCCAAGATGAAATGGAAGGGCATATTTACCTTTGCGGAGAGATCAATTACTAATGGGCATTGGTTTAAAGTCATTGGTAGAAGGTGGGGGGTGGGGGGAGCAGGTTTGGTGGTGGTGGTTGGGGGGTGGGGATGTGGAGAATCACCCAGAGTGGTTGGGGTGTGGAGTCACTGCCTGAAAGGGAACTTGAGGCAAGAACTCTCAACCCATTTAAAAGCCATTTAGGTATGAACCCCAAGTGCTGTTATCTTCAGGGCTATTGACCAAAGGCTGGAAAGTGAGATTAAATTGGGTGCCTCATCTTTTGGGCTGGCACAGACATCATGGGTCAAGTGGCCATGCACCAAGTTTCTGTGCCATACATTTTGTAAAAATGTCCATTGTACTTGTAAAACCTGAAGGAAAGGTCACATGCACTCCATGGTCACAATGACCTGGTATGTCATGATGTGCATTTGACTGATGCCTCTATGCTTAGAGGCTTTTTACTAGATAAAAATAGCACTGCCTTGGTCTACTTGGGAATTCATGTGCTGCATCTAATTGGCTTCTCATTTTAATGGCGTCCATTGGTCATAAATGAAACGTAACATGAAGAAGATTTGAATAGACTCTGAGTATCTTGCCTTGATTTTAACATTGCACCCAGCAAAGAGACTAAGGTACTGATAAAAGTTTTCTGACATCATTTAATCCTGCTTCAATGACAGCTTATATGTTACAATAATTTTGAATTAGTCTGAACCATTGTTTTATATAACACATTGCGATTTGGAATGCAGTGCCTGAAAAGGCTGGTCATGATGTGGAGATGCCAGCATTGGACTGGGCTGGACAGAGTCAGAAGTCCATAAGACCATAAGACCATAAGACATAGGAGTGGAAGTAAGGCCATTCGGCCCATTGAGTCCACTCCACCATTCAATCATGGCTGATGCGCATTTCAGCTCCACTTACCAGCGTTCTCCCCGTAGCCCTTAATTCCTCTAGACAACAAGAATCTATCAATCTCGGCCTTGAAGACATTTAGCGTCCCGGCTTCCACTGCACTCCGTGGCAATGAATTCCACAGGCCCACCACTCTCTGGCTGAAGAAATGTCTCCGCATTTCTGTTCTGAAATGACCCCCTCTAATTCTAAGGCTGTGTCCACGGGTCCTAGTCTCCTCGCCTAACGGAAACAATTTCCTAGCATCCACCTTTTCTAAGCCATGTATTATTTTGTACGTCTCTATTAAGTCTCCCCTTAATCTTCTAAACTCCAACGAATACAATCCCAGTATCCTCAGCCGTTCCTCATATGCTAGACCTGTCATTCCAGGGATCATCCGTGTGAATCTCTGCTGGACACGTTCCAGTGCCAGTATGTCCTTCCTGAAGTGTGGGGACCAAAACTGGACACAGTACTCCAAATGGGGCCTAACCAGAGCTTTATAAAGTCTTAGTAGTACATCTCTGCTTTTATATTCCAACCCTCTTGAGATAAGAGACAACATTGCATTCGCTTTCTTAATCACAGACTCAACCTGCATGTTTACCTTTAGAGAATCCTCGACTAGCACTCCCAGATCCCTATGTGCTTTGGCTTTATTAATTTTCTTACCATTTAGAAAGTAACCCATGCTTTTATTCTTTTTTCCAAAGTGCAAGACCTCGCACTTGCTCACGTTAAATTCCATCAGCCATTTCCTGGACCACTCTCCCAACCTGTCTAGATCCTTCTGTAGCCTCCCCACTTCCTCAGTACTACCTGCCTGTCCACCTAACTTCGTATCATCGGCAAACTTCGCTAGAATGCCCCCGGTTCCCTCATCCAAATCATTAATATATAATGCGAACAGCTGTGGCCCCAGCACCGAACCCTGCGGGACACCGCTCGTCACCGGCTGCCATTCTGAAAAAGAACCTTTTATCCCAACTCTCTGCCTTCTGTTAGATAGCCAATCCTCAATCCATCCCAGCAGCTCACCTCGAACACCATGGGCCCTCACCTTGCTCAGCAGCCTCCCGTGTGGCACCTTATCAAAGGCCTTTTGAAAGTCTAGATAGACCACATCCACTGGGTTTCCCTGGTCTAACCTACTTGTCACCTCTTCAAAAAATTCCAACAGGTTTGTCAGGCATGACCTCCCTTTACTAAATCCATGTTGACTTGTTCTAATCCGACCCTGCTCTTCCAAGAATTTAGAAACCTCATCCTTAATGATGGATTCTAGAATTTTACCAACAACTGAGGTTAAGCTGATTGGCCTATAATTTTCCATCTTTTGCCTTGATCCTTTCTTGAACAAGGGGGTTACAACAGCCATCTTCCAATCATCCGGGACCTTTCCTGACTCCAGTGACTCTTGAAAGATCTCAACCAATGCCTCTGCTATTTCCTCAGCCACCTCTCTCAGAACTCTAGGGTGTATCCCATCGGGGCCAGGAGATTTATCAATTTTAAGACTTTTTAACTTTTCTAGCACTATCTCTTTCGTAATGGCAACCATACTCAACTCAGCCCCGTGACACCCTTTAATTTTTGGGATATTACTCATGTCTTCCACTGTGAAAACTGACGCAAAGTACTTGTTAAGTTCTCCTGCTATTTCCTTATCTCCCATCACTAGGCTTCCTGCATCAGTTTGAAGCGGCCCAATGTCTACTTTTGCCTGTCGTTTGTTTCTTATGTACTGAAAGAAACTTTTACTATTATTTCTAATATTACTGGCTAGCCTACCTTCATATTTGATCCTCTCATTTCTTATTACACTCTTTGTTATCCTCTGTTTGCTTTTGTATCCTTCCCAATCTTCTGATTTCCCATTGTTCTTAGCCACTTTATAGGATCTCTCTTTTTCTTTAATACATTTCCTGACTTCCTTTGTCAGCCATGACTGTCTAATCCCTCCCCAGTTAATCTTTCTTTTCTTGGGGATGAACCTCTGTACAGTGTCCTCAATTATACCTACAAACTCCTGCCATTTTTGCTCTACCATGTTATAGTCCAACAGGTTTCTTTGAAATCACAAGCTTTTGGAGCACTGCTCCTTCGTCACCTGGTGTTGTGTGACTTCTGACTCTGAAAAGCTGGTGGCAACAAATTCAATAGAGTCATAGAGTCACGGAAACAGACCCTTCGGTCCAACTCGTCCATGCCACCCACATACCCTAAAATAATCTAGGCCCATTTGCCAGCACTTGGCCCATATCCCTCTAAACCTTTCCTATTCATATACCCATCCAGATGCCTTTTAAATGCTGTAATTGTACCAGCCTCCACCACTTCCTCTGGTGGCTCACTTCATATATGCACCACCCTCTGCATGAAAATGTTACCCCCTGGTCCCTTTTAAATTTTCCCCTCTCATCTGAAACCTATACCCTCTAGTTTTGGACTCACCCAAACCAGGGAAAAGATTTTATCTATTTATCCTAACCATGCCCCTCATGATTTGATAAACCTCTATAAGGTCACCCCTCAGCCTCCAACACTCCAGGGAAAACAGTCCCATCCTACTCAACCTCTCCCCATAGCTCAAATCCTCCAACCCTGGCAACATCCTTGTAAATCTTTTCTGAACCCTTTCAAGTTTCACAACATCCTTCCGATAGGAGGGAGACCAGAATTGCGCGCAATATTCCAATAGTGGCCTAACCGATGTCCTGCAAACATGACCTCCCAACTCTTATACTCAATACACTAACCAATAATGGAAAGCATACCAAATGCCCTCTTCATTACCTTATCTACCTGATTAGTTGCATTGCACTGAGAATTGGTTAAATACTTGAAGGTAAAAATTTACAGAGGATGGAGAAAGAGCAAATGGGAGGTGCGCTGCCCAACATGTCACATACATACATGGTACTGAACACATCAAGCCAAGTTTTGTTTCATAGAGAGTATATTGAAACATAACCTTCATTTTAATAATAACAGATAGTCATCTTAATATTCTATGGAATGAATGAAGAAACCAATCAATCTTTCATATCCTCAGAATGACCTGAAGCAATTCATAAGCAACAAAGCATTTTGAAGGATACTAATTACTGCAATGCATTATTCCACATAATAAACAAATGTATTAAATTTAGATGTGCAAATTAATGCCATAACTCAAGGAGAAAGCTTATAAAGATGTACAAATTCTTAAATTGTTTTATAATTAATTTAGCATAGTTAAGTGTTCAGCAACATTGTGTGCATTAGCTTGTATATTATGTAGTTTAGACATTCAGAACCTAAGAGTTAGATTAATTGTTCATCTGTTGAGATGGAATGCATGCTGTTTCAGAATTTTATTTCAAAAATGGGAAGCGACATGGGAAATAAAGTTGTTTGAGAAAAGCTTTGAGATTTTTACAGTGAACAAAGAGTGAATGTATTGGAACTTTAACCTATATATGATATAATGGGTGGAAAGCAAACAGCAATAAAGGGATTTATATTGTAATTTTTAATCCTGGCTACCACAGCACTGTTTACATTATCTTCCAAAAAGTTAGATATAAACTGTGAGGGAATGGAAGTGCACAACCTTTCATTCATTCTTCTGTATTCTGCTGAAACGTAAGCCCATTGTGTGCTCCTATTAATCCTGAGCCATATTCTTGGCAGTTTCTGTCAGCTGATGTTTGTCTATGGAGAAAGTGAGGACTGCAGATGCTGGCGATCAGAGTCGAAATGTGTGGCGCTGGAAAAGCACAGCTAAACAGGCAACATCCCAGGAGCAGGAGCATCGATGTTTCAAGCATAAGATCTTCATCAGGAATTCTGAACAGCTTATACTTAAAACATCAACTCTCCTGCTCCTCAGATGCTGCCTGGCCGGTTGTGCTTTTTCATCACCACACATTTTGATTGTGGTTTGTCTATTGCTATCTACTGTCAGTATAGGGTGGCAGATGCCAAGTATACTTCATCATGAACAGGAATCAAACCCTGGCTGTTAGCATTATGCTGAACCACACATTAGCCATCTAATCAGCTGAGCAAACAATTCCCCATAGCTAAACCATTTTCACATAAAGTCTAACTGAGGACATTGTAGGAAGCTAAGGAAGAAATTACAGGGCTCGTAGTGAAGATGTTTGTGTCATCGATAGCCATAGAGTCAGAGTCCTACAACACAGAGACAGGCCCTTGGGCCCAAACTGGTCCATGCGAACCAAAACATCCATCCACACTAACCCTATTTCCCTTTGTCCATATCCTTCTAAACCCTTCTTATCCATGTGTTTGTCCAAATGCCTTTTAAATGCTGTTAATGTACCCACCTCAAACACTTGCACTGGCAACTCATCCATATGCTTACATCCTCTGCGTAAAAACGTTGCCCCTCAGGTTCCCTTTTATTCTTTCCCCTCTAACCTTAAAATGATGCTCAAAGTTTGTGAGAAGATTTGTAGCTCGGGTGCTCGTTGTTGTGGTTCTGTTCACTGAGCTGGGAATTTGTGTTGCAGACGTTTCGTCCCCTGTCTAGGTGACATCCTCAGTGCTTGGGAGCCTCCTGTGAAGCGCTTCTGTGATCTTTCCTCCGGCATTTATAGTGGTTTGAATCTGCCGCTTCCGGTTGTCAGTTCCAGCTGTCCGCTGCAGTGGCCGATATATTGGGTCCAGGTCGATGTGCTTATTGATCTGGACCCAATATACCGACCACTGCAGCGGACAGCTGGAACTGACAACCGGAAGCGGCAGATTCAAACCACTACAAAGGCTGGAGGAAAGATCACAGAAACGCTTCACAAGAGGTTCCCAAGCACTGAGGATGTCACCTAGACAGGGGACGAAACATCTGCAACACAAATTCCCAGCTTAAAATGATGCTCTCCAATCCTTGATTCTCCAACCCTGGGAAAAAGACAGAGTACATGCACCCTATCCATGCCTCTCCTGATCTTATACACTTCTATAAGATCCCCCCTCAGTCTCCTACGCTCTAAAGAAAAAAGTCACAGCTTGTCCAACCTCTCCCTATAACACAGACTCTTGAGTCCTGGCAACATCCTTGTAAATTTCTTCTGCACTCTTTCCAGTTTAATAACATCCTTCCTATAACAAGTTGACAAAAACTCAATACAATACTCCAAGTGCAGCCTCACCAACATCCTGTATAACTGCAAAATAACTTCCCAACTTCTATATTCAATGCCAAAACCCTTCTTCGCTGCCCTGTCTACCTGTGACTCCACTTTCAGAGATCTGTGCACCTAAACTCCAAGAACCCTCTAATTCCACTCCACTCCTTAAGGCCCTACCATTCACCATGAAACTCCTACCTTAATTTGACTTTCTAAAATGCAAGATAGCACACCTATCTATATTAAACTTCCCCAGCTGATCAAGATCCTGCTGCAATTTCTGATAACCTTCTTCACTGTCCACGATACCGCCTATTTTAGTGCCATCTGCAAACTTACTAATCATGCCTTGTACATTCTCATCCAAATCATTGATATAGATAACAAACAGACCTCTGAGGCACTCCACTCGTCACAGGCCTCCAGTCTGACAAGCATCCTTTCACCATTGCCCTCTGCTTCCTACCATTAAGCCAATTATGTATCCAATTTGCCAGCTCCCCCTGGATTCCATACTATCTAACCTTCCAGAGCAACCTATCATGTGGAATCTTATCAAAGGCCTTACTGAAATCCATGTAGACAATGTCTACAGCCTTGCCCTCGTCAACCTTCCTGGCCACTTCATCAAAGAACTCTCACAAATTTGTGAGGCATGATCTCCTATGCACAAAACTGCTGACTGCTTCTAATCAAACCCTGTCTTTCCAAATGCATGTGTATCTTATCTCAGAATCTTCTCAAGTAACTTACCTACCACAGATGTTAAGCCAATAGGTCTGTAGTTCCCAAGATCTTCTTTGCAGCCTTACTGGAATAAGGGCACAACATTCACTACCCTCCAGTCCTCTGGGGCCTCACCCATAGCTAACGATGCAAAAATATCAGCCAGGGCTCCTGCAATTTCTTCTCTAGCCCCTTGCAGTGTTCTTGGATATATCTGGTGAGGACCAGGAGATTTATCCACCTTCATACATTCTAATACGTCCAACACCTCCTCTATTGTGCTATGGACTGTGCCCAAGATATGACCACTAACTTCCCCAAGTTCTCAAGTCTTCATGTCTTTTTCCATGGTAAACACAGAGGAAAAATATTCATTGAGGACTTCATCCACGGTTCTACACATAGTGCCCAATTTGGTTCTTGAGCTGAAAATGTGTTGCTGGAAAAGCGCAGCAGTTCAGGCAGCATCCAAGGAGCAGGAGAATCGACGTTTCGGGCATGAGCCCCTCTTCAGGAATGAGGGCTTCCCGAAACATCGATTCTCCTGCTCCTTGGATGCTGCCTGACCTGCTTCACTTTTCCAGCAACACATTTTCAGCTCTGATCTCCAGCATCTGCAGTCCTCACTTTCTCCTTGGTTCTTGAGGAGTCCTATGCTCTCTCTAATTATTCTTTTTCCTTTAATATACTTAAAGTACCTCTTAATTCACCCTAATATTCTTAGCCAAGGCTATCTCGTGCCCCCTTTTCATCCTTATGATTTCCTTCATCAGTAAACTCCTGTATTCCTGAAATACTTCCAGAGATTCCCTTGATTCTGGCTGCCTGTACCTGAGCCATTTCTCTTTTCTGGTCAAAGCCTCAACATTTCTTGTTATCTAGGGTTCTCTATTCCTGCAAACCTTGCTCTTCATCTTCACAGGAACATGCAGACTTTGAACTCCAGCTATCTCACTTGTAAAGGCTTCCCACTTAATGAAGGTCCCTTTGTGTGCAAACAAACTACTCCAATCAACCTCCTGCAAGCTCCCTTCTAATTCCATCAAAATTCGCCATGACCCAATTTAGAACTTGAACCCATAGACCAGTTTGTCCCCCTCCATAACTATTTTAAAATGAATAGAATTATGGTCACTGGTCCCAAAGCGCTCCCGCACTGTCACCTCCGTCACCTGTCCTGGCCTATTTCCCGAATGTAAGTTGAGTTATGCCCCTTCTCAAGTAGGAACCTCTATATATTAATTGAGGAAACTTCCCTGAATGCACTTAACAAATTCCGCCCCATCTAAGCCCTTAACGCTCTGGCAATCCCAGTCTACGTTAGGAAAATTAAAATCCCTTACTGTGACAGCATTATTGCTCCTGCAAGTCTCCTCAGTGCCCTGCAGATTTGCTTCTCTAATTCCTGTTGACTATTTGGGGGTCTATTGTACAACCCCGATAATATCACCATCCCCTTCTTATTTCCTAGCTCCACCCACAAAGTCTCACTGGATGGTTCTTCAGTCATTTCACCTCTGATTTCTGCTGTGATGTTCACTGTGATTAAAAATGCAACTCCCCCTCCCCTCCTTCCACCACCTCTGTCCCACCTAAAGCACCTGTGCTCTGGTCTATTAAGCTGCCAGTCCTGTCCCTCCCTTAGCCATGTTTCTGTAATAGCTATAATATCCCAGTCCCAGGTAATTGTCCATGCCCTAAAATCATTGGACCTTACCTGACAACCCTCTTGCATTGAAATAATTGCAATTTAATCCATCAGGCATTCCTTGTTCCCTGTCCTGTTCCAGCCTGACCTGTCTCTTCACTTTACTATTTCTGATTACAGTATCTCCTTCCAGCCTTGTACTTGCCTCCCTGCTGTTGAGCCGTGTTGGAAGGCTGGAGGGTAGCTAATGTCCCTTTGTTTAAGGAAGATTATAAGGAGAAGCCTGGGAACTACAGACTGGTGAGTCTGATGTCAGTGATAGGTAAGTTGTTGGAGGGGATTCTGAGGGACAGAATTTACATGCATTTGGAGTGGTAAGGACTGATTAGGGATGGTCAGCATGGGTTTGAGCTGACCCATGTCTCACAAACTTGATTGAGTTTTTTGAGGGTCTGACCAAGAAAACAGATGAGGGTAATAGGAAGTTGAAAGGTAACTTCATAGAGGTTTATAAAATCATGAGGGGCATAGCTAAAGTGAATAGCAAAGGTCTTTTCCCTAAGGCGGGGTCTTCAAAACTCAGAGGTATATTGTTGAGATGAGAGAAGAATGAGATTAGAAGAACCTGAGGGGTACCTTTTCAACACAGAGGGAGGTTCGTATGTGGAATGAACTGCCAGAAGAAGTAGTGGATGCAGAGTATAGGGACCAAATGCAGACAAGTGGGACTAGTTAGTTTGGAAACTTGGTTGGCATGGATGAGTTGGACCGAAGGGTCTGTTTCTGTGCTGTACTGTATAATTCTATAACTCTAAGTACTCATTACCTGCCAAGAGAGTGAAGCAACTGCATGTGCTTTACCTGGGGCTATTCATCTCAGGTGACTAAATAACTGGAGGAATGTTCATAAAATTTCATTGTTCTCATAGAACAATCAGATTGAATGGGATTTCCCAGATTCAGCACTAAACAGGAGCAGTCTTTTTCCGGATTCAAAGACATATCACTTTTTTGATTTGCTTAAACAACCTTGACAAAATATCAATAATGCAGGAAATGCTGGAGACCATTATTAAGAAGGTATGATCTAACCTTCCAGAGCAGCCTACCATATGGAACTTATTAAAGGCCGTACTGAAATCCATGTAGACTCTGCTACCACCCAGTAGGATATTTTTTAAAAATCAGAATACAATTCAGCAGAGTGAATGTGGTTTTGTGAAAGGGAAGTCAGATTTGACCAATTTATTAGTTATTTAAGGATGTAACATGCAGTGTGGATTAAGGGGAATCAGTCGCTGTAGTGTATTGTTTTTCCAAAAGCTCTTAGTAAAGTGTCACATAAAAGGTCACTGCACAAGATGAGAGTTCTGACTGCTGTATATGATTTATGAAGATTGCCAAACTAACAGGAAATCAAGAGTCTTGATAAATGGGCTATTTTCAGGTTGGCAAGATTGTGAGCGGAATCTTGCAGAGATCGATGCTGGATCCTTAATCATCGACAATCTATAAGAGCACTATGGTGGGTTGATAGTGTCCCTATCTCAGAGCCAGGAGCCTCCTATTCAAGTTCCAGCTGCTCTTAACGAGTTGATGAGAAAATATCTGCAATCTGTATTAACTTGAAAAGCAAGTTAGACAAAGGTAAGACAGTGGATATAATCTATTTGGATTTCCAGGAAGTTTTAGACAAGATGCGACACATCTTGTGGCTACCCATTGTGTTGGGGGCAAGTTCTGGCATGGATAGAGGATTAGCTGAGTGGCAGAAGGCAGAGAGTGGGGATAAAGGGGTCTTTTTCAGGATGGTGACGAGTGGAGTTCCACAGGGATCAGTGTGGAGAAGATGTTTCTACTTGTAGGAGAGACTAGGACCACAGGCACAATCTCAGAGTGAAGGGACAACCCTTTAAAACTCAGATTAGGAGGAATTTCTTCATCCAAAGGGTGGTTAATCTGTGGAGCTCATTGCTGCAGAGGATGTGGAAGCAAAGTCATTGAGTGTATTTAAGACAAAGACAGATAAGTTCCCAAATAAAAACCGAAAGTACGGAGAATGCTGTAAATCAGAAACAAAAACAGAAATTGCTGGAACTGTTCAGCAGGTCCGGTAGCATCTGTGAGGAAAAATCAGAGTTAATGTTTCAGGTCAGGTGACCTTCAGAACTGAGGAAGGGTCACTGGACCCGAAACAGATTAACTCAGCTTTCTCTCCACAGACGCTGCCAGACCTGATGAGTTTCTCCAGCAATATTTGTCTTTGCTTCAACTATCCAGCAGGACAGTCCTGAGGAAGGGTCACTGGACCCGAAACGTTAACTCTTATTTCTGTTTAGAGTAGATTTCTGATTAGTAAGGGATCGGGGTTAGGGGGGAAAGGGAGGTGAATGAGGCTGAGAATCATATCAAACATGATTGAATGGTGAAGCAGACTCGATGGGCCGAATGATCTAATTCTTATGCTCTTATGGATTTGGATGAAGGAATTGATTGGACAGAAGCCAATTTGCTGATGATATAAAGATCGGTAGGAAATAAAAACAGAAAGTGCTGGTGAAATTCAGTAGCTCTAGAAGCCTCCCTAGAGAGAAAGAAACGGAGTTAGTTTTTCAAGTTCATAGAACAGAGAACATAGAACAGTACAGGAACAAGCTCCTTCAGTTCTCCGTATCTATGCTACCCATGATGCCATTCTGAACTAATCCTATCTGCCCGCACGTGGTCCATATCCCCCCTGTTCCCTGCCTGCTCATGTGTCTGTCTAAATGCCTCTTAATATGAATTCTTTGAAACTGAAGAGAGGTGCAATTGTGATGGGTTTTATGCTGTTAGGAAAGTGGGGAAAGCAAGGGAAACAATCAAGAAGTATTAGAGGGCAAGGGAATTCAGGGATCAAAGGCATCATTGAACCAATGAGTGGGAATGACTGTAGAGAAGAAACAAAACATTGGTCCACAACTTGTGATAACTATAGAAAAGATACAAAGAAAACATGAGTATTTAAATCACACATTTTTTTCCTTTTTATTTTAACCTGAAATGTTGTCACGCAAGAAGGGCAGTTGAAACAAAGACACATATTGCTGGAGAAATTCATCAGGTCTGGCAGCATCTGTGGAGAGAAAGCTGAGTTAATATGTTTTGCTCCTGTGTTCCTTCTTCAGAAGGACAGTTCCATTTTCCTAAAGGATCCTAGTGAACCAGATGTTACAACAATCGATAATGGCTGTGTGTCCTCTAAACTGTGCGGACTCGGCACATCTGTGCTTACTGAAAACTGTGCCACTACATTGACTTCTGGTTTGGGATGTTGCTGCTGCTCACAGACCTCAGACCCTCGCACAGAAGAAAACAATTGCATGGGAACATAGAGAGTAACCATTAAATCAGCTTTTAATTCCAGATTTTATTAAATTCAAATTTCGCCATCTGCCATGGTAGTGATTTGAACCCTTGTTCTCAGAACATTAGCCTGGGCCTCTTGGCTGACAAGTCTAGTAACATTGCCATGACATCACTGCCTCCCAAATCATAGCTCCTGTGGTTTTGCTGAATTCAGTTGGTTTCCATTCAATGAAAATGAGTAGGTTACTGTTCTAAAGACTGAGATTCTGGGTTAATATTCAAGTCACTCTGCTGCCCAGAAGCCAAGGTCTTGGGAGCATTAGGCTTTGATAGATTTAATTCATTGGCTTTAGTCACAATATTCATTGTCCCAATCCAGAACGTCACATAAAACAGCACAATGGGAGCATCTGAAAGGGGACCCAACTCTTCACTTAGAGTGAAGTTATATCATAAACTTCCTTTAGCAAGTAGAGAAATCCACGCTTTACCATTCTCACACAATAATAACCAGATTGAGATGATCAGGGATAATATCACCAAGTTCCATTACCCAAGAATCTCTCATTCTATACAAGCAATAGCATTCTGACGGAGGAGGGGCTTGAACCACATATTAAAGTAATGCAGTTTTGATTCCTTGTTCTTATAGTTTTAATTTCAGGACTCTTACACTTGGAGAACTGTCCCTTTGGGCCAGAGGCGCTGAGTTCCAATCCCATTCTGACACTGATGGCCCAGGAAGGTACAATTTGCAATGTGGCCAGGCAAGGTCTTCTGGAACAGGCTAATGGCAGCTGGCAGGAGCAGGAGAGTTGCCCATTGAGCCATGGTCTAGAACCCCTACCATATAAATGTTTGTTACCACATGTTGCAAATTCTGAATGGAGATAGTTAAAAGACTGCATCTGTTGTGACCAGACCAGGTGACATTTTTGTTATGGCCCCTTCTCCTAAAATAAAAGATACTACAGAGGAATGGCATTTAATAAAGAAACAAAAGTGGGGAAAAGTATGCTCTTTCCCCTATGTAATATGTTTCCCTTCCTTCTCCACAACACCCCCGCCCCCGCCCCCCACTGGATAGCTCTTCCAATGAGCTTGCAGAGGAACAATGGATCAAATGGCCTTCTCCTGTGCTTTCAGAGTCAATGCTCAGAAACTGAACTTGACTGACAAATACAATAGCAGTAGGCTAGGAATCTTGCTGTGATTAACTGACATCCTGACTCTCTAAAGCCTGTCCACCATCAGCAAGTCAGGAGTGTGATGGAATACTGCCAACAACACTCAAGAAGCTTGACACCATCCAGGACAAAGCAGCTGCTTGAATGGCACTCTATCCACAAGCATCCACTCCCTCCACCACCAACACTCAGTCACAGCAGTGTGTACCATCTACAAAATACACTGCAGAAATGCATCATAAATCCTTAGACAGCATGTTCCAAACCTATGATCACTTCCATCTAGAAGGACATGTACAGCAGATACATGGGAACATTACCACCTTCAAGTTCCCCTCCAAGCCACTAATGGTCCTGACTTGGAATATATATCGCAGTTCCTTCACTGTAACTGGGTTAGAATTCTGAAATTCTCTCACTAATAGCATTGCATGTCTACCTCTCGCATACAGATTGCAGCGCTTCAAAGGCAGCAGCTCATCATCACCTTCTCGAGGGCAACTAGGGACAGGTAATAAATGCTGGCCAGTCAGTGATGCCCATACCCTGTGAATAGCTTTCAAGACAAACCTCCCAGTTCACCGAGTCACTGTAGTGTAGTTTCTACAGGCAGGCAGGAGCTTCCTGACTTCAGTGCAAGATTGAGTACAACCACTGAGTCAAGCTGAGAATTTGACGGGAGGAGGATCCAATTAAAGTAAGGCATCCTGCGTCTGAGCTTCATTACAACAGTTGCTCGATGACTGTCGGCTGTTCTGTATAAATTTCACGGGCGAGATGATGTAAATCATATGGAGCCCTGACCCTCCCCTGCAAAGCTGGTTTGGTTTGAAGTGTGACCACACAGGTGCAAATAGCAGCCCATGTGACTCATCGAGTCGGAGCCAGTCAGCACAGCTGAGAAAATAACTGGCCCTCAACCCACTGCTCTCCTACATCTCGACACTGTTCAGCTTCCTTCCAGGAGCAGATCTTTTTTCCTCCTCTGCTCTGTGTTGTTTATATCATATATCAAGCAGCTGTCTGCTCTCTTTATTATATTTAACCATACCAGGTGTCTACCAGCTATGTTTTGTAAAGCACAGCCCTTGGCAAATCATGAAACCCAATTTGTACAGATTGAAGAGATCATTTTCGATTGTTTTAAAATAGCTTGAGGTTCTTTCTTTATCTTCATGAAATTAAAAAATTATTAGCTGCCCCATAACAGTATTGAAAAGGGCTTAAAATAACCACTTTTTTTCAGAAATCTCAACAAACTCAGAATAATGTTCCTCAGTATAGTGCTAAAATCTAGATTAACTATCATGCTAGAAACAAACTCCAAGTAAATGTTTCTGCCTTCAAAATCTGGAAGAAAAGCTAAAAATGTGTTCCTTGATTCCCTTTGTAAGTGTTAAAAGGTTATGGGTTCAAGTCCTACTCTTGACAGAATCTAGGCTGACACTCCACAGTGATACTGAGGATCCAAGAGGATTTCAGCTTTGCAAATGGGTTACTTGCAAGCTCCCTGATGTTGCCTGAATTAAAACCACTGAATCACAGAAGGAGGCCATTCAGCCTATCATGTCTGCGCCAGCTTGCTGAATGAGCATTTCAGTGAAGTGATTCTGTCACCCTTTCTCCATAAGCCTAATTTCATTTAGAACGCCTCAATTGAACAGGCATCACCACAGCCACAAGCAATGCATTCCAAACTTAATAATTCTCTTCCTGGAAATGCCTTTCTCAAGTTGCTTTCGCTTTTTTTTAACCCAACAATTTAAATCTGTACCCTCTTGCCCTTGATCCCTTTGCGAGTAGAAAATGTTTCTCCCAGTCTACCCCCATCCAGACCTCTCATAGTTTTGAAAACCTCCATCAAATGTCCTTGTCTTCTTCAAGGAATGATATGGAGGTGTTGGACTGAGATGGACAAGGTCTGAAGTCATATGACACCAGGTTATAGTCCAACAGGTTTATTTGAAATCACAAGCTTTTGGAGCACTGCTCCTAAGCAACACCCTGAAAGCTTGTAATTTTAAATAAACCTATTGGACTATAACCTGGTGTCATGTGACTTCTGACCTTCTCCAAGGAAAGCAGTTGTTACCGAGAGATAGCGAGTTATTGAAATGAATCCTTCTCTTTATTCTCACCACCTGTCTGAAAAATGGCAAATACCTTAAACCCATTTTCTGTCAGCACCATGGCAGACAATCAGAAGTATTCCCCAGAGAAATTACCAGTGCACACTTCAAACCCACACACTTTATAATAGAGCAAAGCCAATCAGAAGCTCAGTTATTAAATTTGAAGCATGAAATTCACAATCCTGTCATGGACCTGCGATTGCCCTCAGCTAGGATCACAAAGCTACAGGATCTGGCCATTCAGCCTTATCAACCTGTTCCACCATTCTATCAGATCATGGATGATCATTACCTTAACTCAGACTTTTCCTTGCTTGTCCTGTTCTTAATATCATTCCTGATGAAGAGTTCATGTCTGAAACATCAATTCTCCTGCTCCTCGGATGCTGCCTGACCTGCTGTGCTTTTCCAGCACCACACTTTTCGATCACCAGCATCTGCAGTCCTCACTTCCTCCTTCTCCTGTTCTTAATATCCTCAAATGTTCTAAATTCATCCAAACCTGTAAGCATCTATTATCACCTACAGTCCCATTGTGAATGCATGTGCAGAGACTTTAAATCAGCTCAGGTAAAAAAAATTGCAAAAATACTGCAGACAACTTAGCCAATTGGATATAAAATTGGCTTGATGGTAAAAGACAGAGGATGGTGGTAGAGGATTGTTATTCAGACTGGAAGCCTGTGAGCAGCAGTGCGCCGCAAGGATTGTTTCTGGGTCCACTGTTGTGTGTCATTTATATACATAATTTGGATAAGATTATAGGAGGTACAATTGGTAAATTTGTGGGTGACACCAAAATTGGTGATGTAGCAGACTCTGAAGAAGGCTATCTAAGAGTACAGTGGCATCTTGATCAGGTGGGCCAATGGGTCGAGCAATAGCAGATGAAGTTATTTTAGATAAATGCAAGATTTTGAATGTTAGTAAGGCAAACTAGGGCAGGACTTATGCAGTTAACAGTAGGGCCCTGGGAAGTGTTGTTGAACAGAGGGACCTAGGGGTGTAGATTCATAGTTCTTTGAAGGTGGTGTTGCAGGTAGACAGGATAATGAAGAATGGATACCTAGGATAATGAAGAAGGCATTTGGCATGCTTGCCTTCATTGGTTAGAGCATTGAATATCAGAGTTGAGATATCATTTTGTGGCTGATCAGGACATTGGTGAGGCCACTTTTAGAATACTGCGTACAATTCTGGTCGTTCTGCTATTGGAAAGATGTTGTTAAACTATAAAGGGTACAGAAAAAATCTTTATAAGGATGTTGTCGAGACTGGAGGGTTTGAGTTATTATGAAAGATTGGAAAATCTGGGACATTTTTCCCTGGAGCATCGGAGGCTGAGGTGTGACCGTATAGAGGCTTATAAAATCATGAGGGGCATCGATAAGGTGAATGGCCAAAGTCTTTTTTCCAAGGGTTGGGGGGTCCAAACCTAGAGGGCATATTTTTAAGGTGAGGGAGGAAAGATTTAAAAGGGACCTGAGGGACAATGTTTGCACACAGAGGGTGGTGCAGAGGTGGTAGGTGCTGTCAGAGGAAATGGTAATTGCAGGTAAGTTACAACATTAAAAGACATTTGGAAGGGTACTTAAATAGGAAAGGTTTAGAGGGATATGGACCAAATGCAGGCATGTGAGACCAGGAAACCTGGTCATCATAAACCAAAGGGTCTGTTTCCGTCCTGCATGATTCTAACTACCTTGCGCAATGGTATAGAAGAAATTACAACAAAATATTAATGGATCTGCTTTGTTGCCACTTGTAATCTGCCTTTCTACTGAATCGTTCTCTCTGTTCAAGCCATGTTCACAATATTCAGTTTATCCTTGCATGGTTCCTCAGTTCATCCCTTTTCTGTCCCTTTGTATGCAAAACATATATTTGTGCATGACATTTTGGATCCTTGAAACGTTTCCCAGAACCAATTCAGTAAAGGAATGAGAGGTGGCTATGGATATGGAGAAATGAAAATTAATGCATATTCCAGCAGAAAATAACAAAAGATGTTTACATAATGAAAGGGGGGTAGTCATTAGCAAAGGTAGAACAGGAAAAGGAAAAGGAAAAGGATTTGGTCATTCCAGGAAGGTCTCCAGTGAAAACAAGATTGCTGTTGAGTACTAGTTTTCTCTGAGAGGGTTCAATCTTACATTTTCTTTGGCTCAGTGCTAGTTGCATCAAATTCTTTCTTGTCACAAGACTTCTCACTGCATCTTACCAAACTCAAATTATTAAATCTCCACCCTGTTCACAAAGTATCCTGCTTGCCTGATTCTACACCTATCTTATCATGCTCTGTTCCCAAATAACTCACCACTCTGCGGATATCTGCCAAGAAAGTGGTACCCTTATACCTCACCATCTTTAAAAGGCCCTCAGCTCCAGTCTTCACTACTCCAACTGGCTCTCCTCAGTGCCAGCCCAATGTGGAGTGAAGATGAAAAAGCCTTTCAACAGCAAATGGAATCACTGCTTAAATTCGGAAACTTGTTGGGGGTACAGTCCTGGCACAGCTGTACATTCTCAGATCCCACATCGCGCACCGAGTGATCACAGGAACATTGTGATGGTGATCACATTCAACAAGAGAGGCAAGTCTGATTATGCTAACTACAGAAGAGTTTCCCTGCTAGCTCTGCCATTGCAAGGAATTTCCTCAACCTCCTTATCCCATTGGTTGTGGAAATTGATCCAGGGACTCACTGCAGTTTGCACCCATTGAGATGCACCACAGACCTGATCCTTACCATGTGACACATTCTGGCGAGGTACCAAGATCAGCACCAACCATTGTTCATGGACCTTTTATTGACCTCACAAAAGCTTTCGACGTTGTCAATGGGGAAATTTGAGGGAATATCCACCTCAAATTTGGCTGGTCTCAGAAATTTGTCATTACTCTCTATCTACTCCACAATAACATGGAAAATGTGATACTCTCCAAAGCAGTTGCCACAGTCTGTGAAAACTGGGGTCAAACAAGGCTGTGCCATTGCACCAATCCATTTCTGGTCATGACTTCCCATTGATCAGTGACCCCTGTGCTCCTCAATGCTTTGGAGGCTTGGACAATCTGCAGCAGACACCTCAGATCACTACAGAAGAGCCACCCAGTAATATTGTCATAAAATCCTCCAAATCCAGTCGCAAAAAAGATGTTCAAACAGCAACAGCGTCTCCCAAATGACTGGGCCTTGCAT
This sequence comes from Chiloscyllium punctatum, assembly GCF_047496795.1. Lineage (NCBI taxonomy): Eukaryota > Metazoa > Chordata > Chondrichthyes > Orectolobiformes > Hemiscylliidae > Chiloscyllium > Chiloscyllium punctatum. Next base: position 143,262,584 of record NC_092739.1, on the reverse strand, counting down.
CAAGATGATGATATTCACCTGAAACAATCTTGTGTTGTGCACATGCTGACACCAGAGTGTCAAAGTAACTCCTCTGCCTGGAGGTTCATCCTGGCTCGAGAATCTCAGAGGAAGATGAAAATGTTTAAGGGATGTCCTCAAAAGTGTCACTGCAGAGGTCATGGGTGAACTTGGCCCGTGACTGACCAACATGCAGAAGATTTATGCTGGAAAGACATTGAGAGATATCATTAGTACCAATGACACAGTGTCAAGTCAGATTGAACAATGAACATAAATCAGTACAGCACAGGAACAGGCTGTTCGGCCCACCCTGCACATGCTAACATGTGACACCATTTCTAAACTAAAATCCTTCCATCGCCACATGGTCTGCATCCCTCTATTATCTGCTTATTCATGTATCTGGTGTGTGACTTGGCCGGGAATTTGCAGATGGTGGTGTTTTCACATATTTACTACTTATATCCTTTTACTCGAGGTTGCAGGTTTGAAAGATATTGTTAAAAGATCCATGGCTAATTTTGTTTTTAATTCATCCAGTAGGAGACTGGTGCTGAGTTGCCTTAACACTGCATCTGTTCCTGAGTGAAAGTTGGGGCAGGGTGTAAAACCAACATTCTACTGAATCCAGCGAATTGCCCATTCCGTGAGTTGGCTGAAAATTGTTCTTGTTCACTGGAGGCTGATGGTGTTTTAATTAGAATATGGATGGTGATTGGAATGGACACAAAACAAGTAGAGAGCTCCAGAAAAGGTGGGCAGGGTAGAATGGGCTTCTTCAACACTTCAACCCCAAGGCTTCAATGTGGACTTCACCAGTTTCCTCATTTCCCCTTCCCCCACCTCACCCCAGTTCCAAACTTCCAGCTCAGCACTGTCCCCATGACCTGTCCTACCGGCTTATCTTCTTTTCCACCTATCCATTCTACCCTCCTCTCTGATGTATCACCTTCATCCCACCCCCATCCACCCATTGTACTCTTTCCTACCTTCCCCCACACTCCTCCCTGACCTATCACTTTCATCCCCACCCCCACTCACCTATTGTACTCTATGCTACTTTCTCCCCACCCCCACCCTCCTCTCATTTATCTCTCCACCCTTCAGGCACTCTGCCTGTATTCCTGATGAAGGGCTTTTGCCCAAAACATCTATTTTCCTGTTCCTCGGATGCTGCCTGGACTGCTGTGCTTTTCCAGCACCACGCTACTCCAGAATCTGGTTTCCAGCATCTGCAGTCATTGTTTCTACCTTCTTCGTGATGATCAATACATGAACTACACAGTGTCCCATATATTTGTGCTGGGAACCAGACTGTAATGCCATCAATGTGGAGCTTAAGAAGCTCAACTCAGTCAACATTAGGCCTGATAGGAATGGATTCTTGGATAGAGAATGTTAGGGTTTGTTTTAAATCAAGAATATTAGGTGTAATTCAGAATTAGGGTAGGTGTGATTCAGAATTCAAACAGCTGATGTGTATCAATGATACACTGAAAAGGTGCAGGGTGGTCTGGGGGCATCGGGGTGAACCAAGATATATTAAAATGTGACACCAACTCATCACATACTAACGTGTTGTCATTTGGATTAAATAAACTGGGTAACTGTCCTGAACTCAAAACCAGGGCAACTCCCTAAATGTTTTAACTCAGGTTGCCAGAGTACCGTTGGGAACTCAGTTGAATATGAGCTGATGACGTGGATGTTCTCAGGGGATTGCCCCCTGGCAGTATCACTGCCCTCCTCCTCACCAACATCCCTGTTCCAACAAAGTGCCCATCAATTGCCTCCTGTCCCCCCTCCATTGCCAAGGATCATCGCCAATTATCACAGGCCGTGACCTCCTGCTGGTGGTCTCCCTGGCCCGTACCTAATCTACCTTCCAATTGACAGAGCTGTTGTGCAGGGAAAGGAAGAAAGACTTAAAACCAGGAGCATCAAACAAAAGGAGCAGGTTTAAAAGGAAGAGGCTGAGACTGAAACTTGAAACTATTTTCCATGATGTACGGTGATACAGCAAACCGTACAGAGAGTGCAACATTGATGAGCTCCTTAAAAAGACTAGTTAGCCATCCAGTGAGGAATGAGTCTGGACTCTGTAGTCATCTGTATAAATGGAGATGACCAAATACACATTGGAACATATTAGTTCCTAAACTCCTGGGATTGAAGAAATGTCATCTGGAAAGTAATTGGTCAGGGTTGATTAGTGGAGGTGTGAAAAACTAGGCAGCCATTCACATTGGCAGGGTGGGGACCGAGTGAATGGGGGGAGACTGTGCAGTTATAGGTGGGGGCAGAATCTATTCCAGGATGTGATGGTAACAAGTAGGTTAGACCAGGGGAACCCAGTGGATGTGGTCTATCTGGACTTTCAAAAGGCCTTTGATAAGGTGCCACACGGGAGACTGCTGAGCAAGGTGAGGGCCCATGGTGTTCGAGGTGAGCTGCTGGGATGGATTGAGGATTGGCTATCTAACAGAAGGCAGAGAGTTGGGATAAAAGGTTCTTTTTCAGAATGGCAGCCGGTGACGAGCGGTGTCCCGCAGGGTTCGGTGCTGGGGCCACAGCTGTTCGCATTATATATTAATGATTTGGATGAGGGAACCGGGGGCATTCTAGCGAAGTTTGCCGATGATACAAAGTTAGGTAGACAGGCAGGTAGTACTGAGGAAGTGGGGAGGCTACAGAAGGATCTAGACAGGTTGGGAGAGTGGTCCAGGAAATGGCTGATGGAATTTAACGTGAGCAAGTGCGAGGTCTTGCACTTTGGCAAAAAGAATATAGGAATGGACTACTTTCTAAATGGTGAGAAACTTAATAAAGCCAAAGCACAAAGGGATCTGGGAGTGCTAGTCGAGGATTCTCTAAAGGTAAACATGCAGGTTGAGTCTGTGATTAAGAAAGCGAATGCAATGTTGTCTCTTATCTCAAGAGGGTTGGAATATAAAAGCAGAGATGTACTACTAAGACTTTATAAAGCTCTGGTTAGGCCCCATTTGGAGTACTGTGTCCAGTTTTGGTCCCCACACCTCAGGAAGGACATACTGGCACTGGAACGTGTCCAGCGGAGATTCACACGGATGATCCCTGGAATGACAGGTCTAGCATATGAGGAACGGCTGAGGATACTGGGGTTGTATTCGTTGGAGTTTAGAAGATTAAGGGGAGATCTAATAGAGACGTACAAAATAATACATGGCTTTGAAAAGGTGGATGCTAGAAAATTGTTTCTGTAAGGCGAGGAGACAAGGACCCGTGGACACAGCCTTAGAATTAGAGGGGGTCATTTCAGAACGGAAATGCGGAGACATTTCTTCAGCCAGAGAGTGGTGGGCCTGTGGAATTCATTGCCACGGAGTGCAGTGGAAGCCAGGACGCTAAATGTCTTCAAGGCCGAGATTGATAGGTTCTTGTTGTCTAGAGGAATTAAGGGCTACGGGGAGAACGCTGGCAAGTGGAGCTGAAATGCGCATCAGCCATGATTGAATGGCGGAGTGGACTCAATGGGCCGAATGGCCTTACTTCCACTCCTATGTCTTATGGTCTTATGGTCTTATGGTCTTATGTGTGCAAGGATCAATTGAACAACCCAATCCCACTCCATGTTTTGTGCTCAGTTAGCAATTTCACAACCTTAAGCTCCTTAAAAATAATCATTATGGCTTTACATGGCAAACAAAAATAGAAACGGGAGAAAAAAATGAGATGATATCACAGAATTGCTTCAGAAGGAGCATGTGAGCTGAAATTGACACATTTGCTATATTGCAGGGACCAATATTTCTTGGCAGGGTCTGTGTGGTAACATTAGATATTATGACAGTGGAAGATTCCTTTCCATTCTCACTAGCGCATTTCCATCGGATAGCAACCGTGAGTGCATTTAGACTCGAAGACCTTGACAGGATAAGAAAGGAATGTACTTTTTATATTTCTTTCACCCTTTTTTCCAATATTACGAACACAAGAGTGTGTATGTTCACAGAGTGATTATAACCAAACTCAAACACAAAGACAGCCAGTTGTTGCTGGGCAGAGTGCCAGCAATTGAATGACCTGCTGCTTCCTCCTGATATTACATTCCATTGGCATGTCCTTTGCCCCGACTGACGCCAACCTTCTTTCCAGCCCCAAAGAAAACATTTCCAGCTGGCACTGCTGGCTAATTTCTAAAGAGCCAATTCATAGTTTCTGTAAAAAAGGTCTCAGTCTGATTCTTCAGCAGTGGACTTAAATCATGGGAGCGAGGTCAGTTTAACTGTAACGCTCATTCACTGAGCAGTTTAGCAATGTCTTATAAAATCTCTTCGCTGTTACAGGGTGGGAGCTGTCTCTGTTTTGCTGGGTTTCTTTTCTAATCCCCCTCTCTCGAAGGGACTGAGGTGACGACAGTTTATAAACACTACTGCGTTCGTAAAGAATTGGAGCCTGGAATTTCCTGTGAAATGACATCCAAGTAGAGGCATGGTTGAGGCACAGTCAAGAAATTAGGGCACACAGGGACTTACAATAATTTTCATCTTTTGCACCCATTCATTGCATCCTGCCTCCAAAACCTTTATGATTCCTTACTATGAAATTCCGTGCAATTTATGAATTTCCTGCAATCAGTCTGGTTCAAAGCAGGCGTAAAGAAAAGCCCAGGATTTCAAGGGCCCAGCCTCAGTCAGCTGCACATCCGAGATGCATCCTTACTGTTTTGTGGCTCTGTTTGGACCTCATACATCCTGAATACCTTGCTACCGCAGGAACTTTTTGTGGTGATTTTGCATTTTGTTTCGGCCATCAGAATGGAGTATTTGATAGGTGAAGAACCGTGGAGACAGAAGGCCCAGAGACAAAGCAGTCTGAGCAAAAACACCATTCACACATGCCACCATCTGTTTTGAGTTGGCTGCAACTGTTCCTCATTCTAGATTGATTGTGAGGAAGGGATGTGCAGCACAGGGCTTTGAGTGAAACTGGGACTTGTGGAATCTGACAGTGAATCTAACTTTAGTTCACTTGCTTCTTGCAGTCCACTCTGTCAGCTGTGGCTCACTGGGAGTACTCTAGCTCCTGAATCAGAAATGTGAGGATGTGACCAAGCTTTGATACATTCTGTTGTTATACTGAGGGAGTACTGCACTATTGGGGATTCTACCTTTTGATATGAGGTCTTACCTTCCCTCTTAGATTGATTCCAGACTGGGCCTGGGACAGGGTTGAATGCTGGGGGTCCAGACGGCCCCCTGAACTCAGCTTAGGGGGCAGATCCACTCTACTCTGGTCAGAGACTGGGGGTGCGACTAGGTTCTGGGCCAAGAACACCACTAGGCCTCGCGATTTCTGTCCTTGCATCCAACGATAGATGATGGAAGAAAGATGGCCAACAGAGTTTCATGTTCATATGATTGCAACATGACAGCTGTAAAACTGAGAACAACAACAACTTACATTTGTAGAGCATCCTTAACAGAGTTAAATATTCCAAGGCAATTCACAGGAACGAGAAAGTGGTTCCCATGGATTTAGCATCAGTCTTCTGCTTGTCTCTATTATCACGACAGCTGCAGTCTTTAAACAAATTCTTCAAAACTCTGTATTCACATATCACCTTTCATGCGCACTGGGCTTCATGGTCAATCTGTCTTCTAAGAGTCCCTTTTGTTGATTAATTGGTCACACCTACTGTCGCAATTTTACCACATGGCAGGACAAACAGGCGAGCTCTGGATCGGCCTTACGAAACAAAAATAAGAACTTCAGATGCTGGAATTCAGCAACAAAGCCAGAAATTGCTGGGAAAATTTGTGCAGAGAAATCAGAGTTAATGTTTCAGATTCTGAAGAAGGTCATTGGACCTGAAATGCCAATTCCATTTTCTCTTCACCAATGCTGCCAGAACTGCTGGGTTTACCCAGTAATTTCTGTTTTTCTACCTACGCTACCTTGTCTTTGGACCTTCTGTCTCCACATTTCCTCACCTATCTTATGCACGAGACTGAACCACAAAATAGTCGTTGTGTCATAGCGCACAGAGGACGCCCATTGGCCCATCAAATCTGCATCAATTAATCCCACCCCATGTAGCCATAGCCTTCAATGTTATGACATTTAGAGACATAGAGTCATAGAGATGTACAACATGGAAACAGACCCTTCGGTCCAACTTGTCCATGCCGACCAGATCTCCCAACCCAATCTAGTCCCACCTGCCAGCACCTGGCCCATATCCCTCCAAACCCTTCTTATTCATATACCCATCCAAATGCCTCTTAAATATTGCAATTGTACCAGCCTCCACCAGTCAACTTACCAGTCTCAGATAGATCTCTTTCCTCACTAACCCCCTGGGTCCCACCCCCCCACCTTCCTAGTTTAAATCCTCACAAGCAGTTCTAGCAAATTTCCCTGCCAGTATGTTAGTCCCCTGTCAATTTAGGTGCAATCCATCCTTCTTATACAGGTCACTTCTATCCCAAAAGAGATTCCAATGATCCAAAAATGTGAGTCCTTCTCCCATACACCAGCTCCTCAGCCATGCATTCATCTGCTCTACCTTCCTATTCCTGCCCTCACTAGCTCAAGTGTTCATCCACATACTTTCTAAAGGTTGCGAGATTTTCCTCTAATACTTTCCCAGCAATACATTCCACATTCCCACTGTCGTGTGGGTGAAACAATTTTTCCTCAAGTTCCTGTAAACTGCCTGCTCTTCTCCTTAAAATTATTCCCTGTCATTATTGATGTTTCATCTAAGAGGAAGAGCTGCTTCTTATCCAATCTGTCCATGCCCCTCAATCTTATACACCTCAGTCAGGTCACTCTCAGCCTTCTCTGCTCCAAACAAAACAACCTGAGCTTATCCAAACTCTCTTCGTAGCTAAGCTGCTCCATCCCAGGCAATATTCTGGTGAATCTTCCCTGAAACCCCTTCAGTGCAATCACATCCTTCATACTGTATGGTGATTAGAGCCACACACAATAATCTTATTGTAGCCTAAACTGTACAGCTCGAACATAATCTCCTGGCTCTTATAATCTATGCCACAACTGATAAAGATAAGTGTCCCTTATGCTTTCTGAATTACTCTATTAACATGTCCTGCTTTCTTCAGGGACAAACACCCCAACATCCCTCTGTTCCTCTGAGGTTATTAGTAGCCAGCTTTTCATTGAGTACTCACTTGTTTTATTGTTTCTTCCAAAGTGCACCACAATACCCTTCCAGGGTTAAATTCCATCTGACACTGATCTGCCCATCTGATGAACACGTCTATAATTTCCTGTAACCTTCTTCCTCACTATTAACCACCTGACCAATATTTGTGTCATCTACAAACTTGTTTATCATGGCCCCCATGTTCTCATTGATATAATTTATATATGTCACAAACTATAAAGGACCCAGCACTGATCCCTGTGCTTCACCACTGGACATCGGCCTTCGACCACCACCCTTTGTCTCCTGCCACGAAGCCAATTTTGGTTTCAACTTGCCAAGTTGCTCTAGATGTTATGGTTTTCACCACCTTTATCAGTCTTCCAATGATACCTTATCAAATCCATATAAACTACATCAACTGCACTACCCACATCTACACACCTGATCCCTCAAATTCAATCAAATTTGTCAGGCAGAACCCCCCTCCCTCACGTCGTCCAGCCGACTGAGCTAGCTGAATTCCTTTCTGCCAGGTACTGTAAATACTTTACAGTTTGAGTCATAACTTTTTGTCACAAACTATTTCAAGGCTTTTAAACTTTGCAAGGTAATGCTGCCTGGTTACCACGCTTGACAACAGTTATAGGTTTGGCACAAAGAGGAAAAGAGTCAAATCTGTATCATCTAAACACCAGCTTTATTAGTCTAGTTAAAACAGACACATAATTCACGCCGTTTGGTTAAGAAAAGGTATGCAATTCATACGTGACTAAAATTCAAGTGCACAACACACCAGTTTTCAAATGATGGACTCCTTGAACAGTCAACAAAAATAAAAGCTAATTCCTGAGAATATAAGCTCACACTGGCCAAATGTTTCCTCTGAGATCTCGGGGTCCTCTCTATGCTTCCAAGTGTGGGGTCTACAGCTTTGTGAAGGTTGATCTTTGGAGTTCTCGCTGATGGTATGCTGAAATTCTTCATTTTTATCCTTTGTCCTTATCTTCCCGAACTATGATGTTTTGTTCTTTTTGGTTTTTAGCTCATCTGAGGACCAGTGTCTTTCCACTATCGGCTCACTCCGAGAGCACCTTTAGGATTATCTCATTATTCTTCCTACAATCAAGGACTTGCACCTCATGTCATTCTCAAAGCTGAAGTTACCCAGCCCAAACCAATAGCTGGGGTTCAGGTAACTTCAGTTCACAAGATTGCTGTGTGAGCAGTCCCTGAATATTACAATTTGTTCCTGGAGTATCTGGAGGTTTATAATCCATTTAGTACCTGAAAGGGTTGCCTGTCATCATGAGATAAGCTCCAACAATTAGCGTATAACAGAACTGTTCCTGGGAAGAGCTGACCAGTGTCCTGACCAGAGTTGTTGTGTTCAGTATTATAGTGTAGTCTTATTGTTGCACTTGAATGTTTCAGTAATAGTTGCATAACTTACTCTTACATTTCATAAAAGACCATTACTTATCTCAGGTTTATCTCACTCGCACTCAGTTTGACTTCCACCAGAACCACTCAGCTCAGCTTTGGTCTAAACATGGAAAAAGGAGCCAAACTCTAGAGGTGAAATGAGGGTAACTGCTGTGAGCATCAAAGTAGCATTCAATCAGGTTTAGCATCAAGAAGGCAAAAGTGAGGACTGCAGATGCTGGAACTCAAAGTCTAGATTAGAATGGTGCTGGAAAAGCACAGCAGGTCAGGCAGAATCCAAGGAGCTGGAAAATCGACATTTTGGGCAAAAGCCCTTCATCAGGAAAGGGCTCTGTAGCATCAAGGAGCCTAATGGATCTAAAGGGGGAATGCTGTCTGCTTATTGAAGTCATACCTGGCACATAGGAAGATATTTGTGGTTGTTGGTGGTCAGTCATCTCAACTCCAGAACATAGAACATTACAGCGCAGTACAGGCCCTTTGGCCCTCGATATTGCGCCGCCCTGTCATACTAATCTGAAGCCCATCCCACCTACACTATTCCATGTACGTCCATATGCCTGTCCAATGACGACTTAAATGCACTTAAACTTGGCGAATCTACTACCGTTACAGGCAAAGCATTCCATGCCCTTACTACTCTCTGAGTAAAGAAACTACCTCTGACATCTGTCTTATACCTATATTCCCTCACTTTAAAGTTGTGTCCCCTCGTGTTTGCCGTTCCCATACTTGGAAAAAGGCTCTCCCTGTCCACCCTATCTAACTCTCTGATTATCTTGTATGTCTCTATTAAATCACCTCTCAACCTTCTTCTCTCTAACGAGAACAGCCTCAAGGCCCTCAGCCTTTCCTCATGAGACATTCCCTCCATACCAGGCAACATCCTAGTAAATCTCCTTTGCACCCTTTCCAAAGCTTCCACATCCTTCTTATAATGCGGTGACCAGAACTGTACATAATACTCCAAGTGTGGTCGTACCAGAGCTTTGTACAGCTGCAGCATAACCTCATGGTTCCGGAACTCAATCCCTCTATTAATAAAGGCCAAAACATCTCTGCAGGACTTCCTCAGGATAGTGTCCTAGGCCCAACCATCTTCAGCTGCTTCATCAATGACCTTCCCTCCATCATAATGTCATAAGTAGAGATGTTTGCCAATGATTGCACAATGTTTTGTGCTATTCACAACTCGATACCAAAGCAGCCCATTTTCAAATGCAATAAGATCTGGACAGTATCCTGGCTTAGACCAACAAGTGGCAAGTAACATCCATGCCACACAAGTGCCAGGCAATAAACATCTCCAATAGGAGAGAAGAGACTTCACTTCAACAGTTTCCCCATTTCCCCTTCCCCCACCTCACCCCAGTTCCAAACTTCCAGCCCAGCACTGTCCCCGTGACTTTTCCTACCTGCCTATCTTCTTTTCCACCTATCCATTCCACCGTCCCCCCCGACCTATCACCTTCATCCCCTCCCCCACTCACCTATTGTACTCTATGCTACTTTCTCCCCACCCCCGCCCTCCTCTCACTTATCTCTCCACCCTTTAGGCTCTCTGCCTAATTCCTTTATTATTGGATTCTCTCCTATTGGGTAAAAACAATGACTGCAGATGCTGGAAACCAGAGTCTAGGTTAGAGTGGTGCTGGAAAAACACAACAGGCCAGGCAGCATCCTAGGAGCAGGAGAATTGATGTTTCGGGCATAAGCCCCTCTTCAGGAATGAAGCTGGTGTGCCAAGCGGGCTGAGATAAAGGGGGGAGGGAATTTGGGGGAGGGGCGCTGGGAATACGATAGGTGGAAGGAGGTGAGGATGAGGGTGATAGGCTGGAGAGGGGGTGGGGGCGGAGAGGTCGGGAAGAAGATTGCAGGTCAAGAGAGCGGTGCTGAATCCAGGAGTTGGGACTGAGATAAGGTGGGGAGAGGGGAAATGAGGAAGCTGGAGAAATCAACATTCATCCCGTGTGGTTGGAGGGTTCCTAGGCGGAAGATGAGGTGCTCTTCCTCCAGGTGTCGTGTGGCCAGGGTCTGGCGATGGAGGAGGCCAAGGACCTGCATGTCATTGGCGGAGTGCGAGGGGGAGTTAAAGTGTTCAGCCACGGGGCGGTTGGGTTGGTTGGTGAGGGTGTCCCAGAGTTGTTCCCTGAAACGTTCCGCAAGTAGGCAGCCTGTCTCCCCAATGTAGAGGAGATCACATTGGGTGCAACGGATACAGTAAATGATGTGTGTGGAGGTGCAGGTGAATTTGCAATGGATATAGAAGGATCCACTGGGGCCTTGGAGGGAGGTGAGGGGGGAGGTGTGGGCGTAGGTTTTGCACTTCTTGTGGTTGCAGGGGAAGGTGCCGGGAGTGGAGGTTGGGTTGGTGAGGGGAGTGGACCTGACAAGGGGGTCCCGGAGGGAGTGGTCTCTCTGGAACGCTGATAGGAGTGGGGAGGGAAATATATCCCTGGTGGTGGGGTCTGTTTGGAGGTGGCGGAAATGACAGAGGATGATATAATGCATCCAGAGGTTGGTGGGGTGGAAGGTGAGGACCAGTGGGGCTTTGTCCTGGTGGCGATTGGAGGGGCGGGGTTCAAGGGCGGAGGAGTGGGAAGTGGAGGAGATGCGGTGAAGAGCTTCGTCGACCACGTCAGAGGGGAAATTGTGGTCTTTGTATTGCGAATCATCTAGAAGGCACATGTCAGGAATATGATGGGATACTGGAATGCTTTTTTTAATTAGGACCTTGATTTTTAAAATAGAGGAATGATGTATTCTTTTCAGTTTTATTTATATTTTTAGTTTGCATGTATTGAAAGGGGGGGAGATATCGTTATGGCTTCAGTTTTGAATTATTGAGTTTCGATACTAGGCATTCTCAGCTTTGTTTAAACACATTTTTAATGAGGGCTCACAGCTTTAGAGTAGAGGAAATAGTTCACTTTGTCCTATTCCAAGAGAAAACAGTCCACAATAGGGAGGACAGTGCCAAGATGGTTGCTGGGGTGCCTGACAATCAGCTTCTCATCCATGATGAAGAAAGGATCCTGGTCCTGGCTGACCAGGAGATGCTGTAAATTCCATACCCTGGCAATCAGATAAGAAGCATGGTCCATTGCTGTGCTGCTCTTCTGCAACAATGAGCAAGCTCAATACATGCCCATTATATGCTGTCTGCCTGGTCCCCATGGCCATGAATTTGGTCATGCAAGGCATCTCCCCCAACCTCTCTGAGGGAAGAACCACAGATCCCTCAGAGGACACACCAACAAGGCGGCCTCCTGCATCTGAGCTGCTGAGCTCTCAATGGGTACTTGTGTTAGATTAGAGTTGGGAGCACTTACTGATGAGCAAATTGCTGTCATGTCTGCGCATTAGTCACTGGCACTTAGAGAACTGCCAGGGACCAAGGACCTGCTCAGACCCAGACAGGAGATGACCCCATAATATTGACCTTTAAGAACGTCAGGCGAAAGTGAGGACTGCAGAGTCAAGATCAGAGTAATGCTGGAAAATCACAGCAGGTCAGGCAGCATCCGAGGAGCAGGAAAATTGACGTTTCGGGCAGGAGCCCTTCATCAGGAACGTCATCCAAGTGTATGGGAGATCAGTGAGTAAGTGGAGCTCAGGAATACCAGATCAGTCATGATCTCAATAAATGATAGAGCAGACTTAATGGACTGAAAGGAATACTGGATTAGTGGTGCTGGAAGAGCACAGCAGTTCAGGCAGCATCCAAGGAGCAGCGAAATCGACGTTTCGGGCAAAAGCCCTTCATCAGGAATAAAGGCCTACTTTCTGCTCCTCAGTCTTTTGGATTTATTTTAGCTGCTGCGTCCTCTTTCAAACCAAGTTGAAAATTGAAGTGCTCTGTATGAGTGTAATGGAGGTTTTCACTGTCTGTAGTTGTCGTCGCTGCTGGTACTCCATAGCACAGTGTAGACTACTTCCTGAAACAGCAGCCTCTGCTGGTGAGAGCTGTGCAGCCAAAAATCCTGCAATCTACACTCCCGAATGACAATCCATCGGGGCCAAGGCTGGTGCACTTAGCTGCAGCGAAAACAGATGCAAGATTTAACTTCACATTTTCTAATTAGTTAATTAAAGACACAATTAGGTTCTTTTTAACTAACTCTAGAATTGTTAAATATGTTTCCAGTCTGCATCTCAATGCTTTGACTCTCCTTCTGTTTCAGTTGTGTTGGCATCAGAGACTGATATCCACATTCTGCCAACATTTCAGGAGGCAACGCCAGCTAAACCAGCCAGGACCTGCTGAAATAGCAGCCGTGATAATGAAATCTCTTAAATGGAAACAGCTTATAGTTCACTCTTGAAGATCAAGCTATAGGGTTGTGAGTATTTCCTTTGATCAGCTGTGTGTGGAACTTTCTTCTGCCTGGTGTCATGGTGAGTCAACAGGCTAAGAACAAAAATATCAGATTGTCAAAATCAAGAGCATTTTTTTTCAGATTTCCTCTCAAGCCTCAAATAGCGATTTTAAAATTTATCATTGAGTGGTGACAACCTTGCTTCTATGTATTTGCATCTCATTAAAACTCCAAGTCGCCCTATTTTAATGCCATTTCCAATGTTCCGCTCATTCTCTGGGAGACCTGTCGGTGCAAATTCCTGACAGGGGTATCCAGGCAGAGAGCAGGCAGAAGCAGCTCAATGATGCTTGACCCAGACCGTGATTCCACTGCTTTTTCTGAGCAAAATCCCTGCAAAGTTCACGACCACCCTCCAGATCAATCCATGTCGGTTGGCATCAGTAAACCCACCAGCCTCCTCACACAGATGTTAGTCACTCACCGTGATGTTTTGGAGCTTAGGGACACCTATGATTTGCATGCTTCCACCAAGTTGTTTTGCACGCAAGGATAGCCATACACCTCATGCATCTGCATAAGACGCTTTTGCACTGACATTGACACAGGCATCTTAGTGGCCATATTGCTTTCCTCGCTCTGACTCACTTTACATTCACTTGGATAGTGCTAGCTTCTGTCCACACTTCTTTCTTAGTACTCCCTCACTTTAACACTGACCTACGCAGTGACCAGGCAGAGTCTGGTGCTGACAGCGCCCACCACGAGCTGTGTGCCCTGCCATCACTTGCCATTCTCTAGATACAGAATGTAACTGGAAAATGGCTGGGGGAGCACTCAGGCTGGCAGACTTTGATGGGCAAAAACTTGGTTCATGTCTGCAGGGTATCAGGACATCACAGGGGGAAAGATATGATGCACACGTTTGCAAACATTTCTTTGCACATATGAGTGAACATACCTCTGCATAAAATGTTGCTGGAAGGCAGATTGCACTATCCCATTGGCCCGAGTTAACCTAATGTTGTCATCTCAAGGAATTGGCAGCAATACTTTAATGAATGTAAATACAGTCCAAAAGCCTTCCATCGCTACTGTGGGGATAAAGGGAATAGCACTACATCATATCTCACGTAATGATGATGATGGGCTCTAATGAATACAATGGAAAATAGAAAAATTACTGTGAGTCTGGTTTGGAATGAAGCACAAAGGATACTCCATTTGGATGGAATGTATTGGTCACTAAGCTAGTGCAGGCACCTTCACTATGTTGGTGCCCATCCTCTGACCAGGGCCATGGTGGAGTGGACAATCGGTCTGAAGTTGTGGTTGTGCTGCATGAATTGGTCTGGAGGTGGCTTCCAGTAAAATTCCAGAGTGCGGTGCCCTATCCTGGTGCCCTCTGCACAATCGGAGCAGGCAATGAGGTGATGTGATCGATGCTGAGGAGCCACGGAGATGGATGAGGACATAAAGTTTGGGGGAACTCTCTTTGTCCATGACAGAGCTCAACTGCATCAGACGCCACAGGCTGACAAGGGCCACAGCTGAGGAAATTTGGCATGATGGCGAATACCCTTGCCAACTCTTATAATTGTGGCATTTAGAGCATTCTGTCTGGATGTATCACGACCTGGTATGGCAACTGTATCATTCAAGATAGGCGACGGTTACAGAGAGTGGTGAACTCAGCCCGGACAATCACAAAGGCCAACCTCCCGTCTATAGATTCCATCTACCAGGCCCGCTGTCAAGGAAAGGCCGCCAGCATTCTCAAAGATCCATCCCACCCTGGCAATGTTTTTCTACAACCTCTACCATCGGGGAGAGGGTACAGAAACCTGAACACATGCACCAGCCTGGTATCGAAATTGTTTCTACCCAATTATTGTTGGAATACTGAACGGACTCACAAACTCTTAACATTCGCCTCTAACAGTGTGTTTGTTTTTGCTGCTGTTTTCCTATTATTTACTATCTATGCTACTTAACTCTGTGATCTGCCTGTATTGCTTGCAAGACAAAGCCTTTCACTGTGCCTCGGTACACATGACAATAAATTCAATTCAATTCAATTGATGCCAGCTGGGTGCTGAAAACCATCTTGATCAAAGTCAAGATACCAGCATTTGTTCCACATTTGAGGTGTTACATTTTGCAGTTTGTATTCTTTTCCAACATGTTTCCTTTTGCTGTCTGTCAATAAAAGCTCATTTGGACTTGCCTGAAGGCCTGGATGTACATGATGTTCCCTCAATAGCAAATGACAAGATGAGTGCGATAACAGGGAATTGGGGAAAGTGCAGCGGGCACCCAGAGGATGTTTTGATGGATTATATCCAGAGACAGGTAAAGCATACAGCCTGCAGGTTAAACAGCAATCAGGGTGAGAGAATGGGGTTGCATGCACAAGGGAGCATCAGCTGTGCCAGTCATATGCAGCGTGGCTTGGTGCCTGTTGTGCCATTACACTCCAGTGAGAGACAATACCGGAATACCAATACTTGCTATTTCTGTGAGTGGCACATGGTAAGATGGGACTAAAGTTGGACATGAGGGATGTCAGTCACTGTGATTGAGTAGCTAATGCAGAGTTTGGTGAAATCTCACTGAGCTTCACCAGAGCACGCAACTCATTTGACGCAACTCGAGTTCATACAAAAAAAAATGTAAAAGTAATTTATTTGAGTCCATTATATTAAAGTCAGACCATTTGTTTACAAGTTCCAATTTAAAGTTGCTTTACGAGGTAAATCAGGTACAAAATTGCCAAATATTCAAAGTTTCAAGTGCAAGATGAGCTCAACTCAGCATTAATTGTAATCAGTCTAATTTTACTTTCGAACATTAATAAAAAATCATTCCAAATATGTTTAAATGGTGTGTCTGGATTAAAAATCCCCAAACATTTATCATGTGATTGAGCTGTAAAAAATTATGAGGGGCAGAGATGGGATAGATAGGAAGATATGTTTCCTCAAGGTAAAGGGGCAGGAAGTATAAAGGAGATGTGAGGAAGACTTTCTCATCTCTTTCATGTGGTGGAACCCTGTAAGGGTGACATAGACAGAAGCCCTCAGTACATTGAAGATGTATTTAGATATTCACTTGCAATGCCAAGGCATACGAGGTTATGGGTCAGATGCTGGGAAATGGGAATCGGATCGTTTGATGGCGTTTTAAACAGAAAAGATTCAATGGGCTGAAGGCCCCTTTTTTTGAGACGTAGACCTCTATGACTCTGTGGCTGCATGACAATATCCTAGAATCATAATTATGGCCAGTAATCACAAATGCACAGCTCAGTTGAAAAGTTTACTTTATGAGCCTTCCCACATATCTCTTGCTGGGCTTTTCTGAAATGTAACAAGGTTAATTCCCAAAAAAGAACCTTAACCTATTCAGAGTCAAAATGTGTGGCGCTGGAAAAGCACAGCAGGTCAGGCAGCATCCAAGGAGCAGGAGAGTCAATGTTTTGGGAATAAGCCCTTCATCAGGAATATTGTGGGGGGAGGGGGCTGAGAGATAAATAGGAGGGAGGGGGTGGGGGTGGGGGAAGGTAGCATGGAAGGTAGATGCAGATGGGAGATGATGATGATAGATTGGAGCAGAAAGGTGGGAAGGAAAATAGACAGGTAGGACAGGCAGTGACGAGTTGGAGGGTTAGATCTGGGGTGAGGTGGGGGAGAGGAGATCAGGAAACTGGTGAAGTCAACATTGCACCATGTGGTTGAAGGGTGCCAAAATGGAAGATGAGACGTTCTTCCTCCAGGTGTCGGGTGGCTTGGAGTTGATGGTGGAACAGGCCCAGGCATGTCCTTGTGGAATGGGAGGGGGAGTTGAGGTGGTTGACCACAGGGCAATGGGGTTGTTTTGCGCACATGTCCCAGAGATGTTCTCTGAAACATTCAGCAAGTTGGCGTCCTGAATCCCCAAAATAGAAGACACCACATCGAGAGCAATAGATGCAGTAGATGAGCTGTTTAGAGGTGCAGGAAAATCTCTGCCAGATGGGGAAGGATCCTTTGGAGTCTTGGGTGGAGGTGAGGGGGGACGTGTGGGTGCAGGTTTTACAGGTCTTGTTATAGCAGGGGAAGGTGCCAGGAGTTGAGAGTGGGTTGGTGGGGGGCATGAACCTAACAAGGGAATCACAGAGGGAATGGTCTCTGCAGACCGCAGATAGTGGTGGGGAGGGAAATCTATCTCTGGTGGTGAGGTGACATGGTGTCTCAGTGGTTAGCACTGCTGCCTCACAGAGCCAGGGACCTAGGTTCGATTCTAGCCTCAGGTGGAATTTGCACGCTCTCCCCGTGTCTGCATGGGTTTCCTCTGGGTACTCTGGCTTCCTCCCACAGTCCAAAGATATGCAAATTAGGTGGATTGGCAATGCTAAATTTCCCATAGTGTTCAGGGATGTGTAGGTTAGGTCATAGTCATAGAGATATACAGCACGGAAACAGACCCTTCGGTCCAACCCGTCCATGCTGACCAGATTTTTTTTATTTCAAAAATATACTTTATTCATAAATGATTTGATGGTCTGTACATTGGATCATGCCATACATATGTCCATATTTACAAACACAGATTCGACTTTATTCTTGTCCTTTACAATCCTGTGCATTTTTTCAATCTTGTATATATACATATATTTGGCTGAGGCATCAGCAGAGCCCAAAAAAACGTCTGTATGGGCCCCCTGTTCTTCTTTCGGCAGGCCGATCTTACACAGTGGTCTTTCCCCACCGCGCCTTGGCGGCAGCTGCCCCAAGCTTCAGCGCGTCCCTCAACACGTAGTCTTGGACCTTGGAATGTGCCAGTCTGCAACACTTGGTCGGGGTCAACTCCTTCAGCTGGAAGATCAACAGGTTTCGGACCGCCCAGAGAGCGTCCTTCACCGAGTTGATGATCCTCCAGGCGCAGTTAATGTTCGTCTCGGTGTGAGTCCCGGGGAACAGGCCGTAGAGCACGGAGTCCCGCGTCACGGCGCTGCTCGGGACGAACCTCGACAAGCACCACTGCATTCCTCTCCAGACTTCCTCTGCATAGGCACATTCCAGAAGGAGGTGTGTGACAGTCTCGTCCCCCCCGCAGCCACTTCGAGGGCAGCGTGCGGTGCGGCAGAGAGTCCGGGCGTGCATAAAGGATCTCACAGGCAGAGCCCTTCTCACCACCAGCCAAGCCACGTCTTGGTGCTTGTTGGAAAGTTCTGGCGATGAGGCATTCTGCCAAATGGCTTTGACAGTCTGCTCAGGGAACCGCTCGACAGGATCCGCCCTCTCCTTTTCCCGAAGGGTCTCAAGGACGCTACGTGCTGACCACTTCCTGATGGACTTGTGGTCCAAGGTGTTTTTCCTCATAAATTTCTCCACGAAGGACAGGTGATACGGAACGGTCCAACTACTCGGAGCGTTCCGCGGCAGCGAGGCCAGGCCCATCCTTCGCAACACCGGGGACAGGTAGAACCTCAGTACGTAGTGACACTTGGTGTTTGCGTACCGGGGATCCACGCACAGCTTGATGCAGCCACACACAAAGGTGGCCATCAGGGTGAGGGTGGCATTGGGCGTGTTTTTTCCCCCATTGCACCGGTCTTTGTACATAGAGTCTCTTCGGACCCGGTCCATCTTTGATCTCCAAATGAATTGGAAGATGGCCCGGGTGACTGCGGCGGCACAGGTCCTGGGGATAGGCCAGACCTGTGCCACATATAGCAATACTGAGAGTACCTCACACCTGATGACCAGGTTTTTTCCCGCGATGGAGAGCGACCGTTGCCCCCATCTGCCTAGTTTCTGTCTCATCTTCCTGATCCGCTCCTCCCAGGTCTTGGCGCACGCCCCAGCCCCCCCGAACCAAATACCCAGCACCTTCAGGTGGTCAGTCCTGACGGTGAAGGGGATAGAGGATTGGTCGGCCCAGTTCCCGAAGAGCATGGCCTCGCTCTTGCCTCGGTTTACCTTGGCCCCCGAGGCCCGTTCGAACTGGTCGCAGATGCACACGAGTCTGTGCACGGACAGCGGATCCGAGCAGAAAACAGCGACGTCATCCATGTACAGGGAGGCCTTAACCTGCAGGCCCCCGCTGCCAGGAATAGTCACCCCTCTCAGGCTCGCATCCTTCCTGATGGATTCGGCAAATGGCTCTATGCAACACACAAACAAGGCGGGTGAGAGGGGGCATCCCTGCCTGACTCCAGATCTTACAGGGAAGCTATCTGATTCCCACCCATTGATTGAGACTGCACTGACAATGTTGGTGTAGAGCAGTCTGATCCAATTTCCGATTCCCTCCCCAAAGCCCATTTTGGAGAGGACATCCCTCATATATGTATGCGATATCCTGTCAAAGGCTTTCTCCTGGTCAAGGCTGATGAGGCATGTGTCCACCCCCCTGTCCTGCACGTAGGCGATCGTATCCCTGAGGAGTGCGAGACTCTCAGAGATCTTCCTGCCCGGTACAGCACAGGTTTGGTCCGGGTGGATCACCGATCCCAGAGCAGACCTGACCCGGTTGGCGATGACCTTTGACAGGATTTTGTAGTCTGCATTTAACAGTGAGATCGGTCTCCAATTTGCTGACCAGATATCCCAACCCAATCTAGTCCCATTTGCCAGCACTTGGTCCATGTCCCTCTAAATCCTTTCTATTTATATACACATCCAGATGCCTTTTAAATGTTACAATTGTACCAGCCTCCACCACTTCCTCTGGCAGCTCATTCCATACACGTACCACCCTCTGCGTGAAGAAGTTGCCCCTTAGGTCCCTTTTACATCTTTCCCCTCTCACCCTAAACCTATGCCCTCTAGTTCTGGATACCCCAACTCCAGGGAAAATACTTTGTCTATTTATCCTATCCATGCCCTTCAATATTTTATAAACCTCTGAGGTCACCCCTCAGCCTCCGATGCTCCGGGAAAACAGTCCCAGTCTATTCAGCCTCCAAACCTGGTAACATTCTTGTAAATCTTTTCTGAACCTTTTCAAGTTTTACAACATTTTTCTGATAGGAAGAAGACCAGAATTGCAAGCAACATTCCAACAGTGGCCTAACCAATGTCCTGAACAGCTGCAACATGACCTCCCAACTCCTGTACTCAATGCTCTGACCAATCATAAATGATGAAAAGTTGTGGACCCAGCACTGATCCTTGTGGTACATCATTAGTCACAGGCCTCCAGTCTGAAAAACAACCCTCCACCATCACCCTCTGTTTTCTACCTGCGAGCCAGTTCTGTATCCAAATGGCTAGTTCTCCCTGTATTCCATGAGATTTAACCTTGCTAACCAGTCTCCCATAGGTGCATTAGTCAGGGATAAATGTAGAGTAGTAGGGGAATGGGTCTGGGTGGGTTCCTCTTTGGAGGGTTGGTGTGGAATTGCTGAGCTGAAGGGCCCATTTCCCTACTGTTGGAATTCTATGATTCTAGGTAGTGGAAATGATGGAAGATAATGCTGTGTATCCAGAGATTAGTGGGGTGGAAGGTGAGGACAGGGGGGTTGCGATTGGCAGAGTGTGATTAAAGGACAAAGGTGTGGGAAATGGAGGAGATGCACTGGAGGGCATTATTGAACACGTGGGAAGGGAAATTGCCAACCTTGAATTGGGAGACTGTCTGGAATGTTCTGGAATGGAATTGCTCCTCCTGGGAGCAGATACAATGGAGATGGAGGAATTGGAATTAAGGGATCGCGTTTTTACAGGACGAGGGATTGGAAGAGGGCTCGTCCAGGTAGCTGTGGGAGGTGATGTGTTTGATATTATTGTCTCTATTAAGTTGGTCACCAGAGATGGAGAGGTCTAGGAAGGGGAGGGAATGTCTGAGATGGTCCATGTGATCAGAAGGTCAGGGTGGAAGGTGTTCCCTCCATGACTCCCTCATTAAATCCACGCCCCCCCCCCCCCCCAACAACCTACCCTCCACACCTGGCAATTTCCATTGCTGCTGCAAGAGGTGTAAAACCTGTACCCACACCTCCCCTCTCACCTCCATCCAAGGCCCCAAAAGATCTTTTCACATCCAGCAGAGATTTTTCTGCACATCTAAACACCTCATCTATGAAAGAAGAGCTGTAGATGTCATATACATGGCATTTATTAAGTGTTTGATAAAGTTCACCATGGTAAAGTTCTTTGAGGAAGTCACCAAGTTGATAGATGAAGGAAAGGCTGTAGATATCATATACATGGACTTTAGTAAGGCATTTGATAAGATTCCCCATGGTAAACTAATGGAGAAAGTGATGTCACATGGTGTGCAGGGTGTTCTAGCTAGGTGGAAAAAAAACTAGTTGAGCAACAGGAGACAGAGAGTAGTAGTTGAAAGGAATTTCTTGAAATGGAGAAAGGTGACCAGTGTTGTCCTGTGGGTCAGTGTTGGGGCCACTGTTGTTTGTAATATATATAAATGATCTGGAAGAGGGCACTGTTGGTATGATCAGCAAGTTTGCAGATGACACAAAGATTGATGGAGTAGCAGAAAGCATAGGGGACTGTCAAAAAATACAGGAGAATATAGATAGACTGGAGAGTTGGGCGGAAAAGTGACAGATGGAGCACAATCCAGGCAAATGTGAGGTGATGCATTTTGGGAATTATACTGTAAACGGAAGAGCCTTGGGAAATGTTGATCAGCAGAGAGATCTGGGAGTTCAGGTCCATTGTACCCTGAAGGTTGCTGCACAGGTAGATAGTGTGGTCAAGAAGGCATATAGTATGCTTGCCTTCATCAGACGGGGTATTGAGTATAAGAGCTGGCTAGTCATGTTAAAATTGTGCAAGACATTGGTTTGGCCGCATTTAGAATACTGTGTACAGTTCTGGTTGCCAGATTACCAAAAGGATGTGGACGCATTGGAGAGGGTGCAGAGAAGGTTTATGAGGATATTGTCCGATATGGAAGGTGTTAGCTATGAAGAGAGGTTGAGTAGGTTAGGATTGTTTTCATTAGATAAAAAGGAGATGGGGGGGGTCCTTATTGATGTTTGCAAAATCATGAAGGGTATAGACAGGGTAGATAGAGATAAGCTTTTTCCCAGGGTGAAGGATTCAATAACGAGAGCTCCCGCTTTCGAGGAGAGAGGTGAAAGGTTTAAGGGGAATTCAAGCAGCAAGTAATTTACACAGAGGGTGGTATGCATTGCCAGCAGAGGTAGTAGAGGTAGGTACGGTAGACTAATTTACGGTGTGTCTAGACAGATGCATGAGTAGGTGGGGAGCAGAGGGATACAGATGTTTAGAAATTGGACGACAGATTTAGACAGTGGATTTGGATCGGCTCAGGCTTGTAAGGCTGAAGGGCCTGCTCCTGAGCTGTAAATTTTCTTTGTTCTTTCTACTGTGTCCATTGCTTTCGATGCAATGGGAAGACCGGATCCCAACTCGCGGAACATTTCAGGGAGCATTGCTGGGGAACATGCACCAAGAAAGTCCAACCCCTATGGCTGACCACTTCAACACCCTCTCCCACTCTGCCAAGGACATGCAAGTCTTGGGCCTCCTCCACCGTCAAATGCAAGCCTCCCGATGCCTGGAGGAAGAATGTCTCATCTCCCGTCTTGGGATCTTTTAACCACATGGCATCAACATCAACTTCTCCAGTTTCCTTATTTCCCCTCCTGCCACCTCATCACAGATCCAAACCTCCAACTCGGCACCACCCTCTTGAATTGTCCCACCTGTCCATCCTCCTTCCCATCTATCCGCTCCACCATGCCCTCCGACCTATCACTGTCACCCCCAACTGCACTGACCTATCACCTTCCCAGCCACCTTACCCCCAAGCCCACACTCCTATTTATCTCTCAGCCCCCTTCCCCGCCCCCAACATTCCTGATGAAGGGCTTATGCCCATAACGTTGACTCTCCTGCTCCTCAGATGCTGTACTTTTCCGGTGCCATACTTTTCAACTGACTCTCCAGTATCTGCAGTGCCCAAACAAAAGAAAGCTTGTGAGCTTCCACATGGAACACAGTAGATCTATAACTTCGCATAACATTAACTTGCACAGGCATGTTCAATCACTCTCATGTCACTGATGGAAGCATCCTTACACTGGCACATAAGCTCTGCAGCATTTGTTTAGTTTACGATAAGTTTTGCTTTAAAGGAAGGTTTCTCAAACTACTAATTAAGAACAGTCTCTTGCAAACACAAAGAGACAAGGAAAAGGTGTTCTCCAACTTTGAATTGACAGACTTCGCAATTTCCCTATCCCATGGATATCTTTATTCACTTTATTTCATCTCATCCAAGAGGGATCCTTCCACTAATTCCGTTCACCACAAGGAGAACAATTATTTTCCTTGAATGAAACATGCATTTTAACATGATTGTTTTTACCAATTTTCCTATGATTATCTACACACATTAAACAAGGCTAGACCATAGAGGGTTAAGGAATCTCTGCTGGCTTGAACAGATGACACACAAAGTACAGGACAGTGCCATAAACCACACACTCACACACACACACTCTGG
Organism: Chiloscyllium punctatum; assembly: GCF_047496795.1. Classification (NCBI taxonomy): domain Eukaryota; kingdom Metazoa; phylum Chordata; class Chondrichthyes; order Orectolobiformes; family Hemiscylliidae; genus Chiloscyllium; species Chiloscyllium punctatum. The sequence goes on along the minus strand of NC_092739.1, from coordinate 143,239,178 downwards.
CAGACACACACACACTCACTCTGTGACTCATATACCCAAGTACATGCTCTCTCTCTGACTCTCACACACATTCTCTGACTCACACACACTCAGACACACACACACACACACACACATACACACACACACACACACACGCACACACATACACACACACACACGCATACACACACACACGCATACACACACACACACGTTTACACACACACTCGTTTACACATACACATGCACATACACACACGTTTACACACACACATACACACGCACATACACACGTTTACACACACACACATGCACACACACACACACATACACACACACACACACGTTTACACACACACATACACACACACACACACACACATACACACACACAAACAAACAAAGCGTAACAAGTTGAGATTTATGCATAAGCATTTTTCTTTGTTGTTTCTTTTCTCAACTTAAATACTATGAACTCTTGTCTAATTCCTGACTAAGTTTCATTTATCCATAGTCCTTTTTGGAATTGGTTTACAAAGTGAATCCCATCATTCACTTGAGTGTGTGGTGCTGGAAAAGCACAGCAGGTCAGGCAGCATCCAAAGGCAGGAAATCAATGTTTCGGACAAAAGCCCTTTGCATTACCACTTCTGCTATGAGTCCAGGACATGCCGCAATCCAAAGGACTAGCCACACTACCATACATCAGGAGCATTTCCGAACTGACAGCCAGACTACTGCGACCACTAGGACTCATAACAGCACACAAACCAACAGCCACTCTCAGACAACAACTCACCAGAACGAGGGACCCAATACCCAACATGAGTAAAACCAATGTAGTGTACAAAATCCCATGCAAGGACTGCACAAAACACTACATAGGACAAACAGGAAGACAGCTAACGATCAGCATCCATGAACAACAACTAGCCACGAAACGACACGACCAGCTATGCTTAGTAGCCACACACGCAGATGACAAGCAACATGAATTTGACTGGGACAACACTACTATTATAGGACAAGCCAAAAAGAGAACAGCCAGAGAATTCCTCGAGGCATGGCACTCATCCACAGATTCAATCAATAAGCACATCGACCTGGACCCAATATACCGGCCACTGCAGCAGACAGCTGGAACTGACAACCGGAAGCGGCAGATTCAAACCACTATAAATGCCGGAGGAAAGATCACAGAAGCGCTTCACAGGAGGCTCCCAAACACTGAGGATGTCACCTAGACAGGGGACGAAACGTCTGCAACACAAATTCCCAGCTCGGTGAACAGAACCACAACAACGAGCACCCGAGCTACAAATCTTCCCACAAACTTTAAACCTCACATTTGCCTGGATTGAACTCCATCTGCCACTTCTCCGCCCAACTCTCCAGTCTATCTATCTTCTCCTGTATTCTTTGCCAGTCACCAATCTTTGTGTCATCTGCAAACTTACTGATCAGACCACCAATGCTCTCTTCCAGGTCATTTATGTATATTACAAACACCAGTGGCCCCAACACTGATCCCTGTGGAACACCACTGGTTACCTTCCTCCATTTCATGAAACTCCTTTCAACTACTACTCTCTGTCTCCTGTTGCTCAACCAGTTCTTTATCCACCTAACTAGAACACCCTATACACCATGTGACATCACTTTCTCCATTCTACCATGGGGACCCTTATCAAATGCCTTACTAAAGTCCATGTATATGACACCTACAAGCCTTCCTTCATCTATCAACTTGGTCACATCCTCAAAGGACTCTTTTAAGTTGGTAAGGCATGATGTCCTCCGCACAAAATCATGTGGCCTATCACTGATAAGCCTATTCCTTTCCAAATATAAATATATTTTATCCCTCAGTACCTTCTCCAGCAACTTTTGCACCACTGACGTCAGGCTCACTGGTCTGTAGTTACCCAGAATATCTTGAACAAGGGGACAACCTTAGCAACTCTCCAGTCCTCTGGCACCTCACCTGTGTTTAAGGATGCTACAAAGATATCTGTCAGGGCCCCAGCTATTTCCTCTCTCGCCTCCCTCAGCAACCTGGGATAGATTCCATCCAGTCCTGGGGATTTGTCCACCTTAATATCCTTTAGCCTACCCAATACATCCTCCCTCCTTATGTCAACGTGATCCAGAGGAAACAAACCTCTATGTCTAATCTTAACATTCATCACATCCCTCTCCTCAGTGAACACTGATGCAAAATCATCATTGAGAATCTCACCCATTTTCTCAGGTTCGACACACAACCTTTCCTTCCTTATCCTACAGTGGACCAACCCTTTCTCTCGTTATCCTCTCGCTTTTTATATATGAATAAACAGCCTTGGGATTCTCCTTAATTCTGCTCACTAAAGTTATTTCATGACCCCTTTTAGCCTGCTTGATTCCTCGTTTAAGATTGGTCCTACTCTGCCGATATTCCTCCAGGGCCCATTCTGTTCTTAGCTGCCTGGACCTTATGTACGCTTCCCTTTTCCTCTTAGCTAGTTGCACAATTTCTCCTGTCATCCAGGGTTCATGAATCTTGCCTTTCGTATCTATTGTTCTCAAAGGGACATGCCTATCCTGCACTACCTATCTGTGAAAGCCTCCTATATATCAAATGTGGACTTCTCTTGAAATAGCTGCTCTGAATCCATATTTCCCAGTTCCCGCTGAATTTTGATATAATTGGCCTTGGCCCGGTTTAGGACCAGTGTCATCTTTGTCTATTAGTATTCTAAAACTTACGTAATTGTGGTCACTGTTCCCAAAGAAAATCCCCCACTGCAACTTCCATCACCTGGCCTGGCTCACTCTGCAATACCAGATCCAATATGGCCCCTTTCCTCGTCGGACTATTGGCATACTGCTCCAGAAAACTTTCCTGGATGTTTCCTACAAATTCTGCCCCATCCAGACCTCTGACTCTACGTGCATTCCAGTCAATGTTGGGAAAATTAAAATCTCCATCACCACCACCCTGTTGCCTCTACATCTTTCCATAATCTGTTTACCTATTTGTTCTTCGACCTCACACTCACTTTTGGAAGGTCTGTAATACAGCCCCAACAATGTAACTGCACCCTTCTTATTTCTCAGCTCTACCCATAATGCCTCATTGCTCAAGCCCTCCATAGTGTCCTCCTTTAGCACAGTCGTGATATCATCCCTGACCAGCAATGCAACTTCTCCCCCCTTTTACTTCCCTCCCTGTCCTGTCTGAAGCATCTATAACCTGGAACATTTATTTGCCAAACATGCCCTTCCTTCAACCAAGTCTCTGTGATCACAATGACATCATATTCCCAGGCACCAATCCAAGCCCTAAGTTTGTCTGCCTTACCCACTATACTCCTTGCATTAAAGTAGATGCACTTCAGGCCACCAGTTTCTTCGCGTTCATCTGCTCTCTGCCTACTCTTCCCTTTAGTAGTGCTAACTTCATGATCCTTACAGTCTCTAGTTTCCACCTCACTGTCCACTTGTCTTCTCTTCTGCATCCCAGCTCGGGCCACATTAACTTAACAACAGCAGTAGCAATATCTTCCCCAAGGACATTAGTTCCAGTGTGGTTTATAATAGTCCAGCATTCCCCAGAACCGGTCCCAATGTCCCACAAATCTGAACCCCTCCCTCCTACACCATCCCTCAAGCCATGTGTTCATCCTGCCTATTCTTTCATTTTTACCCTGGCTGGCACGTGGCACTAGTAGTAATCCCGAGAACACTACCTTTGAGGTCCTCCTCTTTAACTTCTCTCCTAGCTCCCTGAATTCTGCTTACAGGACCTCATCTTACTTTTTATTTATATCATTGGTGCCTATATGCACCACTCACCTTTCAGAATGCTCTGCAGCCGATCGGTGACATCCCTAACCCGAGCAGCTGGGAGGCAACATACCATCTGGAGGTCTCATTTTCGGCCACAGAACTGCCCACCTACTCTTACAATAGAATCCTCTAAGACTATGGCCCTGCGAGTCTTTTTCCCGCCCTTCTGAACAGCAGTGCCCGCCACAGGTCCGTGATCCTGGCAACTGCTGCCCTCCCCTCGTGAGCCATCTCCCCCAACAGTATCCAAAACAGTATTGGTAACAACAATGACTGCAGGTGCTGGAAACCAGATTCTGGATTAGTGGTGCTGGAAGATCACAGCAGTTCAGGCAGCATCCAAGTAGCTTCGAAATCGACCTTTCTGGCAAAAGCCCCTCATCACTGATGAGGGGATTTTGCCCGAAACGTCGATTTCGAAGCTACTTGGAAGCTGCCTGAACTGCTGTGCTCTTCCAGTACCACTAATCCAGAATCCAAAACAGTATACCTGTTTTGGAGGGAGATGACCACAGGGGACACCTGCACTGCCTTCCTACTCGTTCTCTGCCTTTTGGTCACCCATTCACTGACTCCCTCAGCAGTTCTAATCTGCGGTGTGACCAATTCACTAAACGTGCTCTCCACGACCTCCTGAGCATCGCGGATACTCTGCAGTGAGTCCATCCACAGCTCCGGAGCCGTCATGCGGTCAAACAAGAGCTGCAGCTGGACACACTTGCTGCAAGTGTAAGAGTCAGGAACACCAACCACATCCCTGAGCTCCCACATCAAGCAAGAGTCATATACCACGGGTCTGAGGCCCCCTGCCATTGTAAGCCTTAGCTTTAACTCAACTAACCAAATACCAAACAATGCACTTAAATATATAAAAGAAAAGAAAAAAGACCTTACCTTCCCAAGTCCTTTTCTTATGATTAGAGGGTGGTGGCAGGAGGGAGATACTACACATGAAGTATTTTGGGTTTAGCCTGCCCAAATATATACTGTTCACTTACCTTCCCGACAACCTCCTGGTCCCAACATCACTTCCGCTCTGTCTCCCATTCCTCCTGGACAGGAAAAAACTGAAATATATCTTGTTTTGTTACGACTGTGCCACGTAAGGTGGTGAAACAAAAACAGAATTGCTGGAGAAACTCTGCAGGTCTGGCAGCATGTGTGGAGACAAAGCAGAATTAACACTTCAGATCCAGTGATCCTTCTTTGTCTAAAGTATTAGCTGGTATTGGCCCATTTAATTCAACTAGCCTTTCTTCAAAGAGAGACAGGCAGCTGTCTGGGATTTTATCTCCAACTTTCGTGGCACTTTCAAACCTAGCCATTGTCAATATCTTGCAGACTTTTCATAGATTCATACACTGCTCAATGGCCCTTCGGCCCATCGAGTTTGCACTGACATAACTACCACTAAAAGTGCATTAATCCCAATTTCCTGCAATTTCCCCATTTTCCTGAATGTTTTGATATCTCAAGTGTTCATCCAAATATTTTTAAGAGGTTGTAATGTTTCCAGCCTTCACTACCTTCCCAGACAGTGCATTCCAGATTCCCAACACCACTGAAAGAAAAAGTTTTTCCCAAAACTGAATCTTCTGACCCTTACTCTAAAACTATGCCCTCTCATGATTGACCCCTCAATCAAGGGGAACAGCTGTTCTCTACACACCCATTATGCACCTCAGTTACGTCCCCTCTCAGTCTTTTCTGCACTAGAGAAAAGAATCCAAGTCTATCTAGTCTCTCCTTATAGCTCAAATTCTCCATCTGAGGCAACATGCTGGTGAACTTCCTCTGTACACCATGTAGTGCTATCACATCTTTCCTGTTGTGAGGTGACCAGAGCTGCACACAATGCTCCAGCTATGATGTGAACAACAATCTGTACAATTCCAACATTACCTCCTTGTTCTTAAACTCTGATGAAAGCCAGTATCCCATATGTCTTCTTAATTATCCTAGTCATGTCGTTTGCTGACTTCGGGGACCTATCAATAATTACCCCAAGATCCCTCTGTTCCTCTGAGATATCACATGTCCTGCCATTCATTAAATACTCCCTCATCTTGTTTCTTCTTCCAAACATTTCACGCTTATCAGGGTTAAGTACCATCTGCCACTGGTCTACCATCTGACTAACCCATTTCTATCTTCCTGTAACCTACAAGCACCTTCTTTGCTATTAACCACACCACCAATCTTGGTGTCTTCTGCAAATTTGGTTAATATTCCCCTTGCATTTTCATTTATATCATTTATGTGAATAAAAAGCAATAATGGTCCCAGTACTGATTCTTGTGGCCACTGAAGAAGGGCTCATGCCCGAAATGTCGATTCTCCTGCTCCTTGGATGCTGCCTGACCTGCTGCGCTTTTCCAGCAACACATTTTCAGCTCTGATCTCCAGCAGCTGCAGTCCTCACTTTCTCCCTATCCTATTACAAAGTCAGTTTCTGAATCATCTCACCACTGCATGTGCTCTGACCTTTTCAATCCAACTTCCCTGTGAGACCTTGTCAAAAGCTTTGCTAAAAACCGAACAAAACCACAACAGCTGGACTTCGGTCATCCATACACTTGACCACATTTTCAGAAAATTCTGACAAAGATGTTGAGCATGACATCCCTCTGACAAAGCCATGCTGACTATCCCTAATTAACCCATGCTCTTCCAAGTGGATATTAATTCACTCCATGGAATTTTGTCCAAATGTTGCCCTACCACTGACTTGAGACTCACCGCTCTATGAATGTCCTGGCTCATCTCTACCACCCCTTTCAAAAATGTGGAACCACACGAGTCATCCTCCAGTCCTCGGGCACTCCCTCTGTGCTCAGAGAGGAAATAAAAAATTCTGTCAGGGCCCCTGCAATTTCCTGCCTCGTTTCCCACAGCTGCCTGTGATGGCCAAGCCAGAGGATTTGTCTGTTTTTCAGCCCAACACAGCCTCCTATTTCCTATGCACATTCCTCACATCCCTTTTCTTGAATTCCATGTTCACATTCCTCTTTTCAGATTGAAGTCCGAAGAGAAGTATTCATTCAACATCCTTCCAATATTTTGTGGCTTTCACACAGTTTGCCCCCTTCATCCCTCATGGCCCCTACTCTTTCTCTGGCTAACCTCCTCCCTTAAATATATTTTAAAAATACCTTAGGATTCTCCCTAATCGTGTTTGCAAGTCCCTTTTCATGTCTGTTTTTGCTCTAATTACTTTCTTAAGGTCCCTCCTGTACTTCATGTTTTCCTCTAGGACCACAGCTGAATTGTTTCCTTTAGATTTGCTAAAATCCCTACTCTTCTTTCTTAATCAGTTCTGAATTGTCCTCGACATCCAGGGTTCCCTGAACATATTGCTGCTGCATTTCCCTGTAAAGGGTACATGTTGGACCTCTGCTCTCCCCAGCTCCTATTTGAATGCCCCCCCCATTGTTCCGTTGTAGGCTTACCCACAGGGAGCTGTTCTCAGTCTTTAGATTAGACTGGTGGTCAGGCAGCATCTAATCTAAACTCTGGTTTCCAGCATCTGCAGTCCTCACTTTTGCCTCGCTGTTCTCAGTCTACTGTGGGCAGATCCTGCTTTATTTTAATAAAATCTGCCTTCCTCCAATCCAAAGCCATCTTTTGCAGGCCTTCTTTTTCCTGGTCCAGAGCTGATTTGAGCCATACTCTGTTGTTGTTGTTGTTGCTTTTGTCTAAATGTTCCCTCGCTGCCACACCAAACACTTGCCTGGCTTCTTTCTCCAGAAGCACATCCAGCACTGTGTCATCCCTTGTTGGGCCTTCGACCTGGATACATTTCGAGAAATCTGCCCCTTCTAAATCTTTAACACCATGACAATCCCAATTTATGTTCGGAAAGTCGAAATCCCATAGTGTAACTATCCAATTATCACTCTCACACACCTCTGGGAACTGTGTACATATTTGATCCTCTATTTCCCACTGACTCTTTGGGGGCCTATAATACCCTCCCAGTAAAGTAGCTGCTCTGCTAACATCCCTAAGTTCTACCCACAAAGTCTTGTCTGAAGACCCTTCCAAGATATCATCTCTCATTGCTGTAATTGCCTCCTTAATCAATGGTGCCACACCACCGCCCTTTTTACACACTCTTCTGTCTCACCTAAAAATCCTATACCCCAGAATGTTGAGTTGCCAGCCCAGCCCTTCCCTCAAACATGTTTCTGTGATGGCAACAATATCATACTTCCATGTGTCAAACCACACCATTAACTCCTCAGTCTTACTATTAACTCTGAGCATTAAAGGAAACACCTTTGCATTATTCTCTGGACACTCTACGTAGCTAAACACACAGTGACATGCTTCCTTTGCTGTAGCATGATGTGTCTCTGCTTCATCAATATTCTATTCTATGTCAAAATAATTCAAACTCCTCCCAACAATAGTAGCAAACCTACCTGCAAGGATATTGGTCCCAATGTGGCTCAGGTGCAGACCATCCTGTTTGTACATGTCCCACCTCTGTCAAAAGCAGTGCCAATAAAATTCAGGAATCTAAAACCCTCCTATTGCACCAGTACTTGAGCCACATACTCATCTGTCCTGTTTTCCTATTTCCAAACTCCCTAATATGTGGCACTGAGAGTAATCCAGATATTATAACCATTGAGGTCCTGCTTTTTAATCTACTGCCTAGCTCCCTGAATTCTTAATGCTAGACCTCATTCCTCCCTTTGCCCATATTTTTGATATCAACATGTAACACAACCTCGAACTCATCACCCTCCCCTTTCAAGACGCCTTGCAGTTGTTCAGTGACATCCCTGACCTTGGCACAAGGGAAGCAACACACCATCCTGGAGTCACTTCAGCAGCTGCAGAAATGCCTGTCTGCTCCCCTGGCTAAAAAAAGTCCCCAGGTTGCTCTTCCTTCCTTCAGCCTTCCCCCACTCCTCAGATGCTGCCTGACCTGCTGTGCTTTTCCAGCACCACACTCTCGACTCCGATCTCCAGCATCTGGAGTCCTCACTTTCTCCCACAAGTAAATAAAGGGTGACTTGGTAATGGTGCACAGGCCTCTGTGCAGTTATTTCAACACAGATTTTCACAACTACTTTCCATTCATTCATAGGAAATCAATTAAAGCACAGTTACATGATTCAAAGTGGTTAATGCAATACAAGAGTCCAAAGAGGAATTAAAGGTGACTAGTAGGTGGTGTAATGGTAGTGTCATCTTTTTGGACTAACAATCCAGCACCCAAGGCCAATATTTGGGCAATGCAGGTTTGAATCTTATTATGGCAGATTTGATTCAATTTAAAAAAGAACTGGAATAGAGAGTTGGACTAACGATGACTGCTAATTGTTCATAAAAGCATAAGTTCTTGGAGCTGAAGTAGTCCATTCAGCCCATTAGGTCTGCTCACCATTGGCTGATCTAATAATATTCAACTCCACTTTCTTGTGTTTTACCTATAACCATTGTGTCCTTCACTGATTAAAAGTCTATTTTGGCCTCAAACCTACTTAATGAACCAGCAGTAAAGAATTTCACAGACTCCCTACCTCCCTTAACTCTATCTTAAGCAGCTAACCCTTTGCTTTGAGATTATGCCCTCTGATCCTAGACTGTCCCCCATGGGGAAATAACCTCTCCACATCTACTCTGACTCCTTGAGAAGTGAGCAGGGAAAAGCATTGACCCCATTTCCACAGCCAGTTGAGCAGCCTCATAAAGCGGGAAGTTAGTTTGCATTTCTTTTGTGACATCTTTCAACTTCAGAGTTGAGCAGTTGTACGACAGATATAGTTCCTGGTTTGAAGCATCTGAAATGGTGTGCCAGCTGGAAGATCTTGCCAGTAGCAAGGATTAATGCTTCTCTGACCAGGCAAATGCATCCAGCTAATTGGTTGCACAGTTAAGGGAGTGAAAAGCAGAAGACTGCAAATGGGAAAATCCTTCCATTGTTGAATTGTCCTTCGGAAAAAAGGCTGGTAATACACTGCCCTGGAGACAAATGGACTTTGTATTTTGTGGGGATGCCTCCCTTATTTGTCATTGCAGGAGGGCACCAGGTACTTTTTAACTGTCAATTCCCACCAGTCCATTTCATAGTTAAAGAATGATTTCATAGCTTTTAACTCGATTTGCAAATAGAGACTATTAGCCAAACAATTTCCAAAATTAGATACTAAGATTGCATTTTAGCTTTAAAATAATTAATTCTTATTCAAATAAACTGAAGGGTAATAGATTTGTGGAGTGGATCTGAGATTAGTTTATAATATTGAGGGTCATGGCGTTTGAAGATGATTTACCCCATGATTACCCTGCCACCTAGTGACTACTCACAGAGACTACTCACAGCATGAAACTGTTGAGATATCAACTGACAATTGCAAAGTTTTAAGACAGTGCTTTACCATCAACTTCTCAAATACAAATAGCGATGAGCAATAAGTACCTAGCCAGCAATGCTCACAGCCTGTGAGTGAATAAATAACGAAAAAAGATTTTCTGCTGACTGTTACCTTGTCTCTATTTGTGATATGATGCTTTATCACAATGGGGATATAACTGGAACAGGGACAGATATTACATGAATTTAATAAACTCACACTTACCGTGACTGCTGAATGACCTATTTGGTGACAGAAATTAGGAAAATCCTCCCATGTTCCTTAACTTTACTACCTTGTCTCTGTAATGTCGGCAAGTTCCCTCATTTGTTTTGTTAACTGCAACAAAGTTTTGTCTTAATCATTCACAGAATATGGGTGTCACTGGCTGGGGCTGCCATTTATTGACCATCCTTAATTGCCCAGAGTGTAGTTAAGAACATGGAACAAAGAGCGTACAGCAAAGTAACAAATCCTTTGGCCCATTATGTCTGCGCCAACCATGAGGCCATTCTAAACTAATCCCATCAGTCTGCACATGGGCCATATCCCTCTGTTCCCTGTCTATTCAGGTGTCCGTCTGAATACCTCCTAAGCTTTGCGATTGTGTCTGCTTTTATCACCTCCTCTGCACGTTCCAGGCACCATCTGTGTTTTAAAAAAAGACTTGCCCTGCACATTTTCCTTAAGCTTTTGCACTCTCGCCTTAACCTATTCCCTGTTGTATTTGACATTTCTACCTTGGGAAAAAGATTTGATTCACCCATCCTGTCCATGCCTCTCAGAATTTTAAGTATTTCCATAAGGTTGCCCCTCTGATGTTCTAGAGGTATAGAGCTCTACAGCACGGAAACACAGCCTTCCTTTCAGCTCATCCATGCTGACCAGACATCCCAATCTGACCTAGTCCCATTTGCCAACATTTGGCCTATATCCCTTTCAACCCTCCCTATTCATATACCCATCAAGTGCCTTTTAAATGTTGTAATTGTACTCACCTCCATCACTTCCTCTGGCAGCGTGTTCTGTACACCCCTCCGCCTGAAAAAATTACCCTTCAGGTGCTTTCTAATTCTTTCCCCACTCAGCATAAACCTATGTCCTCTCGTTCTGGACTCCCTCGCCCAAGGAAAAAGACCTCAAACAATCCAAGTTTGTCCATCCTCTCCTCATAGCTAATACACTCCAATCCAGGCAACATCCTGATCAGCCTCTTTTGCACCCTCTTGAAAGCCTACACATGCTTCCTATAGTGTGGTGACTAGACTGTGCACAGTACTCGAAACATAACCTAACTAAAGCTTAGGTTTAGACTTTAGACTTGCCCACTTCTCTACTCCATCTGGTGAAGGCAAGCAAGCTGTATGCCTTCCTTACTACCGTATTCACTTGTGTCGCCACATTCAGGGAGCTATGGACTTGCACCCCAAGATCCCTCTGGATATCAATATTCCTAAGGGGCCACCCATTTACTTTATCCTTGCATTTGACCTTCTAAACTGCATCACCTCACACTTGTTCAGATTAAAGTCCATCTGCCATGCCTCTGCCCAACTTTCTGGCTGATCTATATCCTATTGACATTCATAGAATCCCTACAGTGTGGAAACAGGCCCTTTGGCCCAACAAATCCACACCAACCCTCAGAAGGGTATCCCACCCAAACCCATTCCCCTCCCCTATTATCCTACATTTACCCCTGACTAATGCACCTATCTCACACATCCCTGATCACTGTAGGCAATTTAGCACGGCCAATTCACCTAACCTGCACGTCTTTGGACTGTGGGAGGAAACCCATGCAGACACGGGGAGAATGTGCAAACTCCACACAGACAGTTGCCCTGAGGCTGGAATCAAACCTGGATCCCTAGCACTACGAGGTGCAGTGTTATCCACTGACCAACTGTGCCTCCCAATCTTCCTGACTATCCACAAATCCACCAATTTTTGTGTCATCTGCAAACTTACTAATCAAACCACTGACATTTTTTATTTAAATCATTTATATATATAATACAAACAATAGGGGCCCCAGCACTGATCTTTGTAGAACTCCACTGTTCACAGTTCTCCAGTCAGTAAAATACTCCACCACAATTACACTCTGACTTCAATCAAATGATATGTTCTCCTGGTTGCTTCTTGACCAGCCAGTCAATGACAGTTTGTTCTTAGACATGTTTAGACAGCTGCTTGATTCTGGACCCGCTGTTCTCTGGGTGATGATCAATTTCCTCCAATTCTCCTAATCAAGTTGAGGTCAAGACAGGGGCACAAGCTCAGTGTTGAGACCTCTTCGGAGAGTTGGTGTGGACTTGTTGGGCCAGGTGGCCTGTTTCCACACTGTAGGGATTGTATGATTCTACAAACTAAGTAATGTTCTGTCAATGTTGTTCTTAGTTTTGTTACAGTAAAATTTTTTAACTTTTGGAGTCTTGTCATTTGATTAGATTGATTAGGTGTTTCTTTACTTACTCACAGGATGGCAGAGGGTGTGGGCACTGGCTGTGGAGACATTATAATCCATCCCCTTTTAAAAAGGTGATGGGAAGCTGCCTCCATGAACCATGTTAAAATTCACATAACACTAGGTTACAGGAGAAAGTGTGGACTGCAGATACTGGAGATCAGAGTTGAAGAGTGTGGTGCTGGAAATGCACAGTGGGTCAAGCAGCATCCGAGGAGCAGGAGAATTGATGCACCGGGACTAAGCCTTTCATCAGACTTATGCCCAAAACGCGACTCTCCTGCTATTCGAATGCTGCCTGACTCACTGTGCCTGTCTAGCACCACACTTTTGAACAACAGGCTTATTTGGAAGTATAAGCTTTCAGGGTGCTGCTCCTTCATCAGGCAGCTAGTGGAGTAGGGCACAGAGTTTATTGTTACCTGATGAAGGAGCAGAGCTCCAAGAGCTTGTCCAATACCAGCACCTCCACATCATGGCTTCTTGAAACACTGCAGTCCATTTGGTGAAGGTAGTCCGACATTGCTATTAAGGAGGGAATTCCAGGATTTGACCGGTGATAGTGGAGGAGAACTAGTAGCTAATGGTTGTTGCCATGTAATTGCTACCCTCGTACCTCTCAAGTGGTAGTGGTCTTGAGCTTGGAAAGTGTTGTCTAAGGATTTAGTGAATTTCTGCAGTGCGTGTTGTTGATAGTACACACTGTTGCGATTGAGTGTCAGTGGTGGAGGGAGTGGATATTTGTGGATTTGGTGCCAATCCAGTGGCTGCTTTGTCCTGGATTGTGTCAAGCTTCTTGAATATTGTTGGAGCTGCACTCATCCAGGTGACTGGGGAGTATTCCATCACACCCTTGACTTGTGCCTTGAGAAACTTCCTGAAAACAGTCTAATAACTCTTCCTCTAGGCTATCTTCACACATCTGGCTTTTCCAGTCTACATGTCGGTCAAAGTCCCCCAGGATTATTGCTGTGCCTTTGTGACAAGCTCTCACTATTTCTTCCTTCACGTTCCATTATATGGCTACAGTTAGAGAGGGGGGGGCTGTACACCAGTCCCATGGTGACTATTTGCCTTTATCGTTTCTCATTTCTATGCAAATCACTTGCACATCCTGATGTCCTGAACTGAATGCCATTCTTCTCCACTATATGAATACAGTTAACAGAGCGAGTTCTCCAGTTTTTCCTAGTTTCCTGCCCTTCCTTTGTGTCAGGACATGGGTGTCCCTGTTTATATGCCACTGAAGGTAACATGAAGATGCAAAAAGTAATTGGGAAGGCAAATGGCGCACCATTATTGCAAGAGGGTTTGAGTACGGGAGTAAAGATATCTTGCTGTGATTGTATTCAGCCTTGTGAGGCCATACCTGGAGTGTTGAGTAGAATTTTGGTTCCCTTGCTGAAAGGAGGAATACTTTCTATAGACAGGCTACAATGGAAGCTCACCAGATTGACTTCTGGGTTGTTGGGATTGTCTTTGGAGGAGATTGTGCCTGAAATCTCTGGAGTTTAGCTAAGCATGGAGGGAGGGGATGTAGAATCAGTTTGAAAATCAAATGTGGTTGAGATGAGGAAGCATTTTTTTACTCAGGAGTGTTAAATATTTGGAGTTCTTTGTCCCAGATGACAATGGAGGCTCAATCATTGAGTATACTTAATCAACACACTGAAAGTGATAGATTTTGAGATATTAAAGATATGAAGGAATATACGGTTAATACCTGAAAATATGTTAGAAGATCAGTCATGGGGATCAATAGCTACTAAACCGGACCATTATTAGCTGACAATGGGATGATTATGGGAGCAGCCCATGTGACGACAAGGCCTGGTCTGTGGGAATTGGAGTAAGGACATGGGAGAAAGTGCTCAGGCCCGAAAAATATCAAACTCAACACCGAGTCCCGAAGGCTGCACACTTCCCAAATGGAAAATGAGGTGCTGCTCTTCCAGCTTACACTGAACTTCTCTGGAGCACCGCAGCAAGCCTGAGACAGAGATGTTGGCCAGGGAACAGGGTGGTGTGTTAAAATGGCAGGCAACTGGAAGCTCAGGGTCATTTTGGTGAACAGAACATACCTACGTTCTGCAAAGTGGTCACCCAGTCTACACGTCGTTTCCCCCAAAATAGAGGAAGCCACATTGTGAGCAGCGAATGCAGTAGTCTGAGGTAAGTGCAGGGTAAGTGCTGCTTCACCTGGAAGGTGTGTTTGGGCCCTTAGACACTGTGAAGGAAGGAGGTAAATGGGCAGGTGTTACTCCTTCTGTGGTTGCAGGGTATGGTGTTGTGAGGCTTTGGGGGGTTAGGTGTTGGTAGTGAAGGAGGAATCGACCAGGGTGTCTAAGAGGGCACGGTCCCTGCAGAAGGTTGACAAGGGAGGGGAGGGGAATATGTGGTGGCATCTCGCTGGAAGTGGAGGACATAGCAACTGGTGATCTTCTGGATGTGGATGCTGGTGGGATGGTAGGTGAGGACAAGGGAGACCCTATCGCTGTTGTGAGAGGGAGGGGCTGAGGGCCTAAATGCGGGATATGGGTTGGACACAGAAAATGGCCCTGTTAACCTCAGTGCTGAGGAATCCTCACTTGAGTAAGAAAGTGGACATGTTGGAGAACCTACTGTCGAAAGAGACATCATGAAACAGAGACAGAGAAGCTGGGAGAATGGACTAGAGTCTTTACAGGAAACAGGGTGTGAGGATGTATCGTCGAGGTAACTGTGGGTGTCAGTGAGTTTGTAGTGGATATTGCTGGCCTGCTTATCCTCAGAAATGGAAACAGCAATGTCGAGAAAGGGAAGGAAGGAGTCAGAGTTGGACCAGGTGAAGAGAGACGTGGGGTTGAAATTAGCTGTGAAAATAGATAAGCGTTTTCAATTCCAGACGAGAGACAGGAAAACTGCACTGATGATGTCATCAATGTACCGGAGAAAGAGTTGTGAGTGGGAGTCGGAATGGGATTGGAACAAGGAATGATAGGGCCTGAACACCTTCTCCCACATCCTTACCCCAACCCCTAGGCATTGTCATCACATGGGCTGCTACCACAACTATTCCATTGTCAGCTGTTAATGGTCCCATTTAGTAGCTATTGACCCTCCCAGACTGACCTTTGCCCTTTCCTTTGCCTGGCTAACTGCTGTTTTTTCTCTCTCTCTCTCTCTCTAGGCTTCACTTTCACCTATCGTTTACTTCTCCCCATTCCTCATCTCAGCATTAATACCAACCTTTCTGTAGCTACAATCAGTCTGAAGATAGGTAACTGGACCTGAAACATTAACTTTGCTTTCTCTCTACAGATGCTGCCAGACCTGCTGAGTTTTCCCTGCCATTTCTGTTTTTGTTTCTGATTTCCAGCATTTGCAGTTCTTTGGTATTTTTGTTAAGTTCTTTCTTAATGTCCATGCACTGGTAAGGTTTGAGATGACTGAAGGTCAGGTGTTGCCTGGAATTCTATGAATGAGTGTCAATCACTATAATGGAATTTGATTAGATTCCCTACAGTGTGGAAACAGGCCTTTTGGCCCAACAAGTCCACACTGACCCCCTGAAGAGTAACCCCCACACACTACCCATTTCCCTCTGACTAATGCACCTAACATTATGGGCAATTTAGCATGGCCAATTCACCTGGCCTGCACATCTTTGGATTGTGGGAGGAAACCGGAGCACCTGGAGGAAACCCACACAGACACAGGGAGAATGTGTAAACTGCACACAAGGCTGGAATCGAACCTGGGTCCCTGGCAGGTCCCTGGCGCTGTGAGGCAGCAGTGCTAACCACTGAGCCACCATGCCACCCTAATTGTTTTGTACTTGGCTGGTAGACTCCAGTTATGATGAAAATTATAACAATGAGACCCAGCAAGGCTTGGGGGTTAGCTCAGAAAGGGACGATCTGCTTCTTAAATCTTGAGGAAAATCAAAGCAAAATATGAATTGAACATGCGTCCTACTCAGATGGGTGGGCTCTATGACCCATGAGCTCAGGGAAAGTGTAAATTAAAACCAAGCTTTTAAAAAAAAACAGAAAGTTCTAGAAATATTCAGCAGGTCTAGAAGCATCTGTGTTGTTGATGTATGTATCTGTTTACTCTATTGTAAGTCCTTGTTTAAAGTTGCAGTTATCATCCTGAAAATCACAACTTTAAGTGAATCAGGGATTCCCATTGGAATCAATATTAAAGTCTGAGTAAGGTTCCATGGGAGAGTTCTCACCTAGAAAATAAATTACGTGCAATTCTGGTCTCCTTCCTATTGGAAAGATGTTGTGAAACTTGAAAGGGTTCAGAAAAGATTTACAAGGATGCTGCCAGGGTTGGAGGATCTGAGAGGTTGAACAGGCTGAGGCTGTTTTCCCTGGAGTGTCGGAGGCTGAGGGGTATCCTTAAAGAGGTTTACAAAATTATGAGGGACATGGATAGGATAAATAGACAAAGTCTTTTCCCTGGGGTCGGGGAGTCCAGAGCGAGAGGGCATAGATATAGGGTGAGAGGGGAAAGATATAAAAGAGACCTAAGGGGCAACTCTTTCACACAGAGTGAGGTACGTGTATGGAATGAGCTGACAGAGGAAGTGGTGGAGGCTGGTACAATTGTAACATTTAAGAGGCATCTGGATGGGTATATGAATAGCAAAGGTTTGGAGGGATATGGGCCAGGTGCTGGCAGGTGGGATATCTGGTCGGCATGGACGGGTTGGACCGAAGGGTCTGTTTCCATGCTGTACATCTCTATGACTCTATAAATTCAAATTAGGTCCCAAACAAGCACAGCATTGACAGTTTCTAGCTGAAGTAACTTATAAAATAAAATAGGTTACTAAATTTATCAAGGTACAATATTCAATTAAAAAATACACCCATCATACAGTACTTTTAGATTGACTGGTCTCCATGATGTGGTAAGAAGGGGACAGCTCTCACTACAGCCCCAGGAATAGCTGCACTGACCAACTCCTGCCACAAGATGGAGCCCAGGGCTTAGGCATTCCAGAATGAATGGGCCCAGAGCAAAGGCAGGATCCAGGAGAATCAAATAAAATACTGAGGACGCTGGCAATCTGAAACAAAGTCAGAAAGTGCTGTGCAGGTCTGGTAACATCCCTAGAGAGAAAAGCAGACTTAAAGTTTCATGTGTAGTGATTTTTTTCATCTTCTCTGCTGTAAGGAAAACAACCCCAGCTTCTTAAACCTTGAGGAAAATCAAAGCAAAATATGAGTTGAACATGTCCCCTATTCAGAAATGGGGTCTCTGTTGCCCAGTCTCTCTTCATTGCTGAATCTCTTTAACCCTGGTTGCATACTGATAAATCTCTGCTGCACCCTCTATAGTACAATCATAGAATCACTACAGTGTGGAAGAAGGCCATTCAGCCCATGGAGTCATTTGACCCTCTGAAGAGCATCCCACCCAACCCAACCTCCTACCCTATCCCTATAACTTTGCGTTTCCCACGGCTAACCTAACCGATCTAAACCTCCCAGACACCATGGACAATTTGCCATGGTTAATCCACCTAATCTGCACATCTTTGGGCTCTGGGAGGAAACCAGAGCACCCAGAGGAAACCCATGCAGATGCAAACTCCTCACAGACAGTCGCTCGAGGGTGGAATCAAACCTGGATCCCTGATGATGTGAGGCAGCAGTGCTAACCACTCCATGTCCTTCCTATAGTGTGGTAGCCAGGGTTGCACTCAGTACATGTGGCCCAACTAACATTACGCATAGTTCCATCAATATCCTCCTTGCTCCTGTATTCAATGCCTGTATCCCATAATGATTCTTTACCACCTTACATACTTCGTCATCTGCCTTCAAGGACCAATGGACAAGATTCCATGGCATCTTCGCTTCTTATCTAATCTACCATGCAAAACCTTGTTAAAAGCCTTACTGAAGTCCACACACCATCTGAACTAACATCACCTAAACACCTTGTCAACTCCTCAAAAAAGTATTCAAATTTGGTAGACACGATCTCTCCCTTAGAAACTCATGCTCACTATCCTTGATCAACCCTTGCCTCTCCAAGTAGAGATTAATCCTGTCCTTCAGATTTATTCCAATAGTTGCTGTACTTCTAACATGAGACTCACTGGCCTGGAGTTTCCTGAATTTTCCTTACCACCTTTCTGAAATAATGGCACCGCAATAGATGTTCTCCAGTCCTCTGGCACCTTCTCCTGTGTACAGAGAGGATTTGAAAATTAATATCAGACTCCCCGTAATCTTTTCCCTTGCTTCCCACAATATCACGGGATGCATCTTGTCTGTGCCTTCAGCTCCATGAGTTCTCCCAGGTACAAACTCCTTTCTAATAATAACTTCCCTTCAACAACTATTCTCCCCAGCTACTTGGATCTCTTGTTCTGGAAGGTTTCTGATACCTCCCTCAGTGAAAACAGACACAAAGCAATTACTTAGTTTCTGTACAATTTCTCTATTCCCCATTATAAATTTTCTGACTGTACCTGCAATGAAACCATATTTGTTTTTGCTATATTTGCTTATAAACACCTAGAAAAGCTTTCATCGGCCATTTTTAAGTTTTTAATCTGGATTCTCCCTTTCCTTGTCCATTTCTTGGTCCTCCTTTGCTGTATTCCCAATCCTCAGGTAAATTAGTCCTTTTTATTAAATTACAGTAGATTTAAAATTACATGTCCTCTAGTTGGGTCCTCCATATACTTATAGAGTCATAGAGACATACAGCATGAAATTCGACCCATTGGTCCAACCAGTCCATAATCCCAAACTAAACTATTCCCACCTGCCTGCTCCTGACCCATATCTCTCCAAACCTTTCCGATTTGAATTCAATTGAATTATCTTTATTGTCACATGCACTTGAATGAGTGCAGTAATAAGCTTGTAATGTCACCACTTTGGTGCCACCTCAGGTACAGGGTGCCTGTGTTAGCCACCACTAGCCTCCCCTCAGGGACTCACTGCCCCTCCATTAGTCTCCGCTCTGGGACTCACTGCCCCTCCATTAGTCTCCGCTCTGGGACTCACTGCCCCTCCATTAGTCTCTGTTCTGGGACTCACTGCCCCTCCATTAGCGTCCGCGCTGGGACTCACTGACTCCCTGCTGGCCTGGTGTGGGACTCACTGCCCCCTGCTGGCCTGGAATGGGACTCACAGCCCCTGCTGGCCTGGTGTGGGACTCACTGCCGCCCTGCTGCCATGGTGTGGGACTCACTGCCCCCCTGCTGGCCCTGTGTGGTACTCTCTGCTCCCTGCTGGCCAGGTCTGGGACTCACAGCCCCCTACTGGCCTGGTATGGGACTCACTGCTTCCTGCTGGCCTGGTCTGGGTCTCACACCCCCCTGCTGGCTTGTTCTGGGACTCACGGCCCCCTGCTGGCCTGGTGTGGGACTCATGGCCCACTGCTGGCCTGGTGTGAAACTCACTGCCCCCTGCTTGCCTGGTCTGGAACTCACTTTCTGGATTAGTGGTGCTGGAAGAGCACAGCAGTTCAGGCAGCATCCAAGTAGCTTTAATCGACGTTTCGGGCAAAAGCCCTTCATCAGGAATAAAGGCAGTGAGCCTGAAGCGTGGAGAGATAAGCTAGAGGAGGGTGGGGGTGGGGAGAAAGTAGCATAGAGTACAATGGGTGAGTGGGGGAGGGGATGAAGGTGATAGGTCAAGGAGGAGAGGGTGGAGTGGATAGGTGGAAAAGGAGATAGGCAGGTAGGACAAGTCCGGACAAGTCATGGGGACAGTTACTGAGCTGGAAGTTTAGAACTAGGGTGAGGTGGGGGAAGGGGAAATGAGGAAACTGTTGAAGTCCACATTGATGCCCTGGGGTTGAAGTGTTCCGAGGTGGAAGATGAGGCGTTCTTCCTCCAGGCGTCTGGTGGTGAGGGAGCGGCGGTGAAGGAGGCCCAGGACCTCCATGTCCTCGGCAGAGTGGGAGGGGGAGTTGAAATGTTGGGCCACGGGGCGGTGTGGTTGATTGGTGCGGGTGTCCCGGAGATGTTCCCTAAAGCGCTCTGCTAGGAGGCGCCCAGTCTCCCCAATGTAGAGGAGACTGCATCGGGAGCAACGGATACAATAAATGATATTAGTGGATGTGCAAGTAAAACTTTGATGGATGTGGAAGGCTCCTTTAGGGCCTTGGATAGAGGGGAGGGAGGAGGTGTGGGCGCAGGTTTTACAGTTCCTGCGGTGGCAGGGGAAAGTGCCAGGATTGGAGGGTGGGTTGTTTGGGGGCGTGGACCTGACCAGGTAGTCGCGGAGGGAACGGTCTTTGCGGAAGGCGGAAAGGGGTGGGGAGGGAAATATATCCCTGGTGGTGGGGTCTGTTTGGAGGTGGCGGAAATGTCGGCGGTTGATTTGGTTTATGCGAAGGTTGGTAGGGTGGAAGGTGAGCACCAGGGGCGTTCTGTCCTTGTTATGGTTGGAGGGGTGGGGTCTGAGGGCGGAGGTGCGTGATGTAGACGAGATGCGTTGGAGGGCATCTTTAACCACGTGGGAAGGGAAATTGCGGTCTCTAAAGAACGAGGCCATCTGGTGTGTTCTGTGGTGGAACTGGTCCTCCTGGGAGCAGATCCGGTGGAGGCGGAGAAATTGGGAATACTGGATGTTATTTTTGCAAGAGATAGGGTGGGAAGAGGTGAAATCCAGGTAGCTGTGGGAGTCGGTGGGTTTGTAAAAAATGTCAGTGTCAAGTTGGTTGTCATTAATGGAGATGGAGAGGTCCAGGAAGGGGAGGGAGGTGTCAGAGATGGTCCAGGTAAATTTAAGGGCAAGGTGGAATGTGTTGGTGAAGTTGATGAATTGCTCAACCTCCTCGCGGGAGCACAAGGTGGCGCCAATGCAGTCATCAATGTAGCGGAGGAAGAGGTGGGGAGTGGTGCCGGTGTAATTACGGAAGATCAACTGTTCTACATAGCCAACAAAGAGACAGGCATAGCTGGGGCCCATACATGTGCCCATGGCTACGCCTTTGGTCTGGAGGAAGTGGAAGGATTCAAAGGAGAAATTGTTAAGGGTGAGGACCAGTTCGGCCAAACGAATGAGAGTGTCAGTGGAAGGGTACTGTTGGGGACGTCTGGAGAGGAAAAAACGGAGGGCTTGGAGGCCCTGGTCATGGCGGACCGAGGTGTAGAGGGATTGGATATCCATGGTGAAGGTGAGGCGTTGGGGGCCAGGGAAACGGAAGTCTTGGAGGAGGTGGAGGGCGTGGGTGGTTTCTCGAACGTATGTGGGGATTTCCTGGACTAGGGGGGATAGGACAGTGTCGAGGTAGGTAGAGATGAGTTCAGTGGGGCAGGAGCATGCTGAGACAATGGGTCGGCCAGGGTGGTCAGGCTTGTGGATCTTGGGAAGGAGGTAGAACCGGGCAGTGCGGGGTTCCCGGACTATGAGGTTGGAAGCTGTGGGTGGGAGATTCTCCTGAGGTGATGAGGTTCTGTATGGTCTGGGAGATGATGGTTTGGTGATGGGGGGTGGGGTCATGGTCGAGGGGGCAGTAGGAAGAGGTGTCCTCGAGTTAACATTTGGCTTCAGCGGTGTAGAGGTCAGTGCGCCAGACTACCACTGCGCCCCCTTTATCCGCTGGCTTAATGGTGAGGTTGGGATTGGAGCAGAGGGATTGGAGGGCTGCGCGTTGTGAGGGTGAGAGGTTGGAGTGGGGGAGGGGGGACGACAGGTTGAGGCGGTTAATGTCCCAGCAGCAGTTGGAAATGAAGAGGTCGAGGGCAGGTAATAGGCCAGCGCGGGGTGTCCAGGTGGATGCAGTGTGTTGGAGGTGGGTGAAGGGGTCCTCAGAAGGTGGGCGGGAGTCCTGGAACTCACTGCCCACTGCTGACTTGGTCTGGGGCTCAATGCACCCTGCTGGCCTGGTTTGGGACTCACTGCCCCCTGCTGGCCTGGTGTGGGACTCACGGTCCACTGCTGACCTGGTCTGGGACTCACTGCACCCCTGCTGGCCTGGTCTCGGACTCATGGATCCCTCTTGGCCTGGTGTAGGACTCACTGCCCCCTGCTGGCCTGGTCTGCAACTCACTGTCCACTGCTGGCCTGGTCTGGAACTCACAGCCCTCTGCTGACCTGGTGTGGGACTCACGGCCCACTGCTGGCCTGGTCTAGGCCCCACAGACCCCTGCTGGCCTGGTATGGGACTAACGGCCCACTGCTGGCCTGGTCTGGGAATCACGGCCCCCTGCTGGCCTGGTCTGGGACTCATGGCCCCCTGCTGGCCTGGTGTCGGACTCATGGCCCACTGCTGGCCTGGTCTGGAACTCACAGCCCTCTGCTGACCTGGTGTGGGACTCACGGCCCACTGCTGGCCTGGTCTAGGCCCCACAGACCCCTGCTGGCCTGGTATGGGACTAACGGCCCACTGCTGGCCTGGTCTGGGAATCACGGCCCCCTGCTGGCCTGGTCTGGGACTCATGGCCCCCTGCTGGCCTGGTGTCGGACTCATGGCCCACTGCTGACCTGGTCTGGGACTCACGGCCCCCTGCTGACCTGGTTTGGGACTCACTGCCCTCCTGCTGGCTTGATCTGCAACAGACTGCCCCCTGCTGACCTGGTCTGGAACTCACGGCCCCCTGCTGGCCCGGTGTGGGACTCACGGCCACTGCTGGCCTGGTGTGGGTCTCACAGCACCCTGCTGGTCTGGCCCGGGATACAGTGCCCTCTGCTGGCCTGGTCTGGGACTAATGGCCCCCTGCTGACCTGGTGTGTGACTCACAGCCCACTGCTGGCCTGGTCTGGGCCTCACAGACCCCTGCTGGCCTGGTCTGTGACTCATGACCCCCTGCTGGCCTGGCGTCGGACTCACGGCTCCCTGCTGGCCTGGTCTGGGACTCACTGTCGCTCTGCTGGAATGGTGTGGGACTCAGTGCCCCCTGCTGGCCTGGTGTGGGACTCACTGCCCCCTGCTGACCCGGTGTGGGACTCACAGCCATCTGCTGGCATGGTCTGGGACTCACTGCCCCCTGCTTACCTGGTCTGGAACACATAGCCCCCTGCTGGGCTGTTGTGGGACTCACTACCCCCCTGCTGCCCTAGTCTGGAACTCACTGCCCCCTGCTGGCCTGGTCTGGAACTCACTGCCCCCCTGCTGGCCTGGTCTGGAACTCACTGCCCCCTGCTGACCTGGTGTTGGACTCACAGCCCCCTGCTGGCCTGGTGTGGGACTCCCAGCCCCCTGCTGGTCCGGTGTGGGACTCACAGCCCCCTGCTGGCATCGTCTGGGAGTCACTGCCCCCTGCTGACCTAGTCTGGAACTCACAGCCCCCTGCTGATCTGGTATTGGACTGACAGCCCCCTGCTGACCTGGTGTGGCACTCACATCCCCCTGCTGGCCTGGTGTGGGTCTCACTGCCCCCTGCTGGCCTGGTGTGGGACTCATGGCCCACTGCTGTCCCGGTCTGGGTCTCACGGCCCCCTGCTCGCCTAGTGTGGGACTCACGGCCCACTGCTGACGTGGTGTGGGATTCAGTACTGCCCGGCTTCCGTGGTATGGGACTCACGGCCCTCTGCTGGCCTGGTCCGGGACTCACTGCCCCCTGCTGACCTGGTCTGGCACTCACGGCCCCCTGCTGGCCAGGTCTGGAGGTCACTGGCCCCTGATGACCTGGTCTGGGACGCACTGTCCTCTGCTGGTGTGGAGTGGGACTCACTGTCCCCTGCTGGCCTGGTCTGGGATTCGCTGCCCCCTTGCTGGCCTGGTCTGGGACTCACAGCCCTCTGCTGGCCTGGTCTGGAACTCCCAGCACTCTGCTGGCCTGGTCTGGGACTCACTGCCCCCCTGCTGACCTGGTCTGGGGCACACTGCCCCTCTGCTGGCCTGGTCTGGGACTCACAGCCCCCTGCTGGCCTGGTCTCGAACTCACAGCCCTCTGCTGGCCTGGTGTGGGACTCATGGCCCCCTGCTGGACTGGCCCAGGATTCACTGCCCTCTGCTGGTCTTGTCTGGGACTAACGGCCCCCTGCTGGCCTGGTCTGGGCCTCACAGGCCCCTGCTGGCCTGGTGTGGGACTCACGGCCCACTGCTGGCCTGGTCTGGAACTCACGCCCCCCTGCTGGCCAGGTGTGGACTCACTGCCCCCTGCTGGCCTGGTGTGGGAATCATGGCCCCCTGCCGGTCTGGTCTGGGACTCACAGCCCCCTGCTGGCCTGGTCTGGAACTCACAGACCCCTGCTGGCCTGCTGTGGGAATCATGGCCCCCTGCTGGTCTGGTCTGGGACTCACTGTCTCATGCTGGCCTGGTCTGGTCCTCACGGCCCATTGCTGGCCTAGCCTGGGACTCATGGCCTCCCTGCTGGCCTGGTGTGGGACTAACGGCCCACTGCTGTCCTGGTCTGGGACTCACAGACCCCTGCTGACCCAGTCTGGCACTCACGGCCCTCTGCTGGCCTGGTCTGGAACTCACTGGCCCCTGCTGACCTGGTCTGGGACTCACTGTCCTCTGCTGGTGTGGTGTGGTACTCACTGCCCCCTGCTGGCCTGGTCTGGGATTCACTGCCCTCTGCTGGCCTGGTCTGGAACTCACAGACCTCTGCTGGCCTGGTCTGGGACTCACTGCTCCCCTGCTGGCCTGGTCTGGGACACACTGCCCCCATGCTGGCCTGGTCTGGGACTCACAGCCCCCTGCTGGCCTGATCTGGAACTCACAGCCCTCTGCTGGCCTGGTGTAGGACTCATGGCCCCCTGCTGGCCTGGTCTGGGACTCACAGTCCCCTGCTGGTTGGTGTGGGACTCACGGCCCACTGCTGGCCTGGTCTGGAACTCGCTGCCACATGGTTGGTGTGGGACTCACAGCCCCACTGCTGGCCTGGTCTGGGACTCACAGCCCCCTGCTCACCTGGTGTGGGACTCATGGCCCCCTGCTGGCCTGGTATGGGACTCATGGCCCCCTGCTGGCCTGTAGTGGGACTCACTGCCGCCCTGCTGCCGTGGTTTGAGACTCACTGCCCCCTGCTGACCAGTTCTCGGATGCACGGCCCCCTGCTGACCTGGTGTGTGACTCACAGCCCACTGCTGGCCTGGTCTGGGCCTCACAGACCCCTGCTGGCCTGGTGTCGGACTCATGGCCCACTGCTGACCTGGTCTGGATATCACGCCCCCCTGCTGGCCTGGTCTGGGCCTCACAGACCCCTGCTGGCATGGTCTGGAATGCACGGCACTCTGCTGGCCTGGTCTGGATATCACGCCCCCCTGCTGGCTTGGTGTGGGGCTCACGGCCCCCTGCTGGCCTGGTCTGGGACTCCCGGCCCCCTGCTGGCCTGGTGTCAGACTCATGGCCCACTGCTGACCTGGTCTTGGATGCACGGCCCCCTGCTGACCTGGTTTGGGACTCACTGCCCCCCTGTTGTCCTAGTCTGGAACTCACTGCCCCATGCTGGCCTGGTCTGGAACTCATAGCCCTCTGCTGGCCTGGTCTGGGACTCACTGCCACCTGCTGGCCTGGTCTGGGACACATTGCCCCCCCTGCTGGCCTGGTCTTGGACTCACAGCCCCCTGCTGGCCTGGTCTGGAACTCACAGCCCTCTGCTGGCCTGGTGTGGGACTCATGTACCCCTGCAGGTCTGTCCCGGGATACAGTGCCCCCTGCTGGCCTGGTCTGTGACTCATGACCCCCTGCTGGCCTGGTGTCGGATTCCGGCCCACTGCTGACCTGGCCTGGGACTCACGGCTCCCTGCTGACCTGGTCTGGAACACACAGCCCCCTGCTGGGCTGTTGTGGGACTCACAGCCCTCTGCTGGCCTGGTCTGGGACTCACAGCCCTCTGCTGGCCTGGTCTGGAACTCACTGCCCCCTGCTGTAGTCGTGTGGGACTCACAGCCCCCTGCTGGCTTGGTCTGGAACTCACTGCCCCCCTGCTGGCCTGGTCTGGAACTCACTGCCCCCTGCTGACCTGGTGTGGGACTCACGGCCCGATGCTGGCCTGGTGTGGGTCTCACTGCCCCCTGCTGACCTGGTCTGGAATTCACGGCCCCCCTGCTGGCCTGGTGTGGGACTCACAGCCCCCTGCTGACCTGGTCTGTAACTCACGGCCCCCTGCTGACCTGGTGTGGGACTCACGGCCCCCCTGCTGACCTGTTTTTGGACTGACAGCCCCCTGCTGACCTGGTCTGGGACTCACTGCCCCCTGCTGACCTGGTCTGTAACTCATGGCCCCCTGCTGGCCTGGTCTGGGACTCACGGCCAACTGCTGGCCTAGTCTGGGACTCATGGCCTCCCTGCTGGCCTGGTCTGGAACTCACTGCCCCCTGCTGACCTGGTCTGGAACTCACTGCCCCCTGCTGACCTGGTCTGTAACTCACTGCCCCCTGCTGACCTGGTCTGGAACTCACTGCCCCCTGCTGACCTGGTGTGGGACTCACAGCCCCCCTGCTGACCTGTTTTTGGACTGACAGCCCCCTGCTGACCTGGTCTGTAACTCATGGCCCCCTGCTGACCTGGTTTGGGACTCACTGCCCCCTGCTGACCTGGTCTGGAACTCACGGCCCCCTGCTGACCTGGTGTGGGACTCACGGCCCCCCTGCTGACCTGTTTTTGGACTGACAGCCCCCTGCTGACCTGGTCTGGGACTCACTGCCTCCTGCTGACCTGGTCTGTAACTCATGGCCCCCTGCTGGCCTGGTCTGGGACTCACGGCCCACTGCTGGCCTAGTCTGGGACTCATGGCCTCCCTGCTGGCCTGGTCTGGGACTCACAGCCCTCTGCTGGCCTGGTGTGGGACTCATGGCCCACTGCTGTCCTAGTTTGGGTCTCACGGCCCCCTGCTGGCCTGGTGTGGGACTCACGGCCCACTGCTGGCGTGGTGTCGGACCCACAGCCCCCTGCTGGCCTGGTGTGTGACTCAGTGCCCCCTGCTGACCTGGTCTTGCACTCACGGCCCCCTGCTGGCCGGGTCTGGAACTCACTAGCCCCTGCTGACCTGGTCTGGACTCACTGTCCTCTGCTGGTGTGGAGTGGGACTTGCTGCCCCCTGCTTGCCTGGTCTGGTACTCACAGCCCTCTGCTGGCCTGGTCTGGAACTTCTAGCCCTCTGCTGGCCTGGTCTGGGACACACTGCCCCTCCACTGCTGGCCTGGCCTCGGACCCACAGCCCCCTGCTGGCCTGGTGTGGAACTCACGGCCCCCTGCTGGCCTGGTGTGGGTCTCACTGCCCCCTGCTGGCCTGGTGTCGGACTCACGGCCCACTGCTGACCTGGTGTGGGACCCACGGCCCCCCTGCTGGCCTGGTGTGGGACTCAAGGCACCCTGCTGGCCTGGTGTGGGACTCACGGCCCCCTGCTGGCCTGGTGTGGGACTCACGGCCCCCTGCTGGCCTCGTCTGGGACTCAGGGCCCTCTGCTGGCCTGGTGTGGGACTCAAGGTACCCTGCTGGCCTGGTGTGGGACTCACAGCCCCCTGCTGGCCTCGTGTGGGACTCACGGCCCCCTGCAGGCCTCGTCTGGGACTCAGAGCCCCCTGCTGGTCTGGTGTGGGACTCAAGGCACCCTGCTGGCCTGGTCTGGGACTCACTGCCCCCTGCTGACCTGGTCTGGAACTCACGGCCCCCTGCTGACCTGGTGTGGGACTCACGGCCCCCTGCTGGATTGGCCCAGGATTCACTGCCCACTGCTGACCTGGTTTGGGACTCACTGCCTCCCTGATGGCCTGGTCTGGGACTCACTGCCCCCTGCTGACCTGGTCTGGATCTCACGGCCTCCTGCTGGCTTGGTGTGGGGGTCACGACCCCCTGCTGTCCTGGTCTGGAACTCCCAACCCCCTGCTGGGCTGGTGTGGGACTCACTGCCCCCTGCTGGCCTAGTCTGGGACTCACTGCCCCCTGCTTGCCTGGTCTGGAACTCACGGCCTCCTGCTGGCTTGGTGTTGGACTCACGGCCCCCCTGCTGTCCTCGTGTGGGACTCACTGCCCCCTGCTGGCCTGGTCTGGGGCTCACTGCCTCCTGCTGACCTGGTCTGGAACTCACGGCCCCCTGCTGACCTGGTGTGGGACTCACAGCCCCCTGCTGACCTGGTGTGGGACTCATGGCCCCCCTGCTGGTCTGGTGTGGGACTCACAGCCCCCTGCTGGCCTAGTCTGGGATTCACTGCCCCCTGCTGACCTGGTCTGGAACTCACGGCCCCCTGCTGACCTGGTGTGGGACTCAGTGCCCCCTGCTGACCTGGTGTGGGACTCATGGGCCACTGCTGGCCTGGTGTGTGACTCAAGGCACCCTGCTGGCCTGGAGTGGGACTCACTGCGCCCTGCTGCCGTGATTTGGGTCTCACTGACCCCTGCTGACCTGGTCTGGGACTCACGGCCCCCTGCTGGCCTGGTCTGGGACTCACAGCCCCCTGCTGACCTGGTCTGGGACTCACGGCCCCCTGCTGGCCTGGTCTGGTTCTCACAGCCCCCGACTGACCTGGTCTGGGTCTCATGGCCTCCTGCTGGCCCTGGTGTGGGACTCATGGCCCCCTACTGACCTGGTCTGGGACTCACTGCCCCCTGCTGGATCTGGAGGTTTGGTGTGGAGGTGCTGCCTACTTTTCCCTCCAGGTAAGTTTAAATTAAAAGTTTGAGAAAGAAGAAAACTGTAGAAAAAAAGGAGAAAAATGGAGAAATGAAAGGAAAAGGGCAGAGCAAAAAAAAACTCTACTGGAGAGTACTTCCCCAAATGTCTTTTCAACGTTGTAATTGTGCCCATGTCCTCAGGGAGTGCTTTCCATATATGAACCATCCTCTTTGTAACGAATTTGCCCTTTATGTTCTTTTTGAATCTCTGTCCTCTCACCTTAAAAATGTGTCCCCTAGTCTTGAAATCCCTCATTCTAGGGAAAAGACACTGTTAGTGCATAACCGCCCCCCCCCCGAGCCAGGACAGCAACTCCGGAGGCAGGCAGGATTTAGGTGTGTGGCAGACTTTATTTCTATTGAAGAATCAACTGGTTAATGCAGGGAGAGCGCAGAAGATCTACCCCAAATGCAGCCACATCATATTGATCAATGACGCTCTGCTCTTTGCAGTGAAATACAGCGTTATTATATATTTTGTATTATATACAATGTGGTCACTCTGTCCTTCCCCTATTCTATACATCCAATCCTGTGAAATACCTAATCAATGATGAGCGTTCCTACGGACAACCCCAAATTCCCATGATCTTGTGGTGTTTAATAGAGATTGCAATCTCTTGGCACTAGGATCTTTGCATCCTATGAATTTTCAATCCAAAGTTACTGGTTATACTCCTTTGGACCTGTTCCAGACTTCATTGTGTGTAAGGACTGCTCAAATTTTGTTGCCCCTTCTATTCCTTTGCTATCTCTATCAAATTCTGTTACTCCTCTTATACTTGCCACTGTGTCAATTATAGACATGAAAAATACAAAACAGTTGGTTCTAACTACCTGCTATAAGATTGGTAGTGTTAATTCCTATTATAAAGTTAGTTGTATGTAAGGTATTACAGCTCCTCCTACTGTGAGCAATTAATAAGTTGTGAACAATCTACTTCATTCAGGATGTGTCAGGCATCTCTTTTCGAGATAAGGGAAGCATTTGCAAAGACTAATTAACTTTCATAGCTACATTTGAAAGTTTTTCCCCTAATGCCTCTATTATACTTTGGTTATATATGTGTATCTATAATTATGTTGAAATTTATCTCTATGCTTATCTGAAGAATCTTTAACTCGAACCTGTTCCTTAATATTATGAATAACTTCAAAAGAAAACAACTGATTACTACAAAATAACGAGCTGTTGTTTTCATAGCTGCGTAATGAGTTAAGCTGACTATCTCATGGACTGAGATTTATATCCCTTGTTTTAACTGGCGCTGTTCACCTTTTGGGACAACATCCTTTCATCAGTGAGGCTGGAATCAATCACTTGTCATATTTTAATGAACTTGCGTCTATCTATAGGCAGTCTCTTATCAAACTGTCTTGGATGGCTGTTGTATAGGGCCACCCATTCACCTTGGAGTAGCCCTGTTCAAAGGTACCAGTATGTTTCACTTAATACTGAGCAGGATGTTTAATTCTGTTTTATCCCTTGTTTTGTATCTTTCAAATATGGGCAGCCCATACAGACATCTACCATTAACCCTATCTATGCCTCTCATGGTTTTATAAACTTATAGAAGGTCACCTCTCAACCTCTTACGCTGCAGTGAGAAAAGACCCAGCCTATCCGGTCTTTCTTTATAACTCAAACCCTCCGTACCTGGCAACATCCTGGTAAATCTCCTCTAAACCCTCTCCCATTTAATAATATCCCTTCCTGTAACACCAAAAGAAATTCCTAGGAAATCATTCATTTCCAGCAGCATTCATAGCACAAAGAGGAAGTTGACGCTATGAAAGGGGAACTGCCACTACTGAAACTGAGGGCAGAAATGCTTTTGACAATTTTGAGAATCAAAGAGAATTTGAGATTTACAATCAGTGAGTGTACTCCAGAAACTCTGAAGGTGTCGTGAATTAATGTTTCAGGTACAATTCAAACAACTCCTGTTCTAGAACTGTTCCAAATAGAATAAGGAAGTGTCCAAAAGTCAACTTCTCTGGAAAACCACCCCTAACACATTCCAAAAACTCATCTTTCATTATTTTAGTGCTCTATTGGTTTACCCAGTCTATTTGCAGATTGAAGTCACGCCTGATAATTGGGGTCATGGTAAATGGATCTCTTGTCTCCTGATTAATACTATGTGTGGCCTATCAATAGGTCTAAGTGATGTCTGCTACTCTTTGCTGTTCCTTAGTTTCACCAAGATTCCATACATTATTTTCTAACCTGACATTTTCCCTTACTAATGTATTGATCCCTTCCTTATGCTCAGTGCAACTCCACCTCATTTTCCTTCTTGTCTGTCTATCTGTCGTAACCATTGAATATCCTTGAATATTCAATTCCCAGGCCCCTTTTTAAAATTCATTCATAGGATGAAGGCATCACTGGCTGGACCAATAGTTATTGCCCATTCCTAATTGCCCTATGCGTGGTTGAGTCAATCACATGGCTGCGGGCCTGGAGACACATCTAGGCCAGACCAGGTAAGGATGGCAGATTTCTTTCCTTGAAGGACATTAGTAAACCAGATGGGGTTTTTTTTTTGCCTGACATCAGCATGGTCACCATTAGACCCTTATTTCCAGATTATTGTTGAATTCAAATTCCATCCTCTGCCATAGCAGGATTAGAATACAGGTCCCCAGAACATTACCTGGGTCTCTGGATTAATAATATTGTGATAACACTACAAGGCCATTGCCTACCCAGTCTAGATCATCATGTGGCCATGTTTCTGCAATGGCAATTAGATCATAGCCATGTATCTTTAGATTTGTGCCTTTAGATTATCTAACGTTTTGCATTCAGACAGAGTGCCTGTACTGGGTCTTTTTGACATGATTCCATCTTTGAAGTGTACTCAATGCTCAGCTTTGGTTCGCTTGCCTTCTAGTCTCTCTAGCATACTTACAACTTTCTGGAAACAACTTTGCTTCCTATCAATTGGGTAACCCCTCAAGGTCCCATCCCTCTGTTGCATTAATTTAAGTCAACCCCAACATCACGAACAAGTCATAGAATCATCGAGATGTACAGCATGGGAGCAGACCCTTCGGTCTTCCTGTGAGAGTTCAGTCCCAGTCCCAGTGAAAGTGGAACCTGTCAGCAGGTCACTGCTGCTGTTGTCTACCTCTCACAGAAGCGCAACAACGATTCCAGCCACAGCACAAGTTTCAAAATGCAAATCTCAGGCTTGTGCAGCTGGTGACATTTCCTACAACTGGATTTGTCTTGGACGGATGCTGCTCCTTGGATGCTGCCTGAACTGCTGTGCTCTTCCAGCACCACTAATCCAGTATTTGGTTTTCAGCATCTGCAGTTATTGTTTTTACCTTGGACGCATGGTGTATCATTACATCACACGAAGCACAGGATATATGCTCCACTTGGCCCTCTGACCTGTCATGTCATTACTCTGACAACTATCGAATAAGAATGGACTTAGTACAATAATTTACAAGATATTTCTTAGAAAAAGAAAAAAAGGAAGATAGACTTAAACACAATCTAAATGCCCAACTTTCACTTGGAAATACTAACCAAACCTACTCACCCATCAGCTGCCTTCCCTGCACTTATGACAACTTATTGCCATAGGTCTCAGGTTGGCCTCTTGATCTGAACTTATTTCCTCACCCACTCACATTTTGCTCTTGAGACTTTATTTCTTGGAGCAAACCTTAATTAAGACATCTATTTCCTTCACTGCCCCAAATTCCCACTTTGACCTAAATTCTCAGTTACTTGCTCAGTCTCAGACTCACTCCACCAAGTCTCCCTCACTCTGACAATGCACTCTGAACTTATTTGTGGGATTTGTAGAAAACAATTCAATACGTTTGTTAGTATATCTCCCCATATCTTCGTTCTCCTTCAGTTTCATTGTTCTTTTCTATAACTGTTCAGAATGTCATGATGTTTGAATGGCCACACTTGTGGATGGAGGTTCATTATGGTTTTCAGAAGGGAATGGGACAATGCCTATTTGTTGGACTACAGGGAAAAGGCAGGAAAGTAAGAATAGCTGTGTTGCCCTTATAGAAAACCAGCATAGGCTCCTTCACAAACTTGATTACAATTATCAATAAAAGATCATTCTTTAGTAACCCCTTAAAATGGCAAACAAAATGTGAACACAGCCCTCAGCTGAAATAGATGGTTAGTGACCTTGTAAGATTGAGCCAACATTGATAATAGCTCCAGATATAAACCAGTCCTGAGGAAGTGTTGATAGTGCAGTCCATTGAAATATGACTTTTTTTCCAACTGTAAATGTTGTTAATCTCCGTTTCAAAGTAATGACAATCAATTAAATGAAATAAGTGCTTAGATTTATTTTATATTGTGATGAGTTACTGTTTTTGGGAGCTCAGGATCCAAAGTGGAGAAAAGCAGAATTTAGTCTTCAGTTCTGTAAAGGTCTGACTTGATTTTATAAAAGGTTAGAAAGTCATTTTTAAGTGTGAGGTAAAATAATAGCGAGTAGAGGATACATAAGTTATCGATGAAGACTTTCTTTTCATTGGTTGTGTATCTTGCCTTGTTAACAGTGTCACTAGAGAATTGCCAGCTTTCTTTCACTGAGGGTACTTATCCTGCTATAATAGTGGCCATAGGTGCCATTCTGGACTAAGCATGGACACCTATGGGGATTTCTGATTTTTAATCCTCTCTACCACATCTTCCAGTTAAATGGAGTGGGGGAAGGTATCCGATATTTTCCTTTCCCAAGGAACTCCCATTCTAATTTACAAATTTTTAATTTGCAAAGGCACTCACTTGAAATCAGTGTTGTGCTTTGTAAATATGCAGATTGGGATCCAAGCACATTGGGGCCTCACAGCACCAGGGACCCGGGTTCAATCCCAGCCTCAGGCGACTGCCTGTGTGGAGTTTGCACACTCTCCCTGTGTCTGTGTGGGTTTCCTCCGGGTGCTCTGGTTTCCTCCCACTGTCCAAAGATGTGTGGGTCAGGTGAATTGGCCATGCTGAATTGCCCGTAGTGATAGGTGCGTCAGTAGGGAGTAGATGAGTGGGTCTGTGTGGGTTACTCTTCGGAGGGTCAGTGTGGACTTGTTGGGCTGAAGGGCTGTAGGGAATCTAATCTAATCACATGAACAGGGCCTGGTTGTGTTAAAAGCCTAAAAAAATGCAGATGCTATAAATCAAAAATAAAAACAGAAGTTGCTGGAAAAGCTCTGGCAGCATCTGTGAAGAGAAATCAAAGTTAACGTTTTGGTTCCAGCGACTGGAACCATCAGAACTGATGGTAACTAGGCAAATGTTAGTTTATATGCAGAAGATAGAGTGGGCGAAGGAGATAAGGAGAAGCAATAAGTAGGGATAGAGCCCAAAGAGAGGGGAGCAGTTGGACAGACAAAGGAGGTGATAACGTTCTGGCTAGCAGAGTGAATAGCTGTTAATGGAGACTGTAAGTAGCTAACAATAGGTAGAGTGTAATGGAAGGCTATGTGATAACAAGGCCTAGTTTGTATGGTTGGGGGCTAGGACATGGGTGAGTTCAGGTCCTACAATAATTGAATTCGATATTGACTCCACAGGACTGCAGGGTCCCCAAGCGAAAAATGACTTGGGAACAGGGTGGTATGTTAAAATGGCAGGCAACTGGAAGCTCAGGGTCTTTCTGTGAACAGAACGTAGGTGTTTTGCGAAGTGGTCACCCAGTCTATGCTTTGTCTCCCCCAGTGTGGAGGAGACTACATTGTGAGCAGTGAATGTAATAGACTAGATTGTGTGAAGTGCATGTAAAGTGCTGCTTCACCTGAAAAGTGGGCTTGGGCCCTTGGATACTGAGAGTGAGGAGGTAATTGGGCAGGTATTACAACTTCTGTGGTTTCAGGGGAAGATGCCGTGGGGTTGTGGGATGATGTTGGAAGTGAAGGAAGAGTGGACCATGGTGTCCCAGAGGGAACTGTCCTTGCAGAAGATGGACAAGGTGAGGGAGGAGAATATGTGTCTGTTGGTATCATCTCGCTGGAGCTTGTGGGAATAGTGGATAATGATCCTCTGGATGTGGATGCTGGTGGAATGGTAGGTAAGGACAAGGGAAACCCTATTGCTGTTGCAGGAGGGAAGAGAGGTGGGGAGGGTAGAAGTGTGGGAGATGGGCTGGACTCAGAACTATCATCAGTGGTGCTGGGGAATCCTTGGTTGAGGAAGAAGGTGGACATTTCAATGTTGGCCTCATTGGAACAAATGTGATGGAGTCAGAGGAACTTTATTTTGAAGAAGTAACAAAGAAGATTGAAGAGGGCAGAGCAGTAGATGTGATCTATATGGACTTCAGTGAGGCGTTCAACAAGGTTCTTCATAGGAGATTGGTTAGCAAGGTTAGATCATATGAAATACAGGGAGAACTAGCCATTTGGATACAGAACTGGCTCAAAGGTAGCAGACAGAGGGTGGTGGTGAAGGGTTGATTTTCAGACTTGAGGCCAGTGACCAGTGGAGTGCCACAAGGATCGGTGTTGGGTCCACTGCTTTTCATTTATATAAATGATTTGGATGTGATCATAAGAGGTATAGTTAGTAAGTTTGCAGATGACACCAATATTGGAGGTGCAGTGGGCAGTGAAGAGGGTTACCTCAGATTACAATAGGATCTTGATCAGATGGGCCAATGGGCTGAGAAGTGGCAGATGGAGTTTAATTCAGATAAATGCGAGGTGCTGCATTTTGGGAAAGCAAATCTTAGCAGGACTTATACACTTAATAGTAAGGTCCTAGGGAATGTTTCTGAACAAAGAGACCTTGAAGTGCAGGTTCATAACTCCTTAAAAATGAAGTCGAAGTTAGATAGGATAGTGAAGAAGGTGTTTGGTATGCTTTCCTTTATTGGTCAGAATATTGAGTACAGGAGCTGGGAGGTCATGTTGTGGCTGTATAGGACATTGGTTAGACCACTGTTGGAATATTACGTGCAATTCTGGTCTCTTTCCTATCGGAAAGATGTTGTGAAACTTGAAAGGGTTCAGAAAAGATTTACAAGGATGTTGCCAGGGTTGGAGTATTTGAGCTATGGGGTGAGGCTGAACAGGCTGGGGCTGTTTTCCCTGGAGCATTGGAGGCTGAGGGGTGACCCTATAGTGGTTTACAAAATTATGAGGTGCATGGATAGAATAAATAGGCAAAGTCTTTTCCCTGGAGTGGGGGAGTCCAGAACTAGAGGGCATAGGTTTAGGCTGAGAGGGGAAAGATATAAAAGAGACCTAAGGGACAATTTTTTCATGCAGAGGGTGGTACATGTAGGGAATGAGCTGCCAAAGGAAGTAGTGGAGGTTGGTACAATTGCAACATTTTAAAGTAATTTGGATAGGTGTATGAATAGGAAGGGTTTGGAGGGATATGGGCCAGGTGTTGGCAGGTGGGACTAGATTGGGTTGGGATATCTAGGCAAACGTGAGGCCTGCAGATGCTGGAAACCAGAGTTTAGATCAGAGTGGTACTGGAAAAGCACAGCAGGTCAGGCAGCATCTGAGGAGCAGGAAAATCGACGTTTCGGGCTAAAGCCCTTCATCAGGAATGCTTTTGCCCGAAACGTCGATTTTCCTGCTTCTCGGATGCTGCCTGACCTGCTGTGCTTTTCCAGTACCACTCTAATCTAACCTCTGGGTTGGGATATCTGGTTGGCATGGATGGGTTGGACTGAAGGATCTGTTTCCATGCTGAACATCTCTATGACTCTATGAGTCTTTGCAGGAAGCAGGGTGGGAGGATGTTTCGTTCAGGTAGCTGTGGGAGTCAGTTGGTTTACAGTGAATATTGCTGGCCAGTCTATCCCCAGAAATGGAAACAGAGATTTCGAGGAAGTGAAGGGAGGAGTCAGAGATAGACCAGGTGAAAATGAGGGCGGGGTGGAAATTGGAAGCGAAGGTGATGAACTTTCCCAATTGCTGATGAGACGGAAACAGCACTGTTGATATCATCACTATATTGGAAAAAAAGTTGTGGGTGGGGGCTGGAATAGGACTGGAACAAGGAATGTTCCATGTACCCAATGAAGAAGTAGGCTTAACTAGGCCCATGCCCAAACCCATAGCTACCCCTCTGAAGAAAACAAGAGGAGTTAAAAGAGAAGTTGTTGAGGGTGAGGATGGGCTCAGCCTGGTGGGGGAGGGTGGTGATGGATGGAGACAGTTCAGGCCTTTGCTCCAGGAAGAAGCAGAGAGCTCTGAGACCATCCTGCTGGGGGTTGGGTGTGTAAAGGGGATTGCACCTCCATGGTAATGAGGAGGTGGTTGGAGCCCGCAAACTGGAAATTCTGAAACTGGCGCAAAGCATCAGAGGAATTACGTCTGTAAGTGGGCAGGGACTGGACGGGGGTGGGGGTGGGGGGGAATGGCTGAGTCAAGGTAGGGAGAGATGAGTTCTGTGGGGCAGGAGCAGGCAG
The DNA here is from genome assembly GCF_047496795.1 of Chiloscyllium punctatum. NCBI lineage: Eukaryota > Metazoa > Chordata > Chondrichthyes > Orectolobiformes > Hemiscylliidae > Chiloscyllium > Chiloscyllium punctatum. The sequence continues at coordinate 143,201,578 of NC_092739.1, read as the reverse complement.
AAACAATGGGTCCGACAGTCTGGTTTGTGGATTTTCTGAAAGAGGTAAAAGCGAGCTGTGTGGGGCTAGGAGGACTATCAGTTCGGAGGCAGTGGGGAAGGGGGCGGGGGGGTCAGCACCAGATGAAATGAAATCAGTGGCCATAGTGAATACCATGGCCTGATACTCCATGGTGGGGTCATAGTCTAGGAGAGATAGGAGGAGGTATCTGAGAGCTGCTGCTCAGCCACCCCAATGTAGAGGTCAATCCATCAGACTACAACAGCACTACCCTCATTAGCAGGCTTAATAACAAAGACAGGGTTGGATTTGAGAGCACAGAGTGCAGTCAGTTCAAAGGGAGACAGGTTGGATTGGATGAAGGGGGGGAGCAGAGAAATTGAGGCGACCAAAATCACATTGACAGTTCTCAATGAACCGATCAAATGTAATTAAAAAGCCAAGTGGAAGGTGGAGGGAGAGGGTTGGAGCTGGGTGAAGGGGGTCTATGGGATTGCTGTAGACTAAGCAAAGGAGCCATGATGGCTTCCCATTCTCATCAATCCAATCAGGAATTGAACCAGATACAGATAAGAGATGAGACAGTGACAATTTATTGTGATGGGGGAGGATTTTCAGGTTCCTTGCTAGCCAAGAGGCTGTCTCCTTTCCCCAGCACTTCACCCCTGACTATCATTTCTCTCACTGAGCTCTTGCTGTCGCTGATCCTGTGTTAGAAACCATTCCCATTCTCTCCTGATGATGTGTCCAGGACACAATGATGCGCCCATCTGTAAGAATTGCTGAAGTATCTTTGCAGATGGTCAATATGGGCCATCTGCTTGCTAGGCCATGTTCCCCAGGAAATAAAATCATGCAGAGCTGAGGGAATGCTGCATTGCCAGAGGTGTCTTGCTTCGGTAGGTACATTAAAGCAGTGACATTAATTGCCAGCCTTGTGAATGGTCAAAGAGGATCAGGGAGTTCCCCTGATGTCTTGATCAATATTCTTCATTCAACCAATACCAAAGCAGGTCATTCATTTCATCTGTTGTTTTGGGATCTTGCTGTTTACAAATTGTTTGCTGTATTTGCAGGCCGAACAGCGATATCGATTTATAAACGTAACTCCTTCCCTCTAAATTCCTTCAGGAGATGAATATCATGATATTAATGTAAGCTCTTTCACCTCAATGCAAGCAATGCTTCCTCTCAGTATGGAGTACTGGATACAGTATTTGTGATTAAGGCATTTGTGGCATTTCTGCTTTAAGAAGACCATCAATGCAGAATACACTGAATTGCTGGAAGGAGAGTTAGAAGGAATGCAATACTCAGGACTAAAAAAAGCACACGCAACAGGAGTAAAAGATTCAGTCTCTCGAGCTTGCTCTGGCATACTAGACCATTGCTGACCGTCTCCCTCAATGACAATTTCCCATGTTATCCCCACATTCCATAACTCATTAGTCTCTAAAGATTTATCCATCTCCATTTTGACGTTAGTCAATGATGGAACTTCCACATCCTTCTGGGGTACAGAGTTACAAATATTCACCCTTCTGAGTGAAGAAGTGCTTCCTCATCTCAGTCTCAAATGGGTTTGTCTTTTATTTTGTTTACAGAGAAAGAGAAGGGAGTTGGAACTATAAAGGCAGAGTCGTCATGGTTAACCCAATAGTCAACCATTCAATTCATCCATCCAGCTAGCCATCTTGATACTGTTCTGGGTTAGCTAAATGTACTGAATAAAATAACAGAATCTAATTTATGTTCTGATCCTGATGTAAGACTCTCTAATTTGCACCCTGACTTTTATTTAATGTAGTTGAAATATGCTTCCTCTCCATGACATTGAAATATAATAAGTTAAACTGATTTACTGAGAAGTATATAGCTGTGGACAATTAACGTTTTGAGTGCAAAACCTTTCTTCAGGAAGTCTTCATTCAATTGGGATCATTTTAGTTTTAATGTTATTTTTACATATTTCCTGATTTTAATTTCAGAAGTTGAACGACCTATAGTGGGGTAGATCCAACATCACCTTTTCTTCACTCCTTTGTATCAAGCCAAATTATCATTAGTGTTTTCGAATGCTGTCAGACAATTTGCAAAAATAATTTCAGTGCTGAGTTGTGAACTTGAACTATTTGTTAAGATCAATTTTACCTTATCTAGTCAAAACTTAAAGATCACCCAGGTTAAGAAAAGCTCATCTTTTGTTTAAGTTGATATGATTTTTAATCCGTTGATCTCTAAGAACAAACTTTTAACAAAGCATCACATCATCTGTAAATTTGAAATCAGTACTAATATAAACATTTGTTATGTGTTGGGTTATGTGTTGCCTGCTAAAATTCATCCAGTTCATTTCAAAATAATCTCTCTGAGCGATTCAACATCTCGCCACATCTGTTCTGATTCATTCAGTCCTACAGTCATCATCGACCCTGGGCTTCTCTTTGTGTCATTTTTGGCAACAGTCGTTCAGTTCTTGCATCTCACGGGTTTCTTTACCTCCAAACGAAGAAACCAGAGATCTGACATTATTTGCAAATATCCTGAGGTATTCCATTAGAAAGGCAGATGATATAAGCACTAAACAGAAGTTAGCAGAAGAGTTATGTGAGTGACGAGTGAGCAGTGACACGTCTAACAAAGTGGCTTTTGGAATTCAGTGGTTGCAGTCATGGGTAAGATGAGGTTTTACACTGCAGCTCAAATGCTGTATGTTTCTGACTTGCCTGAAGGAACAGCTGGAAGGGAAAGTCAGATGGGGGTTTTTGCTGAGGTTTCTGGTGGAAGCTGGACACGATGGCTTTCATGTATTTTTCTGCACTGCATTGAGAGCATTCGGGCTGTGAATCTGGGCAGCAGCCTGCAATCCTGAATTCTGCAGCAAGAAAACACAGTCACATAAAGCAAGATTTTAGGTCCTGTCTCTTTTATCGTATTATAACAAGGAGAGTGACTCAGTAAATACGAAATCAACCTTTTTCAGAGTTGGGCTCAGCCCGTGATGAAGACTGCAATCCTGACTTTACATACAATAGCTGGAATAAAGGAAGGATCTGTGGTTCCCACAGTAGTTTTATTTTTCATTGGCTAAACATCCATTTTAGAATTTAATTCAACTCTGCATGCATTCCCTCCCAGTCCATCTTCCTTCTCACTTATCCGCTCCATCCTCCTCTCTGACCTATCACCTTCACTCCCAAGTCCATCCACCTATCACACTCCCAACTATCTTCCCCCAGCCCCACCCCTCTCCCATTTATCTCTCAGCCCCCGAGGCTCCCAGCCTCATTACTGATGAAGGGCTTTTGCCCAAAATGTCAATTTTCCTGCTCCTCAGATGCCTGAGCTGCTGTGCTTTTCCAGCGCCACACTCTTGATTCTTCAAGCACTGCAAAGTTAACCATTCAGAATTGCTTTTAGTTCAGATACAAGTCAATTTTAACTGAACACACTTTTTGGAACAGTCAGGAGGTGAGTGACAACACTAGAAAACACTAGATCCTATTCTTCATTCAAGTTTATAATTAGGGGTGTTGTGCAGTTTGTAAGATTAGCATTTCAGCTGCTTCTACACAGCAAGCTTAGACAAAAATAGGAATGTTTTCATTCATTACATCGTATAAAATTAATAGCGAGCTTTCAGAACACTCTAAGCCCAGTCTCTCTCCAAAACAGTTTCCTTTGACAATTCTTATCTGTTATTTTTAATGAATCACCCAAGGATGTAGACATTTTTCTTCAAATCAAGCTGTTGAGAGATGTGGTCATTTGGAGGTTTTCGCCAGGAGTGGCTTTGCCAGGGGTGTTGCTGAGGATAGTCCTGTCCTGGGATCCTATAAAACGATGGTGGTAAAGGATATCTAATGCATTATGGCATCTGCCAAGGCACTTAGAAAAAAAAATCAGTAATTCCTGACTGCCATCCCTATATTTTATGAGAAAACAATTGAATACAATATGGCAGTAAAATACAGTGGAGGGTGGAATTCTGCTGTTCGTATATTGTTGATATAATTCAGATCAACCAAAAACACTTTCAAAGGTATTCTTGACTTGCAGCATTGACTGGGAATCTTATGGCAGGATCACTGGTTGAGGATGTTTGACCTGGTAGGAATTTGGTGGATTGTGAGTACATAGCTTTCCCACCTCTTTCCATTGTGTTACTGACTAGAAGACCAATCATTGCCATAATAGCAGGCGTGTCCCATTGCCACTGGTATTCCTGCAGCAATGGGAGGCTTGCTATGGAAGAGGCATGGCAGGCAAATCCGGGTGTGTTCCCAATGGGGGAGATCTTTGTTCCAAGGCATTCAGGAAAGGATCTGAAATATCCTGGCCATGTTGCTGACAACCCTCCCTCTTTAAAGACATGACAGAGCAATTAAATACACATTTCTGCCTTCACAAAGGAAGACAAAGGGTGCTATTTGTATGGAATGAGCTGCCAGAGGAAGTGGTGGAGGCTGGTACAATTGCAACATTTAAAAGGCATCTGGATGGGTATATGAGTAGGAAGGGTTTGGAGGGATATGGGCCAGGTGCTGGCAGGTGGGACTAGATTGGGTTGGGATATCTGGTTGGCATGGGTGAGTTGGGCCAAAGGGTCTGTTTCCATGCTGTACATCTCTATGACTGTCTGACTCTATGACACAAATAATGTCCCAAAGATATTGGGGTACATGCATCCTAGTGAAAGAGTGGAACTAAAGTAAACAGTATGAGTGGTGAAATGGCTTTTAGGAAATTCACAGAATTAAAGGCTGATAAGTCCCCAGGACTTGATAATATACATCTCAGAGAACTATGAAGTTGCTGTAGAAATAATGGATGCATTGGTGATCATCTTTCAAGATTCTGTAGACTCTGGGACAGTTCCTTGCAATTGCAGGGTAAATAATGCAACCTCACTGTTTAAAAAAAAGGCGGTAGAGAGGAACAGAGAATTATAGACTTGGTAGTCTGATCTTGGTTGTGGGGTAAATGTTAGAGTTTATTATAAAAGGCTTTAGGCTGATGTGTGGCAAGTTCTTTGGGGTTTTTTTGGTTAACGTTTAGAACTAGTTTTGTATGGATCAGAAGACAGTTTGACAATAATAGTCATGCAGCATACATCTGTTGAGTCCATTAGTTACTGAGTATCATGAAATTCCATATTTCTAATTGCACAAAATGATATCATACTCCCGGGAGTCTCAGCTGGGAATTTGGCCAAAAGTGTATCTTGGATTGGGTTTTAACTTTCCTTGTGAAAACATAGATGTGTGTAACTTACCAAGATTCACCTTAAAATGCTTAAAATTCCTTTATTTGGGTCATAGAAATGACTAATTGCAGATTCCAAGCCTAACTTGCCTTTGTAAAGTGGGTATCCCTCAAACACCCTATGTTCAATCTGCAGCAAGGAACGCTAGTCTCTCAAGGTTACTTTAATGAGAAAAGATCATTGAAATTAGCTGCAACAAAAACGGAAGTTGGTGAAAAAGTTCAACAGGTCTGGCAGTATTTGTGAAGAGAAATCAGAGCTTCCTCAGAACTGATGGTAACTAAGCAAATATTGGTTTATATGCAGACGATAGGATGGGGGAGGAGTAAGGAGTAAAGGATAGATGGGGATAGATCCCGAACAGAAAAAAGAACAGTTAGACAGACGAAGGCGTCGATAATGATCTGGCTGGGAGGGTGAATCGCTGTTAATAAAGTCTGTTAGTGGCTAACAATAGGTAGTGTGTAATGGCAGACTATGTGATAACAAGGCCTGGTGTGTGGGGTTGGGGGCTGGACATGGGGGAGTTCAGGCCCTAAAATTATTGAACTTGATATTGAGTCCTGAGGACTGCAGGGTCCCCAGGTGGAAAATGAGGTGCTGTGCTTCCAGCTTGGGCTGAGCTTCACTGGAGCACTGCAGCAAACCTGAGACAGAGATGTTGGCCAGGTAACAGGGTGGTGTGTTAAAGTGGCAGGCAACTGGAAGCTCAGGCAGAGCTGATGTTTTGCAAAGTGATCACCCAGGCTATGCTTCATTTCCACAAATGTAGAGGAGACCACATTGTGAACAGCGAATGCAGTCGACTTGATTGTGAGAAGTGCAGGTAGAGCACTGCTTCACCTGGAAGGTGTGTTTGGGCCTTTGGATATTGAGCTGGGAGGAAGTAAACGGGCAGGCGGCTTTATGGGAAGGTGCTGTGGGGATATGGGGCTAGTGTTGGGAGTGAAGAAAGATTGGAACAGGGTATCCTGGAGAGAATGGTTCCTGCGGAAGGCTGACAAGGGAGGAGAGGGGAGTATGTGTCTGGTGGTAATGTTTTGCTGAAGGTGGCAGAAATGACTGCAGATGATTTTCTGGATGTGGATGCTGGTAGGATGGTAGGGAAGGACATGGGGAACTCTATTGCTGTTGCCGGAGGGAAGAGATGGAGTAAGAGAGAAGTGCAGGAGATAGGTCGGACACGGTTGAGGGCCTTGTCAACAACAGTGCTGAGGAATTCTTAGTTGAGGAAGAAGGTGGCCATTTTGAAGGGTTTTTTGTCGAAGATGGCCCCATCGGAACATATGCAACGGAGATGGAAGAACTAAGAGAATGGAATGGAGTTTTTACAGGAAACAGGTAACTGTGGGAGTCAGTGGATGAACACATAGATAGAACATTACAGCGCAGTACAGGCCCTTTGGCCCTCAATGTTGCACCGACCTGTAAAACCAATCTGAAGCCCATCTAACCTACACTATTTTATTTTCATTCATATCAAGATTAGAGTAGTGCTGGAAATGCACAGCATCCGAGCAGCAAGAAAATCGATGTTTTGGGCAAAAAAGGAATGAGGCTGGAAGCCTCGGGTGTGGAGAGATAAATGGCTGGGGAGGAAGTAGCTGGAAGTGCAAAAGGTGGTTGAAGGAAGGGGTAAAGGTGATAGGTCGGAGAGGAGGGTGGAGCGGATAGGTGAGAAGGAAGATGGACAGGCGGGACAGATCATGAGGATGGCGCTGAGCTGGACCGTTGGAACTGGGATAAGGTGGGGGGGGGGAGGGGAAATGAGGAAACTGATGAAGTCCACATTGATGCCCTGGGGTTGAGGGGTTCCGAGACGGAAGATGAGCCGTTCTTCCTCCAGGCATCAGGTGGTGATGGAGCGACAGCGGAGGAGGTGGGGTGGTACTATCAGCTTGGAGGCAGTGGTGGGTGGGGAGATCACCAGATGACATGAGGTCAGTGATCATAGTTGGTGAAATGGCCTGATTTATCCACGGTATTGAAATTAGCTGGGCTGCCATGACTGCCTTTCTGGAAGATCCTATCCACTAACTACTGAATATTGTCCCCATCTCATGCATTTTATTTCCACAGGTAGCTTGTGTTGTAGGCATTATCCCAACCCAAAAACAATCTATGTCCTGTTCTCACTGCTCCGCCTAAAACAGCACGATTGTCTTAGCATTAGAACTAGATTTAAAGGAATTCAGAGTTTATTCCTCATGCTGCAGCTATTTGAATTCTGCGACTCTCCATCGTGTAATTACTGGAGGTTAATAATAATTTTGAATAGTGAGATCAAAAGTTTAATTTTCAATAAGGGTATTGACATCTCTGGAATAAATATGGGTAAACAGACTAAGCATGATTTAATTAAATAATAGAACAGGCTTGAGAGACTGAATGATGTATAAAATTACAATGCAGGTGAATGCTGTGTTGTTTAGGTCTTTGTCACCGAATCACTGAATTGTTACCACACTGAAGGAATACATTCAGTCCATTCAGTCTGCATTGGCTTTCCAGATGTACATTATATCTCAGTGCCATTCTCTTGCTTTTTGCAAATAACTCTACACATTGTTTCTATTTTAATAATCTAAGGCTCTCTGAAAGTCTCAGTTGAAACTACCCACATCACGCATCCAGGTCGCATATTCTAGACCTTGACTACTTGTTGAGTGAAAGTTTCTGTCACATCACATTTGCTTCTTTTGCAAATTACCTTACATCTGGACGTTCATGTCCTTGAACCTTTTATGAGTGGGAACAACTTCTCCCTATTTAATGTGGACCTCTCATGATTCTGAAAACTTAGGTCAGATTTCCCTTCAGTTTTCTTTTCCTCGAGGAAATCAGTCCTACTTTTACAATCTTTTTGAAAACTGAAATTTCTCACCCCTGCAACCATTCTAAGAAACTCTCTTCTCAACTCTCACCAATGTATTCACATCCTTCCTAAAGTGTGTGGCCCATAACTGTACACAATACTCTAGTTGAGGTCTAACTATTGTCTTACAGAACTTCAACATATATTGTCCTTGTTCCTGTACTCTATGGCTTATCAACAAAGTGTAGGATACTTGGCTTGCGACCATTAGTGGCTTACACACAAATGCACCCAAGACTTTCTTGCCTGCAAACCTTAATGATAGCATCTCAGTTGAACTATATCTCTATGATTATTGGGTCACACTTGCCCATGTTGAACTTCACTTGCCAACTACCTGCTAGCTCCTCCAGCATGCTATTATATTTTTGTAGGCTTATACTGTATTCGTTGCTGTTTTACAATGCTTTCACACTTGGTAAAAAATTTGGAAATTGTCCCTTGAACATTAGATCTAATTCATTAAAGTATAACTTGAAAAGCAAGGGTCCCAAAATCAAACTCGAGAACAAACCTACTCTCAGCCCAATAAATAACCACTGATCATTACCATTTATTTCTAACACACAACCAATTCTCTACCAACATTACTACTGTCCCGTTTATTTCATGACCTATCCTCACAAGTTTATTCTGTGGCACAGTTTTGAATGCTGTTTGGAAGTTCCTGAATACCACCTCAACAGCTTTAACCTTACCAACACCTTCTGATATCTCTTTGAAAAACTGAACAAGTTAGATGAGCAAGATTTTTCCCTCAAGAAGTTCATGCTGGCTGTTTCTAAGTTATCTACATTCCCATGTGACTATAAGTCTTATCCTGAATAACTGTCTCTTGAAGCTTCCCCACACATGACATTAAACTGACTGGTCTGTAATTGCTGGTCTTATAAGGCTGTTTAATACAGGAGCAAAATTAGGCCATTTGGCCTATCAATTACAATTGCAACATCTAAAAGGCATCTGGATTGGTGTATAAACAGGAAGGGTTTGAAGGGATATGGGCTGAGTGCTGGCCGGTAGGTCTAGATTGGGTTGGGATATCTGGTCGGCGTGGACGGGTTAGACCGAATGGTTTGTTTCTCAATGATTCTATGATTAAGACTCTATAAGTGTGGTCCCCCATTTGATCATAGTAGATATGTTTTTCTGCTCCATTCTGTGCTGCGTTCACACAGTAATCCTTGATCCCTTACTAATCAAGAACTGATCAAGGTCTTGCCTCAACAACCTTCTGCAGCAATGAGTTTCATAGATTCACCATTCTTTGGCTGAAGGTATTTTTCCTATTTTCAGTTCTTAAGGGTCATCCTTTCAGTCTGAGGTTGTGCCCTTGGGTTCAAACTCAACAACCCTATCCTGTTGTCTCCAATCATCCATAAGGGAAAATAATGATCTCCATGAAGTGAGAAACTACATTTCCAGAAACCCCTCAAGGGCCCAGAATGGGGCGAGGCACTTTGAACTGATCTGAGGAAAACGTTACATGAATAAATATCCCGCAAACATTTTCTATGAAAGCTGGCATGCAACAGAGAAATTATGCCTCCTGTGACAACTCTTTCGACTGCTGCTGGACATGACTGATCACCTGATCGGCGATATGTGGAAGAAGTGAGGAAATAGCAATAACAGTGCATGTGAAAAGAAAGCAAGTTAAGTGCATGAATTCATGTGGCACTTCTCTCAATCATGAGACATCCCTCAGAGCTTTGCAGCCAAAATGGGACTTTCAAAATGTTGTCACTGTTGTAATGCAGGAAATGCAGGAACAAATTATTTTCTTGTTATGTTTGAAATCTTGCACTGTTCCATCTCACAAAGTATGCTGTTTAAGTCTGTGCTACTCTCTGTAAGAACTCTTTATTTATGGTTTGATTGATTGAACCAAAAACAGTAATGTGATAATAGTCAAATAATCTGTCTTTGTGAGGTTGATTGAGGAATCAATATTAGCAAGGACATTGACTACAGGAGTTGGGAGGTCATATTGCAGCTGTACAGGGCATTGGTTAGGCCACTTTTGGAATGTCGTGTGCAGTTCTGGTCTCCTTCCTATAGGAAGGATGTTGTGAAAATTGAAAGGGTTCAGAAAAGATTTACAAAGATGTTGCCAGGATTGGAGGATTTGAGCTCGAGGGAGAGGCTACATAGGTTGGATCATCAGAGGCTGAGGGGTAACCTTATAGAGTTTAATAAAATCATGAGGGGCATGGATAGAGTAATTAGACAAGGTCTTTTCCCCAGGGCGGGGGAATCCAGAACTAGAGGGCATAAGTTTAGGGTAAGAGGGGTAAGCTTTAAAAGGGACCTAAGCGACAGAAGGTGGTGCATGTATGGTTTGAGCTGCCAGAGGAAGTGGTGGTAGCTGGTACAATTACAACATATAAAAGGCATCTGGATGGTTATATGCATATGAAGAATTTAGAAGGATGTGGGCCAAGTGCTGGCAAATGGGACTAGATTAATTTAGGATACCTGGTTGGCATGGAAAGGTTGGACCGAAGGGTCTGTTTCCGTGCTGTACATCTCTGTGACTCTATGACCCTAACTTATTCATTCTTCTTCAAAATACTGCCGTAGAATCTTATATGAGATTTGATAGGATCTCAGATGAATATCTCATTTGAAAGACTTCACCTCTCACAGAGCTTCACTCCATCTGAATTGCACTGCTGCATTGTTCCTAGTTTTGATGTTCTAGTCCTGGAGACTGAAATTTGAACCTGCAACTTTGTGGCTCAAAGATGAGAGTGTGAGCCAGGCACAAATGGTTCAGGAGGGGGGGGGTCTTGACTCCATCAGTTGAAACCTACCTGCAACATTAATGAGCACCCATTAAATGTTGGTTTCAGAAATCAAGGTGCATGGAAATTAGAGAATTTACACTTAAAAAGTATGAGATAAAAATTATTTTAGTGTTTAAGTTTTGTTTGAACTACCTCCAGAGATATCAAAACAGATTTTAATGAAGAATCCACTTTGCATGTTTGTAGCAGTGATTTGGTTGTCATTACGCAGACAGCATATGGAAAGGCAGTATTATGGTGGCAACATCACTGGAGTATTAATCCAGAGGTCCAGACTGATGCTCTTTATAGTTGGGTTCAGATCCCCTTAGTGACAGCCATGGACATTAAATTCAATGAATAAAATTTGGAATTAAAAGTTAATGTCTGTAATGATAACTATCATCAACTGTCATAATGTTCCTGACTCAGTCAAGCCTACATGTGCCAGACCCACAGCAACGTGGTTGACTCTGAACTGTCCTCTGAAATAGTGCAAGCAAGCATTCAGTTCAAAGGCAATTAGGATGGGCACCAAGTGTTGTTGGCAGTGCCCATATCCTATAAAAGAAAAAGCACAGACAAACTTTCCATGTTGAAAAGAAAGAGTTTTTTTTGTTCTCAATTTGGAGCTGTTTGCAATCTGCATTCATGCCAGAAAGCAATAAGTAGCAGAAGGCAGACAGATGGTTGAGAAATGGAACAGCTCCGTTTTGTCTATCAGTTGACTCATTTCTCTAACTAACCCTTTAATAAAGACCAGCTTGTTTGGTGTTCTTAAAAAAACCCACCAGCTTAAAGATTGCCTTGGTAAATACTCCATGAACAAAACATTGCAGGCCTCCCAAAACAGTGTGGACTGAGTAACGTGTGGACCTGTCCACGTGCTCAGTATAGTATTGACATCTCTGGTGCTGGATAATTCTACACAATGCCACCAACACTGTACAAATCAGAGCAACCTCTCCAGGCTCTTGTTAAATACAGACACTTGCCAAATGAACGTTTAGCCTAAATGGATTGAAAGTGATCATGTTCTCAATTTAAATGTGTAGCCATTTTATTCATTTCTGTTAAAAGAACCTGTTTGTGCAAACTGTTTATATAACCCCTGTTGCACCTTTGGGATCAGTTTGGTAATTTGTTCAAAATGTGGTAAATTAAAGATGAATAATAATGTGTAGAAATGAAAAGAAAAACCATGAATCTTGAACAAAAAGGGAAGCGGAATGTGTGTGGGATACCTTTGACAAATATTAATTGACCACAACTGAATACTTCTCCATTTTCACTTTGGCTAATTGACACTCAGTACCACCTCCTAGGTAGCTGTTTAATTAATGTGCATTTCTATTGGTTCAATTGACGTCTTTCACAACTGTTGTAATCTTAGATTTTTAAGTTTGGTTTCAATTTCTGCTTGATCAGACACTTTTTATTTAGTTTATTAATTGTAATTGCAAATCGGTTTAGGTACCTTGGCCATCCCTAAAACTATTAGTGGTGTCACTTGTTTGTCGATTGGATGGTTCTGTCTCTTCTACATTGGTCGATCACAAGGTACAATGCATCTGTCACGTCAGGTGAAGGTTCATCAATTCGGTGAAAGACACTCCTTGGCCTGCCCGAAACCTGTTGGTCTTTTGGAGCAAGGAGTTGACCTTGACCGTGTGTTGCAGACTGGCACATTCCAAAGTCCAGGACTACATGCTGAGGGATGCACTAAAGCCTTGGGTAGGTGCTGCCATGGCAGTAGGAAGACCACTGTCTGAGGTCTTTCTGCCAAAGTTAAATGCGGATCCATTCAGTTATCGGACCCTCCCGGTGCCTCCGATCCATGTAAAAACCATTCTGCACAAGTAAGAAATATCTTTGGTTTGTTTGTTCCATACGAGTCAAACTCCAATGTTTGTTTGCTTTCTCATGTGCTACTGTACAAAACAGAATTGCTTTAGTGACTATGTATGAATATTTTTTATAAATAAAGTATAGTTTTGAAATAAAAAAAACAGGAGGGAGGCCTAGAGTTTGCGATCCGGACAGAAACAATCAAAATCACAGTCAAAACCACCGAATTTAAAATGTAGGATAATTACACCGATAACCATTTATGCTCAAAATTTCAACTGGCTAAAAGTCAATTTGTCCAACACGGTTGTGTCATATTTTTGTGTTGTTTTCTTAACACAGGATTATCACCCTTATGCTGGATTGATAGGTAACATAGCTTTAATTTACTTGAAAATTTCAAACAGGTTAATCTAACAGACCAACTTGATGATTTACATCTACCACAATTTATGCACACGCCGTAGTCTAACACTGCAGTTCTTGGCTGGGGCTTGTTGAACTATTAGCATACTCAGCTCTGAAAGAAATAACATTACCGTCCCCAGCAACAAAACTGACCACAGCATCAGATTACCCTGCCCCATCACCGTAGGTTGTCCCTTCTTGGAATAATTTTTCATAACACTGCACCCTGAATTCTGGCTGTACGGATACTGGGGTCCCATTCATCAATCATTTACAGCTTTCCATTCTGATGTTCTCCAATGTCACTTTGCTTTTTTCCTTTAATATTGGCTCATGTTAAAACCTAAATGCCAAGCTATAGTCCATCCCTATGAATTGGTCCAGTCCTTTCTTCTTGAAAACGAATCTTTTCACTTGCTCACTCACATTGATAAGGCAGTAGGCGATTCTCATATCTCAGTAAGCACTTTCTCCCAATCTTTTACTAAATACTGCTAACAAACAGTGCCTCACACTCAACTCCTCTCTGTACCCCACCAGGAAGAGCTGTTTCCACCAGTTGCTGCCAAGTCTCATGGCACTTTCTGTTCGTGATGTTTAATTTGCCGTTAATTCTACAATCATCTGTAACAGTATCTCTTACGGGCTATAGGTTGAAGGGTTCTGACAATCCTGGTAAATTGTATGCACTGGAGAAGCACCTTTCACTAGTTCTTTTACTTGCCTGACTCAAACCTAGCATTTACAAATCGATGCATGACTCAAAATGTCTGAGCACTTCACAGCACTCTTTGTAAAACCTCAAGTAATTCTACCCACAATAACATTCAGCTAACAGTAGATCTGTAATTTCCACTGAGTGTTAGCAGTGTGGTTCAATTCAACCTAATTTGTTCTGTCATTCTGAGCTGACACAGAGAACAATACAGATGGAATTTAGTTTGAATTTAAAAGTGTGTTCTGGGATTAGGCTCAGGAGGCTGCTGCCTACAGGCATATTTAAGCACCTTCACATCCTGCAATGTGCTGCATTTCCACAGCAAGACAGGAACTGTTGGCTTCATTACAGTCATAAGTAAAAACTTCACTTAAAGCTACACTGCAATGGTGTTGGTCAAAAATAATGTCACCTAAAAGGAACCAGTTTCATTCATCATAGAATTATCCAGGCCACTTGGCTCATTATTCTCTGGATGTGGTATCCATTTAGATTCACGCTTCTGCTTTATCTGACTTGTTGCTGGCCTAGTAATCCAGAGGATTGGGCTAATGTTTTGGTGACATGGGGTCAAATACTACCATAGCAGGCAGGAATTTATATCCAATTAATAAAATAATCTGGAATTGACAGCTAGTTTTAGTAATAGTGAGCATGATTTTTCATTGATTGTTAGAAAAGCTCTGGTTCTGGTATAATTGCAACATTTAAAAGGCATCTGTATGTATATGAATAGGAAGGGTTTAGAGGGATATGGATCAAATGCTGGCAAATGGGACTAGATTTATTTAAGATATCTGGTCGGCCTGGATGAGTTGGACTGAACTGTCTGTTTTCGTGCTGTATATCTATAAGACTCTAAGTCCTTTATAAAAGGCAATTAGCTATCCTTACTCACATGTGATTCCAGAGTCATGTGGTTTAACTACCCTCTTAATTGATTGAGCAAGCAATTCAGTTCAAGGGTAATTAGGGGTGGACAATTGCTGGGCTTGCCAGGGACATCCATATCTTATAAAAGAATCATTCGGAAATAAATAGTTCTATGAGTTATATATTTCCAAGAAGTCATTTGGTCATAGAGCCATCGAGATGTACAGCCTGGAAACAGACACTTTGGTCCAATTTGTCCATGCCGTTCTGTTCAATCTGCTTCCACCAGTCTTTCAGCCACGCAATCCACCTCATAACAACTCACTGCATTTAAAAAGCCCCTTTGCTACTTTTGTCACTGATCTAAAATTTACAAGTTGTGGTTTTACTATGATAGATAAAGTGAAGCCCGTGTCTTCTGTTGCAGTTCTGTGGGTTGGTTTCCTCATACACGTTTACAGAAGCATTCCTGCGTTTCCACACATTTTACACTGTAAATTCCTCTGTCAGATGTTGTTTGAATTGTCTTTGATGTATCAACAGTAATGAGGACAGCCAGGCAAGTGGAATTAAGGTACAATCAAATCAGCCATAATCTAATCAAATGGCACAGCAGGATTGATGGGACAAACAGCCCACTCCTACAGACATACATATTATGATTGAGACGAGGGTCCTCTTGTCTGCTGCACTATTCAATAAGACCACTGTTGTAGTGATTGTGATGATTTCAGCCAGATGGACCTCATAGGATATGAATTCCCTGGTTGGGGCTGTTAACCTGGTCCAATCACAGAGCCCTGGCTGATAGATAAAAACAGAAATGTAAGGGCACTGCTTGTCACTGGCCACTTGGGTGTTTTCCTATCTATCTGGTGGTGGAAATTGAATAAAGATTCGTGCACTTTGTGTCCTTCACTGTGTTATACACCTGCAGACACACACCATGGGTGCTGGGGAATAAAAATAAGCACTACCGCACTTAGGCGGTAGTGTGGGGGTGTAAAGAAAAATTAAAAAAAAGAAAAAAAAAGAAAAAAAACAGAAATGTAAGGGCACTGCTTGTCACTGGTCACTCGGGTGTTTTCCTATCTATCTGGTGGTGGAAATTGAATAAAGATTCGTGCACCTTGTGTCTCTCACTGTGTCTCACCTGCACACACACACCATGGGTGCTGGGGAAAAATAAGCACTACTGCAGTTAGGTGGTAGTGTGGGGATTAAAAAGAAAAAAAAGAGAAAAGAAAATATAAGCAGGAGTGTCAGAGGGACATTTCACTCTATATAAAAAAAAACAAGAGTGCCAGAGCTTCTGTTACTCTGAGAGTCGGCTCTGAGGGAACTGGATCAGTGTGTGTGAAGAAAAAAGAAAAAAACCCAGAAAAGTAAGGACACTGATTGTCACTGGCCACTCGGGTGTTTTCCTATCTTCCTGGTGGTGGAAATTGAATAAAGATTCATGCACCTTGTGTCTCTCACTGTGTCTCACCTGCACACACACACCATGGGTGCTGGGGAAAAAAAAATAAGAGAAAAAAAAGAAAAAAACAAAGAATAAAAAGAAAAAAAATAGGAACAGGATGCCTCTCAGGGAGCTGGATCAGTGTGTGCGTGCGAGGACTCTCCAAAAAAAACAGAAATGTAAGGGCAGTGTTTGTCACTGGCCACTCGGGTATTTCCTATCTTCCTGGTGGTGGAAATTGAATAAAGATTCATGCACCTTGTGTCTCTCACTGTGTCTCACCTGCACACACACACCATGGGTGCTGGGGAAAAATAAGCACTACCGCAGTTAAGAATTAGTGTGGGGATTAAAAGTAGAAAAAAAGAAAAACAAAACAGAAATGTCGCTGCCTGTCTTTTACCAGGACCTGATCACTGTTTGGAACATGGTCGAATCGCGTTGCGCCTACCCTCCGGCTGGAGTAGCGCTGTCGTCAGGGAGCCGTTGCTCAGGAATCCGCACCTCCGTACTCGCGGGTTCGAGTGGCTGTCGGAGGGGAGGGCCGTGGCGGCGAGGGTGATCAGGGTCAGGGACGTGCTGGGTGCCGGGGACCTGGGCTGGACGCTGCCGCAGGACATAGCTAGCAGGGCAGCGGTAGACGTCCGGTATGTGGCCACCGCCATCCGACACCTTAAAACAGCGGTGCTCGGACCATACGTAGTGCACCGGTTGGAGGACGCTCAGGTGTGCGGTGGGATCCTGTCCGCGCTCACTCCAGCCCGGACGGAATTTCACATTGGCCCCAAGGTCCCGTACTTCCCGCAGGAGCCTGTGCCCCACAACCTGAGCTGCCTCCGGAATTTTAATTTTGTCCCTTTTAAGGGCGTAAAAAGGCGGGTCCTATATCGACTGATGCTGCACACCGTCCACCTCTTCTCCCTCATCCACCGTCCAGACACGCCTTGGCGTGTCCATTTGCCACCGGGCGGTGGGGATCCCCAGTGGAGGGCTCTCTACGTGGGAGTCCTCCCCCTTTCTCTCGGGGATCTGAGGTGGAGGGTGCTGCACGCAGCAGTCCCCTGTAACCGCAGGTTGCGTTGGTTCACGGACTCCCAGCCCAACTGCTTGTTCTGTGGCGCTGTAGAGTCCGTGGACCATGTATATATTGGGTGTGGGCGTTTGCACTCCCTTTTTGATTTTCTTAAAAACCTTCTCCTCTGCTTTTGGCTGCACTTCAGTCCCACGCTCCTGATCTTCGGGCACCCGGTACGGAGGAGGGAGAGCAGGTCCGAAGACCTCCTCGTGGGTCTGCTCCTGGGCCTGGCCAAACTGGCCATCAACAGGTCCAGGCAGCGGGTCATGGAGGAGGTCATTAGGGCCGACTGCCTGCCCCTCTTCCGCGGTTACGTTAGGGCCCGGGTGTCCTTGGAGAAGGAGCACGCGGTGTGCACCAACACCCTGGAGTTGTTCAGGGAGAGGTGGGCGCCGCAGGGAGTGGAGTGTATTATTTCCTCCTCCAATTCTATTTTGATTTAGTCCCTACCCTCCCCTTCACTGATCACACAACATTGCCTTTTGATGTGAAGGGCAGTGCTTGTCACTGGCCACTCGGCTGTTTTCCTATCTTCCTGGTGGTGGAAATTGAATAAAGATTCATGCACCTTGTGTCTCTCACTGTGTCTCACATCTACACACACACACATCATGGGTGCTGGGGAAAAATAAGCACTACCGCAGTTAGGCGGTGGTGTAGGAGGTTAAGAAAAAGAAAAAAGGGAAAAAAAACCAGAAATATCAGATGTCCTGTTCATTCTGAGAGCTGGCTCTTAGGGAGCTGGATCAGTGTCAAAGACTCTCACATGTAAATAAAAGGTAACTTGGTGGTGGGATACAGGCCTCTGTGAAGTTACTTCAATTGCAAATCTGATTGTGAATGCCATATTCCAGCCAAAGAATCTATCTACCTCTGCCTTATAACTATGCAATGGCCCCATCTTCAATGTCAACAGTTACAAGAACTTTTTTGTAATTCATTCATAAGAAGTCAGTGTCACTGCCTAGGCCAGCATTTACTTCCTATTTCCAATTACACAGGGTGCAGTTAAGATTTTACAATGTTACTGTGTGCCTGGAGTCACATGTGTATCAAATCATATAAGGATTTGAACCTGGGTTCCCAGAACATGACTTGGGTCTCTGGACTAATAGTCTAACAATAATACCACTAGTGGCTGCTTCCCCTTGATACTTCGAGTCATAGAGTCATAGAGATGTACAGCACAGAAACAGGTCCTTTGGTCCATGCCGACCAGCTGTCCTATTAGACCCATTTGCCAGCATTTGGCCCATATCCCTCTAAACCCTTCCTATTCATGTACCCATCCAGATGCTTTTTAAATGTTATAATTGTACCAGCCTCCACCAATTCCTCTGGCAGCTCATTCCATGCACGCACCACCCTCTATGTGAAAAGATTCCCCCGTGGGTCCCTTTAAATTGTTCACCTCTCACCTTAAGCCTGTACCTTCCAGTTTTGGACTCCCTCACTTTGCAGAAAAGACTTTGTCTATTTATCCTATCCATGCCATTCATGATTTTATGAACACCTATAAGGTCACCCCTCAGCCTCCGATGCTCCAGGGAAAAAAACAGCCCCAATCTATTCAGCCTCTCCCTGTAGCTCATACCCTCCAACCCTGCCAACATCCTTGTAAATCTTTTCTGAACCCTTTCACGTTTCACAACATCCTTCCTATAGGAGGGAGACCAGAATTGAATGCAGTATTCCAAAAGTGGCCTAACCAATGGCCTGAGAGAAGAAACTCCTCCCTACGTCTATCTTAAATGGGAGACTCTCTTTTTTTGAACTGTGTTCTCTAGTTTTAGTCTCTCTCACCAGGAAACCTCCTTTAGGCATCTATCCTGTGAAATTCCCTCAGGCTCCTATGTTTCAGAAAGATGTTCTCTCATTCTTCTGGGCTTCAATGGATACAAGCCCAGACTGTGCAACTTTTTCTCATAGGATGACCCTTGAATGAAGCTTCTCTGAATTGCTTCATGTACATTTATATCCTTTTTTAAAAATAAGGAGACCAAAACTGTATACAGTTCTCAAAACGTAGCGTTATCAGTATTCTAGGCACTGTAGTAAAACATCCCTTTTTTCATAATCTATTTGCCTTGTAATAAATAACAATATTGTATTCGCCTTCCCAATCACTTGCTATATCTGCAGGCCAACACTTTGTGATTCATATATCAGCACAACGAGATCCTTCAGACCCTCGGGGATTTGAAATATTTATTTCTGCCAAAGTGGGCAGCTTCCCAATTTTATGCATTCCACAGCATCTGCTAACTTTTCATCCACTCGCTTAGCCTATCGATATTCCTTTGCAGATTTCTTTTGGCAGCTTACTTTCCTACCTATCCTTGTGGGAAGCGGTTTAGCTCACTTGGCTGGATCACTGGTTTGCAGAGCCAATAGCATGGTTTTAATTCCCATCACCGGTTTGAGGTTACCATGAAGGACTCTCCTGCTCAACCTCGTCTCTCACCTGAAGTCTGATGGCCCTCAGGTTAAATCACCACCAGTGATTTAATGAGAGAGCAGCCCTTGTGGTCTAGTATGGCTATGGTGACATAACAACAAACCTATCCTTGTATCATCAGAAAATTTAGCAATCACACATGCATTCCCTTCTTCCAATAAATTGATACAGTTTGGCTAGCTGAATGCTCATAGTTGATGGTTAAGAAAATCTAAATTTTCTTGATAAATTCAATTTTGTTTGTGGCTCGCAATTTGTAGTTAGCATTTCATTGAAATCTACAGCTTTAATTCTGAAGTTCCCACGTTTAGACAAGGTTTTAACAAAGCTGAAAATGTGTTGCTGGAAAAGCGCAGCAGGTCAGGCAGCATCCAAGGAACAGGAGAATCGACGTTTCGGGCATAAGCCCTTCTTCGGGCTCATGCCCGAAACGTTGATTCTCCTGTTCCTTGGATGCTACCTGACCTGCTGCGCTTTTCCAGCAACACATTTTTGAGCTCTGATCTCCAGCATCTGCAGTCCTCACTTTCTCCAAGAAGGTTTTAACAAAGCCTCCAAACTGAAGAGTAGTTGAAAATAATTCATCAAAGAATTGGCTCCTACTAGTTCCTCTGAAAGTGGGTCAAATTTGTGTTAGGAGCATAGAAAATAGCTAATTTAGTGTAACTTAGTATATGAGTGGCACCTACATTAGAGCGCTTGGAGTTGAATAATTAAAGGAGTCATGAAAAATGAGAAATAGGTAGCTCATTGCTGTTGTTTTCGCCAGCAGGAATTGACTGTTACGCTGCAGTCAGGAGTAGAAGCTAATCATTTGGTGAGTATCTCTTTCGTGATGATGATTTATTCCATTTCTAACGTTGAAACTAGTCCAACAATCAATGGTAAGGTTAATAAAATACATTTTAAAAAGTAGTTAAGTAATTGAATCAAATAGTTAAGTGATTAATTTGAGCACATTAAGAATGGTAAGTTGGGTGATGCAAATGCAGCATGTGGGGGCTTTTGTTCCCCAAGTCAGGTTGGTGAGTGGCTTGGAGAGGACCTTGAAGGTGGTGGTGTTCCCATGTATCTGCTGCCTTTGTCTTTCTGGATGGAAGTGGTCATGCGTTTGGAAGGTGCTGTCTGAGGATCTTTGGTGAATTTCTGCAGTGCAGCTTGTTGACGGTACACACTGCCGCGGCTGAGCGTCGGAGGTGGAGAGAGTGGATGCTTGTCGGTGTGGTGCTGTTTTGTCATGGGTGGCATCAAGTTGAGTGTTATTGGAGCCGTATTCATCCAGGTAAGTGGGGAGTATTCCATCACACTCCTGACTTGTGCCAGGAGTGGGGTGGGGAGTCAGGAGGTGAGTTTCCCAGCTTGGTCCAAGGCCGCCAACAAGTCTGCAATAATTGTTACAATACACAAACACATTCGGCTTAGAGTTTATGAGCTGGAGGCTGAACATAGACACTACAATGCATCAGGGAGGAGGAAAGAAACAAAAATCTTTTGACTAGCAGGTGATCACACCACTTAGAATCGGGCTATTGGTTTGTTCAGTGGTCAGGTACAGCAGAGTGTGACTGCCAGTCAGGCCCGTAAGGGAAATGGAGTGGGGAGTAATTGGGGGAAGGGGTGGGGAGGGGTGCGGCATTTGGAATGTGGGAGACTCTGCCTTTTTAATTGTCCAGCGGGTTTGAAGTTCTTTAACTTGCCTGGATGGGAATTGGGCTGCAGGGAGGGAGGATGGGCTAACTGAGCCTGCCATTGTAGCACAAGAAGCTGGTCAAGTTGTGGCAGGAAAACCGAACATAGTGATAGTGATAGTAGGTAACTGTATATCCTCAACCATTTAATCGCGGTTTTTTTTTGTAGCTTCCTGTGCTATTTTCATAATGTCCTTGCCGATCTATCTCTGTATCATCAGCAAATTTGGCAACCGTTCCTCCTGCCCGTTCAGCCAGGTCACTTACTTTGTTATGACATGGGGTACACCCTCCTGCTTAATTTAAACCAGCAACACAGAAAAGATTTACCCCATGTGGTAATCTGCAAAACTTCGAGAGGCCAAGAACTATTTAAAGTAAAAATTAACAGCTTTATTTCTTAAAGTATAACAAAGAATGATTAACTAACAACTATTTACAACTCCTTCCACTAACCTATCTTTTACTTTCCCTTCTATAAGACTAGTCTGATAAAACCCCCAAGTAAGATCTACTGAAAGATTCAAATTTCAAAACCAGCCAGCTGTTGAATCTTCTCTTTGTTATCTGTAGATTTGCTCTCCAGGTCAGTGTTGATGTTTTCCTCTGTGCAACTCCTTCTCTAGACAGGTACCTCTCAGAAAGTTCTGACTAGCAGCTTACACTTGTTAGTCTTTTGGCAGTTCTCCCTCAACTGTTCAATTTTTCCCGGTCTTATGTCCCCAAAGCATTGGCTTGTGTCATTGGCTTTTAATACTGTCAATATACTAAATTCAAACTTGATCAGAGTATTTTTTTTGGGGGAGGGGTATAATTTAAACTGATTGGTCAAATTCAAATTTGTTTTTGTCTCCAGGCACCAGTTACACTAGCTGCTGGACCAAAGGTATCTTGTTTAGAGCACTTGGTGCTGTCAGATAGTTCTGCTAGCTTTTAACTTCCTTAAAGGTATAGCACATCGACATCTTCATAACAACATGACTGTTAAATGGTTCCAGCACTGATCCCTATGGCACACTAATCATTACATCTTGTCAACTTGAAAAAAAAAACATTTGTGACTCTTCCCTGCTTCCTCTTAAACAATCAGTTCACTCCATTGCCAGTATATTAGACCACCCACACCATGAGCTTTTAATTTCCGTGGGAGAGGATTCTGGGTAATCCAAGATGGAGGACGGGAAAAAGTTCTGGCTGTAACAGCTGCTCCTTTATTGAGGTATTTTAAGTGTTGGAGGTGATTTCCTCGAATTCCAGGAGCAGCAATTACAGTTTTATATGCTGTTGCATTGTTTTGGAACTTTGGGAAAAAAAGTCAAAACAAAAGCAGTTTTAAAAGGGAGAAGAACAGACAAAGGAAGCACGTAGTGAGGTCAGTGCAGAAGAAAGAGAAAGAAACTGACACCACAGTGAACCTGCACAGTTACTGCATTTGCTGTTTGAATTCACGTAATGCTGGACATTTGAGTGCATCTGGGAAAATTAACAAACAGTGAAATTCACAACTGATCTTGGAGGAACTGTTTGGGTGAAGTTCACAGCACAGAAGCAGATGCGTGTATTGTTTTTAAGTGTGACCTACAGAAAATCTGCAGTAGTGAGTAGAGTGGGTTCTTTCTTGATTATATGTTTTTTGAGATATGTCTCTTGATTAAACTTAAAATATAAGCCATAACTATTAATTTAACCTGGAGCAGTGTTTTGTAAAGGAATAAGACGGTGTTTTTTCTGGGTCTGTAGATTGTGAAGGAGCAAAAATGGCCTTTGCAGTGATATGTACTTCTTGTCAGATGTGGGAGGTTAAAGAGAGTTTAAGGATTACTGCGAATTATACCTGCAATAAGTGCTGTTGGATGTGAATCTTATCAGATCGAATGGATCGGTTGGAGATACAGTTAGAAGCAATGAGGAATTTGCAACAGCAACAGTATGTGATGGATGGCAGTTATAGGAAGGGGGGAAAGTCTCAGATACAGTCACATAGATGGGTTAACTCCAGGAAGGGTAAGAGAGGTAGGCAGCTAGTGCAGGAGTCTTTTGTGGCTATCTCCATTTCAAACAAGTATGCTGTTTTGGAAGATGTAGTGGGTGATGGATTCTCAGGGGAACGTAGCACAAACAGCCAAGTTTCTAGTTTTGAGACTGGCTCTAATGCAATGAGGGGTACATCAGCTTCCAAGAGATCAATTGTGTTAGGGGTTTCTCTAGTCTGAGGTACAGACAGACGTTTCTGTGGCCAGCAGCGAAAAATCAGAATGTGGTTTGCTTCCCTGGTGCCAGGATCAAGGATGTCTCAGAGAGGGTGCAGAATGTTCTCACGGGGGAGAGGGGCCAGCAAGAGGTCATTGTACATATTAGAATCAATGACATAGGAAAGGAAAAGGTTGAGATTCTGAAGGGAGATTACAGAGAGTTAGGCAGAAATTTAAAAAGGAGGTCCTCAAGGGTAGTAATATCTGGATTACTCCCGGTGCTACGAGCTAGTGAGAGTAGGAATAGGAGGATAGAGCAGATGAATGCATGGCTGAGGAGCTAGTGTATGGGAGAAGGATTCACATTTTTGGATCATTGGAATCTCTTTTGTGATAGAAGTGACCTGTACAAGAAGGATGGATTACACCCAAATTGGAAAGGGACTAATATACTGGCAGGGAAATTTGCTCGAACTGCTCGGGAGGATTTAAACTAGTAAGTTGGGGGGATGGGACCCAGGGAGATAGTGAGGAAAGAGATCAATCTGAGACTGGTACAGTTGAGAACAGAAGTGAGTGAAACAGTCAGGGCAGGCAGGGACAAGGTAGGACTAATAAATTAAACTGCACTTACTTCGATGCAAGGGGCCTAACAGGGAAGGCAGATGAACTCAGGGCATGGTTAGGAACATGGGACTGGGATATCATAGCAATTACAGAAACATGGCTTAGGGATGGGCAGGACTGGCAGCTTAATGTTCCAGGATACAAATACTACAGGAAGGATAGAAAGGGAGGCAAGAGAGGAGGGGGAGTGGCATTTTTGATAAGGGATAGCATTACAGCTGAGCTGAGTGAGGATATTCCTGGAAATACATCCAGGGAAGTTATTTGGATGGAACTGAGAAATAAGAAAGGGATGATCACCTTATTGGGATTATATTATAAACCCCCTAATAGTCAGAGAGAAATTGAGAAACAAACTTGTAAGGAGATCTCAGCTATCTGTAAGAATAATAGAGTGGTTATGGTAGGGGATTTTAACTTTCCAAACATAGACTGGAACTACCACAACATTAAGAGTTTAGATGGAGAGGAGTTTGTTAAGTGTGTACAAGAAAACTTTCTGATTCAGTTTGTGGATGTACATACTAGAGAAGGTGCAAAACTTGACCTACTCTTGGGAAATAAGGCAGGGCAGGTGACTGAGGTGTCAGTGGGGGAGCACTTTGGGGCCAGCGACCATAATTCTATTAGATTTAAAATAGTGATGGAAAAGGATAGACCAGATCTAAAAGTTGAAGTTCTAAATTGGAAAAAGGCCAATTTTGATGGTATTAGACAAGAACTTTCGAAAGCTGATTGGAGGCAGGTGTTTGCAGGTAAAGGGACGGCTGGGAAATGGGAAGTCTTCAGAAATGAGATAATGAGAATCCAGAGAAAGTATATTCCTGTCAGGGTGAAAGGGAAGGCTGGTAGGTATAGGGAATGCTGGATGACTAAAGAAATTGAAGGTTTGGTTAAGAAAAAGAAGGAACCATATGTAAGGTATAGACAGGATAGGCCGAGTGAATCCTTAGAAGAGTATAAAGGAAGTAGGAGTATACTTAAGAGGGAACTCAGGAGGGCAAAAAGGGGACTTGAAATAGCTTTGGCAAATAGAATTAAGGAGAATCCAAAGGGTTTTTACAAATACATTAAGGACAAAAGGATATCTGGAGAGAGAATAGGGCCCCTCAAAGATCAGCAAGGCGGCCTTTGTGTGGAGCCACAGAAAATGGGGGAGATAGTAAATGAATATTTTGCATCAGTATTTACTGTGGAAAAGGATATGGAAGATATAGACTGTAGGGAAATAGATGGTGACATCTTGCAAAATGTCCATATTACAGAGGAGGAAGTGCTGGATGTCTTGAAATGCATAAAGGTGGAAAATCTCCAGGATCTGATCAAGTGTACCCGAGAACTCTGTGGGAAGCTAGAGAAGTAATTGCTGGGCCTCTGGCTGAGATATTTGTATCATCGATAGTCACAGATGAGGTGCCAGAAGACTGGAGGTTGGCAAACGTGGTGCCACTGTTTAAGAAAGGTAGTAAGGGCAAGTCAGGGAACTATAGACCAGTGAGCCTGACATCGGTGGTGGGCAAGTTGTTGGAAGGAATCCTGAGAGACAGAATGTACATGTATTTGGAAAGGCAAGGATTGATTCGGGATAGTCAACATGGCTTTGTGCGTGGGAAATCATGTCTCACAAACTTGGTTGAGTTTTTTGAAGAAGTAACAAAGAAGGTTGATGTGGGCAGAGCAGTAGATGTGATCTGTATGGACTTCAGTAAGGCATTCGACAAGCGCCTTGAAAGTGGAATTGCAGGTAGTTAGGATAATGAAGAAGGCGTTTGGTATGCTTTCCTTTATTGGTCAGACTATTGAGTGCAGGAGTTGGGAAGTCATGTTGCAGCTGGACAGGACATTGGTTAGGCCACTGTTGGAATATTGCATGCAATTCTGGTCTCCTACCTACCGGAAAGATGGTGTGAAACTTGAAAGGGTTCAGAAAAGATTTACAAGGATGTTGCCAGGGTTGCAGGATTTGAGCTACAGGGAGAGGCTGAACAGGCTGGGGCTGTTTTCCCTGGAGCGTCGGAGGCTGAGGGGTGACCTTATAGAGGTTTACAAAATTATGAGGGGCATGGATAGGATAAATAGGCAAAGGTTTTTCCCCTTAAGTGGGGGAGTCCAGAACTAGAGGACATAGGTTTAGAGTGAGAGGAGAAACATATAAAGGGGACCTAAGGGGCAACTTTTTTCACGCAGAGGGTGGTATGTGTATTGAATGCGCTGCCAGAGGAAGTGGTGGAGGCTGGTACAATTACAACATTTAACAGGCAGTTGGATGGGTATATGAATAGGAAGGGTTTGGAGGGATATGGGCCAAGTGCTGGTAAGTGGGACTAGATTGGGTTGGGACATCTGGTTGACATGGACGGGTTGGACTGAAGGGTCTGTTTCCATGCTGTACACCTCTATGACTCTTTGACCTTTATTGAGGCACCTTATCAAATGCCTACTGGAAAACTAACTATTGTCCATCCACAAGTTTCCCTTTTCACATCATGAGATACCTGCTCAAAGAACTCCAATAGTCTTGTCAATCATGATTTTTCTTTCCCAAAACCATGTTGACTCTGCCTGATGATCATAAACCTGCCGAAATGCTCTGTCACAAAATGATTAATAATAGATTCTAATAGTTTCTGTATCACAGATATTAAGTTCACTGGCCAAGAGTTTACTGCCTTCTGTCTCCCTCAGATTCTGGCTGAATGAGTTAGATCAGGATGGGACCATTCGCCACAGCAGATTTGCCGCCGCCGATTAGCCACTGCCCTTTGTCCACCGTGGATGCTTAGCCACCACCCACTGGTCAGTGAACACGATTCGCCACGGCAAGTAAGTCCTATATTTTCAATATTGATGGTAGCGTTTACTTTTTTAGTAACTAAATATTTTTGTTAATAGAACTTTTTTTATTTAACAATGTTTAAAATGTTAGAGAACAAGCATATCTAAACTATATAAAATTGTCGTTATATTTTACTGCCATTATAAAGATTCTTAAAATATATTTCCTTTTTCTGGTTAAAGTTTGTAACTCATTTTTATATATAAATCAATAAAATGATATTTATTTTACCTCTTTTTTTATCAATATGTAGTATGTAGTTGTATAAATAAAGGGACTGAGGAGTATGAAAGAACAGGTGGGAGGGAAAACAATCACTACATATATATATTTCCGGTGTCGAATAGTCTCCAGAGGTCAAACGACCCCAGTGGAGAAACGCTGGTGGAGACCTGGCAGTGGCTAATCATTGGCGGCGAATCTGCCTTGGCGAATCGTCACCAACTCGAGTTAGATTGGTTATCTTCCGATCTAGTTGGATTATCCCTGAAGCAAGGGAGTTTTGGAAAATTAAAACCAATGCATTAAGTACCTTGCGAGCTACTTCTTTTATGACTCTAGGATGGAGTCCATTATGAAGGGCTTTTGCCCGAAACATCGATTTCGAAGCTCCTTGGATGCTGCCTGAACTGCTGTGCTCTTCCAGCAACTGCTAATCCAGAATGGAGTCCATTAGCACCCAGTCAGCCCACAGCTTCACCGATTTACTCAGTACCATTTCTCTGGTCAATGTTATTGTACGTTATTGTGCTGAATTCCTCCCTCCTTTCCATTTCCTGATTTATTGCGGCATCTAGGATGTTACTTGTAATTTCTACCCTTTGGTTTCTTTGGAGCAAACTTTTGAGATGCATGTCTTCCTGGTTTATTATTCAGCGTTCATCCACCATGTACATTTAATGACAATGAATGTTTCTTCTCAGAGGCCTAAATCCTTTCTGCAGTTCAGTGTTATGATTAACAAATGCAGCACTAACTGTTTCGTGGAGATATTAACAGGACCAGTTTCATATTGTGCTCTCTCAGAGTGCAGCATTGACAGCTGACAGTACTTACCAGGAAAAGTGTGAACGATTTCTTACTATCTGCCTTTCCTGGCCAAAGCTTCTTCACTGGTCCATTTATTGAGAAAAACATCCAGTTTCATTAGCTGTATGAAGTGAACAGAGAATTGAGATAACCTGGAGCCTTACTAAGAATTCTGAATTTAGTTTAGTCTGACTGGCCTTGCTATTTTTGGGCATCAAGATGATCTGTTTTAATAATAAATCATTTTGGGCTTTCACTGTCAGCATTAAGCATGCCCTGGTCAGATCTGCCATAACTACATTGAGAACATAATTCATCCTATTCATAGAGGAGAAAATTCAATTCATGTCTCAACATCTGAATGTCCCACAGGTGTTTACAGCTGACAAAGTATGTAGCCAAATGCAGTTGTAATCAACAAAATATGGCAGCTATAAAACATAAAAACATCAGTGCAGTAGTTCACCAAGCATCTGATTTGAAAGTATCGGTAAAGGGGCGAAATGCCTGGTCTGAAAGATAACTCTTCTGAAAGTTCAGCATTCTCTCAGTACTGCACAGAAGTGCCAATCTAGGTGATGTGTTCAAGCCTTTGTAGTAGGAGGTTAATGCTCTTCTGAGATGAAGATGAAAGTACTACCACCAACACCTTATTTTCAACCCAAACAATTAGCATCAACCCAAAAAGGTGCTCCCCAATTAACACCCATCCCTTACTATATCAGTGAGCTTTCATCATTTTCACACTATCCATGTTACAGCTTCAGCTGAGGATCAGTGAGTAGTCCCTGAGTCAGAACATTTTGTTTGCAAGTCACACTCCAGAGTCCTGTGCAGAGCGATGAACAAGCTAACAGATCAGTGAAGTACTGAGAGAGTGCTGCACTCTCAGATGTGTCACCTTGAAGATGAAAACTTTGGTCTTGCCTACCCTTTCAGATCCCACAACATTATTTTGGAAAAGAGCAGGTGAGTTATGCCGGTTGTGTGGTGCTGGAAAAGCACAGCTGGTCAGGCAGCATCGGAGCAGCAGGAGAGTCAACGTTTCAAGCAAAAGCCCTTCATTAGGGATTTTGCCTGAAACGTTGATTCTCCTGCTCCTCGGATGCTGCCTGACCAGCTGTGCTTTTCCAGCACCACACTCTCGAATCTAATCTCCAGCATCTGCAGTCCGCACTTTTGCTGAGTTACTCCGGATGGCCTAGCCAATCAATCTTAAATCAATATCATTAAAAAATGTTTACCTGGTCATTAGCAGGTTGGTGCTTTGGGGCACTTGCTGTATGGCAATTGACTCTGACTTTGTATTTACTACATTACAACAGTGACTTCCCTTCACAGTAAATAATTGGTGCGCGGATAGTGGGTTGCTTTGGGCCATGAAAGGAGCTATATAAGTGCATTTCTTTAATTTTCTTCATTATTCATTCAGTGCCTGTCAGCATTGAATTTAGAGTAGTTTGTGCTGTGGGCTGAAAGCCATTATTCCCCATTATTCCCACTGAAGTAGATTTCATTAACTTGGATAACCAGAAGACAACTTACACTGCAGTAATTTCGCCTCAGTTTCTAACCAGTTCTGTTCAGTGAAAGAAAGGAAAGTGGTATTTATGTAGCAGGTCTCACAACCTCAGGATGTTTCAAAGTGCTTCACAGTGAGGGAAATACTTCTGAAGTGAAATCGTGGATGTCAGTTGTTCTTAGCAAGATTCCACAAATAGGAATGGAGTAATAACCAGGTGATCTGTTTTTATTAATGCTCGTTGAAGGATGAAGATTGATCAGGATGCAAGGAGGACTTCTTCCAAATAGTAGCTTGGAATCTTTGACATTTAGCAGGGTCTGAGCTTAACATCTGTCCTGAAATTGGACAGCATTCCCTCGTAGTTGCACAGAAATATCATTACAAGACTCTGGAATGTCCTTTGGGATGACCTTCTGACTTTGAGTTAAATAGAAATCATAGGATTTCCAGCTTTCCCATTGATATAATCCTGTGATAGGGCCAGGGTTAGGTTTAGGGCCAGGGGTTAGGATCAGATTAGGCTCAGGTTAGGGATAGGTTAAGGTTAGGGTTGGGGTTAGGGTTAGGGTTAGGTTTAGGGTTGGGTTGGGGTTAGGTTTAGGGTTGGGGTTGCGGTTGTGATTGGGTTTAGGGTTAGGTTAGGTTTAGGGTTAGAGTCATTTTTCTTGAAACACAGAGGTCAGCAACACCATGTTGAATGTGGAGTCTGTCAATTATAAACTGGAGATTCCTGCTGACAGGAAAATGGTTTCATTCACCAAGAACACTGATGATGTCTGTTCAGTGGCAAAGCAATTTAGTCCCGTGACTTTGTTGCATTCTGATGATCGGAGTAATGGTATAAATGCACTCTGACTGGAGTGTAGGGACTGTTTGTTATGGTGTTTCCAAGACTGACTACGCCAACCTTACAAGCCACCCTGGTCCGGGTTGACCTGGCGACTGGGCTTTCAGCAGCCAAGGTATCTAGTGTGACACAGTCACATCTCTGTGACCCTGAAGGTCTCAATTACATCGACTCACCGTCACTTTCAATTATGACAATGAACAGTTAACATGTGACAACATGGTACTTTTGCACACACTCACTGAATTGCTCACTAATACTCTATCCAACCTTCAGTCCAGGGAACAGACCCAATAACGCAGAGACACTGCTTTGGATTTGTGGGATGCTGTAATGCACAGATGACCCAGGGTCCAAACTCCAAATATTCAGTAGTGACAACGCCAAGTTCCCTTTCTCTGACCTGTTTGTTTAAGTATGTTGTTGCTGAGGTCAGGTCTAATCAAAGGCATGCTTTTAAAATGACACAAAACAGAAAAGATAATGATTGAAACTAGATGCCACCTTTTTTAGTTCCTCCTGTCATAACTATTCCCTGGCCAAAACGAAATGACCTCAAGTCATATGCTCAAGCCGTAAAACAGAATTACATAGAAATTACAATTATATACTGACATGGAAACAAACCATTTGTTCCAACTAATCCTGCTCCAGATGAACACCCCCCTCCAGTATTCTTAAATACACTCTCTTTCTATATTCCTAAATTCCCCTGTTGAACAATTACTCATCTACTATAGTCTCAAATAGGGTCATAAAGTCAGAGAGATGTACAGCATGGAAACAGACCCTTCGGTCCAACCCATCCATGCCGACCAGATATCCCAACCCAATCTAGTCCCACCTGCCAGCACCCTGCCCATATCCCTCCAAACCCTTCCTATTCATATTCCCATCCAAATGCCTCTTAAATATTGCAATTGTATCAGCCTGGAACAATTCCTCTGACAGTTCATTCTGTACACGTACCATTGTCTGGGTGAAAAGGTTGCCCCTTAGGTCCCTTTTATACCTTTCCCCTCTCATCGTGAACCTATGCCCTCAAGTTCTGGACTCCCCATCCCCAGGGAAAAGACTTTGTCCATTTATTCTATCCACGCCCCTCATAATTTTGTACACATCTATAAGGTCACCCCTCAGCCTCCGACGCTCCTGGGAATACAGCCCCAACCTGTTCAGCCTCTCCCTATAGCTCAGATCCTTCAACCCTGGCAACATCCTTGTAAATCTTTTCTGAACCCTTTCAAGTTTCACAATATCTTTCCGATAGGAAGGAGACCAGAATTGCACGCAATATTCCAACAGCGGCCTAACCAATGTCCTGTACAACCGCAACATGACCTCCCAACTCCTGTACTCAATACTCTGATCAATAAAGGAAAGCATACTAAATGCCTTCTCCACTATCCTATTTATATGCAACTCCACTTTCAAGGAGCTATGAACCTGTACTCCAAGGTCTCTTTGTTCAGCAACACTCCCTAGAACCTTACCATTAAGTGTATAAGTCCTGCTAAGGTTTGCTTCCCAAAATGCAGCACCTCGCATTTATCTGAATTAAACTCCATCTGCCATCTCTCAGCCCATTGGCCCATCTGGTCCAGATCCTATTGTAATCTGAGGTAACCCTCTTCGCTGTCCACTACACCTCCAATTTTGGTGTCATCTGCAAACTTACTAACTGTACCTCTTATGCTCACATCCAAATCATTAATGTAAATGACAAAAAGTAGAGGACCCAGCACCAATCCTTGTGGTACTCCACTGGTCACAGGCCTCCAGTCATGATAAAGGAATCATACAGTATCATTGCATGCTTTCTGTGCTCTTTTAAGTAAGAGAATTTTGCACAGTTGAAATAATTGCCAAATTAACTACCTCATTATGCATTTTGTTCTGGTATTTATTTTGATTGGAATCTTTTTTTCAAAATTCATTCATCGGCTTGCTGGCCGGGCCGACATTTATTGTCCACCCCTCGTTGCCCTTGAGAAGGTGGTGGTGAGCTGCCTTCTTGAACTGCTGCAATCTATCTTCTTGAACTGCTGCAGTTCATGTGGTCCAGTTAAGCCAACAATGCTGTTTGAAAGTTCGATCTTCCTGATATTCAACTTAGTGCCACTAGGTGGAGCACAAATACTAACCAATGCCCAATGACACCACGATTCAATCAATGCAGTTTCCTCAGGCCATCAATAAACTTGGTCCTCCAGAATGGAGTAGGTTGTGCTTGTTTGGAATTGCAAGCTGGGTCACAGAAATCTTGAGCATCTGGGTAGATGAGCTAAACTATAAATCTATTTTTATTCCATCTGTGGATAGAGCGACACAGAATCTGTAAAACTAGCATCAACAAATTTTGCCAGGCCCAGTTGCTGAGTTAATATTAAGGAACTACAGGACTTTTAAGTTTCAGTTTTGACCCAGGGGTTAATGAATAATACACTTCATTAGCTCTTGAATGAATGTGAAAACTGAAAGAAAGGACGACATGCGTTCGTATAACACCTGAAGATATCCCAAAGCCTTTTACAGCAAAGTTAGAACTTCAGAAGTTTTGTCAGTATTGTAATTTAGGAACTATGGCAAACAATTATTGCACACATCAATTAACTAAATTATCTTATCAGCTTTTTACATTAGATTCCCTACAGTATGGACACAGGCCCTCTGGCCCAATAAATAAGAAAAGGATGGTCACCTTATTGGGATTGTATTATAGACCCCTTAATAGTCAGAGGGAAATTGAGAAACAAACTTGTAAGGAGTGCTTAGCTATCAGTAAGAATAATACGGTGGTTATGGTAGGGGATTTTAACTTTCCAAACATAGACTGCCATAGTGTTAAAGGTTTAGATGGAGAGGAATTTGTTAAGTGCGTACAAGACAATTTTCTGATTCAGTATGTGGATGTACCTACTAGAGAAGGTGCAAAACCTGACCTACTCTTGGGAAATAAGGCAAGGCAGGTGACTGAGGTGACAGTGGGGGAGCACTTTGGGGCCAGTGACCCTAATTCTATTAGATTTAAAATAGTGATGGAAAAGGTTAGACCAGATCTAAAAGTTGAAGTTCTAAATTGGAGAAAGGCCAATTTTGACGGTATTAGGCAAGAACTTTCAAAAGCTGATTGGGGCAGATGCTTGCAGGTAAAGGGACCTCTGGAAAATGGGAAGCCTTCAGAAATGAGATAACAAGAATCAGAGAAAATATATTCCTGTCAGGGTGAAAGGGAAGGCTGGTAGGTATAGGGAATGCTGGGTGATTAAAGAAATTGAGGGTCTGGTTAAGAAAAAGAAGGAAGTATATGTAAGATATAGACAGGATAGATCGAGTGAATCCTTAGAAGAGTATAAAGGAAGTAGGAGTAAACTTAAGAGGGAACTCAGGAGGGCAAAAAGGGGACATGAAATAGCTTTGGCAAATAGAATTAAGGAGAATTCAAAGGGTTTTTACAAATACATTAAGGACAAAAGGATATCTAGGGGGAGAACAGAGCCCCTTAAAGATCAGCAAGGCAGCCTTTGTGTGGAGCCGCAGAAAATGGGGGATATACTAAATGAGTATTTTGCATCAGTATTTACTGTGGAAAAGGATATGGAAGATATAGACTGTAGGGAAATAGATGGTGACATCTTGCAAAATGTCCAGATTACAGAGGAGGAAGTGCTGGATGTCTTGAAATGGTTAAAGGTGGATAAATCCCCAGGACCTGATCAGGTGTACCCGAGAACTCTGTGGGA
This sequence comes from Chiloscyllium punctatum, assembly GCF_047496795.1. Taxonomy (NCBI): domain Eukaryota; kingdom Metazoa; phylum Chordata; class Chondrichthyes; order Orectolobiformes; family Hemiscylliidae; genus Chiloscyllium; species Chiloscyllium punctatum. Next base: position 143,167,319 of record NC_092739.1, on the reverse strand, counting down.
AGCTAGAGAAGTGTTTGCTGGGCCTCTTGCTGAGATATTTGTATCATCAATAGTCACAGGTGAGGTGCCAGAACTAGAGGGTGAGAGGGGAAAGATATAAAAGAGACCTAAGGGACAACGTTTTCACACAGAGGGTGGTACGGGTTTGGAATGAGCTGCCAGAGGATGTGGTGGAGGCTGGTACAATTGCAACATTTAAGAGGCATTTGGATGGGTATATGAATAGGAAGGGTTTGGAGGGATATGGGCCAGGTGCTGGCAGGTGGGACTAGATTGGGTTGGGATATCTGGTTGGCATGGACGGGTTCGACCGAAGGGTCTGTTTTCGTGCTGGATATCTCAATGACTCTATGACCGTATAAGTCCACACCGACCCTCTGAAGAGTAACCCACCCAGACTGATTCCTCTACATTTACCCCTGACTAATGCACCTAACACTATAGACAATTTAGCATGATCCATTCACCTATCCTGCACATCTTTGGATTGTGGGAGGAAACCCATGCAGACATGGGGCAAATGTGCAAACTCCAAACAGACAGTTGCCCGAGGCTGGAATCAAACGTGGGTCTTTGGCGCTGTGAGACAGCAGTGCTAACCACTAAGTCACTATGCAGGCTGTCACAAACCTACAAGAAGGATTAAGTTAGGGTGGCACAGTGGCTCAGTGGTTAGCACTGTTGCCTTACAGTATCAGGGTCCCAGGTTCGATTCCAGCTTCTGACAACTGTCTGTGTGGAGTTTGTACATTTGTCCTGTGTCTGTGTGGGTTTCCTCCCACAGTCCAAAGATATGCAGGTCAGGTGAATTGCCCATAGTGTTAGTGCATTGGTCTTAGTGGGTTACTCTTTGGAGAGTCAGTGTGGACTGGTTGGACCAAAGGGCCTGTTTCCACACCATAGGGAATCTAATCTAATAGAAAGTTAACTCACATACATACTCCCTCTGTTTCCCTATTAGCTAACCAATCTCCACCTGTGCTAAAATGTTATCACAAATTAGCTCTTGTTTTACACAGTAACCTTTGAGGTATCTAATCAAAAGTCTTTCAGAAATCTAAGTACAAAACACCCTCTGGTTCCCATGTGTCTACATTGCTTGTTAGATCCTCAAATTACTCTAAAAATTTAGTCTAACGTGATTTTCCTTTCACAAAACTATGTTGATCCTGCCTGATTGTATTAAGATTTTCTAAATGGCCTGTTATGACCCCCTTCATAAAATTCTAGCATTTTCTCTCAGATGAATGTTTAATGAACTGGCCTGTAGTTTCCTGTCTTCTGTCTTTTTCCTTTGTTGAATACTGGATCACGTTTGCTCTTTACAAATTTGTTGGGGACTTTTTGGAATCTTGGGAATCTTGGAAAATTAAAACCAGTACATCTACTTTCTCAGCAACCACTCCTTTTAAAACACAAGGATGAAATCCATCACAAACCCGGGGACTTGTCAATTTTAGTCTGGCAAATCTTTTAGCAGTTTTTCTCTTGTGATTATAATTGGTGATTGCAATTGATTAAGAGACAAAACATTGATGAGGATGTCACAGTGGCTCAGTGGTTAACGTTGCTGCCAAAAAGAGCCAGGGACCCAGGTTTGATTCCAGCCTTGGGTGACTGTCTGTGTGGAATTTGCACATTTTCCCCGTGCCTCCCACAGTCCAAAGATGTGCAGCTGAGGTGGATTGACCATGCTAAATTGTCCATAGTGCCTAGGGATGTGTAAACTAAGTGGATTAGCCAAAGGAAATGCAGGATTACAGGGATAGGGTCGGGACTGGGTCTCAGTGGGATGCTCTTTGGAGGATCAGTGTGGACTCAATCAGGAATCTGATGAAGGGCTTTTGCCCGAAACGTCGATTTCGCTGCTCGTTGGATGCTGCTTGAACTGCTGTGCTCTTCCAGGACCACTAATCCAGAATTTGGTTTCCAGCATCTGCAGTTATTGTTTTTGCCTCAATAGGCCGAAGGACCTGCTTCTGCACTGCAGGGATTCTATTACTCGAGGTGAACACCCAGATCTTTTACATCCACTGGACAAAATGGGACCTTGGTTTAATGTCACCTCCACTAAACAACAGTGTGCCACTCCCTCAGTAATCCCTAAACCTCTGAATTGGAACTTGAATCAGCACCTTCTGAGAGCCGAGAGTGTTACCAACCAAGGCATATCTGAGACCAATGACATTCTCAGTCCTCATTCCTGTATTATGTCTGAACAGGGAGAAGATATTCTACAATGTGGGTACACAAATATCCCTTAATGTCAATGTTATAGATAAAATGAACTACAGAAATGTCCACAGTTTTTTTTAAAAGACATTTCTATTCTCCTCAGATCTAGTAAATGCTTGCTTTTTGTGGTTGAACAGCTCTGGCTTATCGCTGAGATGCAAAGCATTTGACAAGATTTTCCCACTTTTCTTTTGGGCTCTCACTGCCATGGACTGAGCTACATGGTGAGAATTTGCAAAGTGTTTGGAAAGTGGCCATTTGGAGCAATTTTGACAATTTGGTTGCCCGCCAAAAGCTTTAATTACTGTAGGCTTTGAGAAGCTGCCTTCACCTAACCCCACCTCAGCAGAGTCTCACACACCTGGACAACCCACCCAAGGACAACCAACACCAGGAGTTACTCGGCTAGAAAACCAAAGGCTTGGTCACATGGTTGGTTTAAAAGAGTGTCTTCAAGGAAGTAAAATGGAGGAGAGAGGCAGAAAGATACGAGGCAGGAAGTCTGGGAGCTGGGGACTGGGCAGTTGAAGACGCAGTCACCAAAGTTTAACATCTGGGATGTTCATGAGCTCAGAATTATGGAATCACTGATACCCGGGAGGGTTGGAGGAAAGTAAAGAGATAGCAAGGTCAAGGCCATAGAGAGATTTGTAAACAAGGATGAGTATTTTGATAATTGGGAGATGACAGCCCAGTGGTGGAATTTGAATTCAGCGACAATCTGGAATTAAGAGTCTAATGATGACCATGAATTTATTGTCAAATGTTGGAAAAACCCATCTGGTTCACTAACGCCTTTTAGGGAAGAAACCACCATCCTTACCTGGTCTGGTCTACATGCGGCTCAAGACCCATTGCAATGTGGTTGACTCTTAACTGCCCTCTGGGGTCAGTGACACTTTCATCCAATGAACAAGTATAAAGAAAATCTGATCATTACGCAATTGGGAGCCAATGTAGATCTTACCAGCAGAGGGGTGTTAGGTGAATGGGTCTTGCTGGACATATGGCATGGACGGCAGAGTTTTGAAAGGCCTTTACATGTGAAAAGCAGAAGGTCAGAATAGTTAGATCTTGAATTAACGGAGGCATGGATGGAAGGTTTTGGAAGAAGAGAGCTGAGATAGAGGCAAGGTTGAACAAAGTCACAAAGGTGGGATTAGCCAGCCTTTGTAATGGCAAAAATATGAGGTTGAAAAGTGATTGTGAGATTGAGTGTGACAGCAAGGTTAGAAGCAGACTGTTTAGTCTCAGACTGTTGCCAGGGAGTTGGATGAAGTTGGTAGCTAGGGAACAGAATTTGGCCCAGATACTGAAAACAATGGCTTCAGTTTTGCTGATTCATTGGATGAAATTTCTGTTCATCCAGTGCTGGATGCTTATAAGTGATTTGATAACTTTGCAATAGTAAAGGTATCAAGAGAGGTGAAGAGAAGGTGGGGCTGGGTGCAGACAGAATGCAGGAGAAAGCTAATGCCGGGATCTCACATGAAGTCATTGAGAAACAACATGTAGATTGGAAATAGGAGGAGGGCAAGGAGAGATCTGACTGAGGGAGACAAGAAGAGGAAATTGTGCGGGAGGAGGGAAAGAAGCCATTACAAGTGATTCTTTTCTATAATTAGTTAATTATAACTAGTTAAGCTTTGAGATCCGTGCCCCCAGGAGTAGGAGGTCTTTGAAGGACATTGGTGTTGCCAGCTCTGTCAAAGGCTGCATACAGACAACTCAACGAGGATGAAGATTTATCGTTGTCACAGTCAATTGAGACTTTGCGAGTTCTTTCAGAGCTATGATAGGTTGCAACTGGATTGAAAGAAATCTAACATGGTGCTCTGGGAAGGATGAGGATGGAATTGGGAGGTGATAACATGTTCAAAGACATTGGGGAGGAAGGAGTTGGCACAGTATTCTGCAGGAATGGTAGGGTCAATGATAAAACAAGGATAAAGTATTTGCACCCACCATCAGCCAGAAGTGGCAAGTACATAATCCATCCTGTTCCTGTTCTGAGATTGACAGTATCACAAAAGACAGCAACTCAATTCACTCCATGTGATGTCACGATGGAGGTAAATTCGTTGGATCGAGTACAGGTCATGACAATATTCCAGCTGTCGTATTGAAGACTTATGTTCCAGAACTAGCTGCGTCAGACATTCCGTACAGCGACATTACTAGCATATATCTGAAAGTGTGGATAGGGTTGTTAAGAAAGCATATGGTGTTTTGGCTTTCATTAACAGGGAAATTGAGTTTAAGGGCCGCGAGGTTTTGCTGCAGCTCTACAAGCCCCTGGTGAGACCACACTTGGAATATTGTGTCCAGTTCTGGTCACCCTACTATAGGAAAGATACAGAGGCTTTGGTGATGGTGCAAAGAAGGTTTACCAGGATGCTGCCTGGACTGGAGGGCTTGCCTTATGAAGAAAGGTTGAATAAGCTCGGACTTGTCTCTCTGGAGAGAAGGAGGAAGAGAGGAGACCTGATTGAGATACACAAGATAATGAGTGGAATAGATAGAGTCAATAGCTAGAGACTTCTCCCCAGGGCAGGATTGACGGGTATGAGGGATTATAGTTTTAAGATATTAGGGGAAAGGTATAGAGGAGATGTCAGAGGTAGGTTCTTTATGTAGAGAGTTGTGAATGCATGGAATGTGTTGCCAGCAGTGGTGGTGGAAGCAGAGTCATTAGGGACATTTAAGCGACTGTTGGACAGGCACATGGAGAGCAGTGAGTTGAGGGGTGTGTAGGTTAATGTGTATTTTACATTAGGATTAAACCTCAGCACAACATTGTGGGCCAAAGGGCCTGTTCTGTGCTGTACTTTTCTATGTTCTAATAGTCCTGTGAACAAATAAAGCAAGAAAAAATCCAATCCAGCTAATGACCACAACAGCAGATTATTCCTATCCCCAGCAAACTGACAACATGTGGCATTGACAACATTGAAGATCAACAGTTATTCAGCAATAACCTGCTCACCAACGCTCAGTTGGGACCACCCAGCTCCGGTTGTCATTGTAGTCTTGACATCAAGGCAGCTGTTGAATGAATGTGGCACCAAGGTATCTTAGCAAAACTGAAATCAGTCAGGAAATCTCTCCACTAGGTGAAGTCATATCTAACATAAAGGAAGGTGGTTGTTATTACTGGAGACAGATCATCTCTGCAGAGTTTCCTCAGGGTGGTGTCTCAGGCCTAGCCATATAAATACAGTGACTACAGGTGTAGGTCAGAATCTGGGAAATCTGAGGTGAGTAACTCATCCCTTGTTTCCACAAATCAATGAGCAGAAGTCAGGAATATGATGGAAAACTCTCCACATGTCTGAGTGACTGCAGCACCAACAACACTTAAGAAACTCAATACCCTTCAGGATATAGCAACTGACTCTAAGTAATCTGTTCTTGAACATTTGCTCCCTCCTCCACTGGTGCAATGGCAGCATCTACAAAGGTCCAGCACCAATAGATGGCAAAGGATTGACAAGCAGTCAGGAGGCTTTCAGTTTATAAATCTGTAAGTGGTGACAGAGACAGGGACAGGTGAGCTCATGGAAGAAGTTAAACTCAAGCACAAGAAACTCTAAATCAGAAGTGTCAGGAAATCAGAAGCCAATGCAGTTGAACAAGGGTTGGTCAAGACAGCATCAGAACAGCAGTGTTGTCGATGAGTTAAAGTTGATACAGGGAGGAAAGCTGATCAGGGGAGTACTGAAGTGACACTGAAGTATCAGATAGCATTAAAGTTTGGTTAATGTTGCAGCTGCAAGAACAGGGTTCACAGAAGACTGTGAAAACCAGGAACACAGAAGGAGTCCATTTTCTCATCACTTACCTGCATGAGCTTAGCTCCAACAACAGAGGACCCACATGCCCTGACTTTGAATAGCAACCCCCTCATTTGGTCCCAAGAATCTGAATCTCTTCCCCTTTCGCATCATCTATTCAGCCAAGTGTTGACAATCCTGATCATAATCTGTCTGTCCAATCCAACTTGTGCTGTGAGATGTAATCCAGCAATTACTGGATTCTAGATTCCTGGAACCCTGAAGGTTCTGCTCCTTGAGAGTTTAGCTTTTTAAAAGCTTTCATCAGGACCTGACTCCTACTTCCACCTATGTCATCATTTCTCAAATGAGTCTCTGGCTGCTTTCCCTCCCAACCCTGAAGCTTTGCTACATGACGTCTAGACAGCAGAGAGGGGACATTTATCTAGTTGGTGTTCGGATGTCTCCCTTTCTGACTCTGAACCCTGCACCAGCAACACGGCAATTCAATTCTGAATCTCCCATGGGTAACTCCCCAGCCTCTTTTCAGTTGTACATAGAACAGTAAGATACAGAAGGAGGCTATTCCACCCATTGAGTCTGAGCCAGCTCTTCTGAGATATCATGTTTACCTTCCTTTGTGTCACTGTTTTTATCCATATCCCTGCAACCTGCCCAGCTACCACTGGAAATATGGATTGATTTATTACTAACATTCCTACTTCGGTGTTCAAAGGGGTCAACTCAATGTTCCTGTAGACATTCCATGATTCCAGACTGTCCTAGTGGGATCATTGCACCAAATGGGTTGTAATGGATTGTAATGTGCTGGGTCTGTCATTGTGCGGGTTGTGGGAATCACATGAAGGATTAACCACTCTATCTACTGCTATGGACATGAACGATTGCAGCCTTTGGAGAAGTCATCATGCCGTGTTATCAGACACAGCAGGCTAAATGGCCTTGGAATCCTTCTACAATTTCACACACGGCTCATAAGCAAGTGGGGCTGCGACAACAACTGGGCATGTTCATCGACAGAGATTTATAAATCACTGAAATTGTTAAGTCACAAGCAGAACCTTCAGATTGTCACTCTTCCACCAGCAGTTTTCACCACTTGTTCCTCCTGATTTCAATGTGTTACTGTTAGATGCTAAGTGCATTTCTGTTTTTAACTGAAGGCAGTTTGCTGCTTCTACTAAGTCGAAGGTGGAAGGGCCATATTGCAGTTAGTTCCTAACTGACCTTTTAGTGTTTAAACTAGTGTTCAGTAACATGTGTCTTGTCCAGAATGTATTGTGGTAATGGGTTTATTGATTACCTGTTGAACAATGTAACAATAGCTGTATGATTCAGAGGCACAATTGCTATTGCTAAGCCATAGGCTCATTCCATGTGTCCATCAGATTGCAAAATAAACAATGGTGTGGTTGTAAACATAATATAGTCTCTAATAGAGATTAGAATATTGAACAGAGGCAGTGAGATCATAACAATCTGTTGGACTAACAACCAGAACTTCGAACTTAATAAACATGGGTTTAAATCCCATCATGACAGCTGGTGAAATTTGAATTCAATAAAAATCCCAGATTAAAAGCTGTCCAAATTGTCACAACAACCCAATTGGTTTATTAAGTTCTTTAAGGAAGGGAGGCTGTCAGCTTTGCCTGGTCTGGTCTACATGTGACTGTCACACTTGCCAACACCGTCCGCTCCCCCATCATGGCATTCCCTTGCCCCACCACCCCAGTCTATGCACTGCTGCCTCAATCCATTGCCCCTCTCCCATCACTTTATAGAGTCATGCAGCATAGAAACAGGCCTTTCGGCCCACCATGTCCATGGTGACAAGCAAATACCAAACTACACTAATCCCATTTAGCTCCACTTGGTCCATAGCCTACTCTACACTTGCATTTTAAGTGTTCATCCAGATGTTTCATATGGTTGACTCTTAACTGCCTGTTGGGTAATAAGTGCTGGCCTAGCCAGTGACACTCACATGTCATGAATAAATAAAAAAACGTCTGTAGAAACTTCTTTGTCCAGAAAAAGAAATGGCAACAGCTTAAAAGTTTTAAAGAGAAAGATGGATAAGTATATGAGACTGAAAGGAATCTGTGGATAGAGTTCAATAATCTGAAGAGATTCATGTGTAACATTTGCTGGTTACTTTCAGTGTACTGTTAGTTCCATGTAATTCTATGAAGTTTCAGAATGAATCCAAGTTCAGCACAGTACATCACATTTCTAGCATTGTTCCAATATGGTTTGGATTTGGTCTAATCATAAAATAGTCTCGTTAAAGTACAGTCAGTTTCCAGTCTAGGGTAAAGGCTTCTACAGTTTCTGTGTCTTAACGTCTGGATATGTTATTCACTTAACTCCAATATTTTAGCCGCACCAATCTATGAGTGTGACGCCACAGTTACCATTTCTGCCTGGCTTCAAGCTGACTGCAGTTTTATGAATGGTGGTTGAGGTGATGTGGCTCTTAAGTCAGTAATTAATGACCACTTAATGTCCTCTTTTAGCTCCACTGCAATCTTTCCTCAGTGGGCAGGGGAGAGAGCCCAGTTGGCAGTCAACCAGGTCCATGCCTCACTTTCCTGGTGGGACAGTGAAAGTATCTCCTTACTGGACCCCTGCATCCACTGGAGCCTACTGTTAAGGCCCTCTCACACTTGCCAACACCGTCCGCTCCCCCATCATGGGATTTCCTTCCCCCACCACCCTAGTCTGTGCATCGCTGCCTCAACCCATTGCCCCTCTCTCATCACTTTATAGAGTCATACAGCATAGAAACAGGCCTTTCGGCCCACCATGTCTATGCTGACTAACAAATACCAAACTACATTAATCCCATTTAGCTCCACTTGGTCCATAGCCTACTCTGCCCTTGCATTTTAAGTGTTCCTCCAGAAGTTTCATGAATGTTGTGAGAGTACCTATCTCCACCACCCTCTGAGGCAGCACGTTCCATGTTTCTACCTCAGTCTGGGTGAAAAACTGTTTCCTCAGATCTCCTCCAAACAACTTACTCCTCACCTTAAACTTACACCTTTTGAACTTAGACACGTTGCCATGGGGAAAAAATTCTCACAATCTCCTCTGCCTGTTCTTGTGTGATGTCTATGAATTATATGTTCAGTCAGAATCTTTCCTCTATTAATTCTAATTTTCTGCCACGCAGTTTCAAACTCTGGTCATTTGTCCATCTCCCAGTGGTCTCTCAACTGGTCTCCTCATTCTTGGAATAGACTGTAATATTTTTTCAAAGACAGATATTATATTAACAAGCGTTTAGTTCCCCTTTTTATAAATAAGGGCATTATATTGAATTTGATGAAATCTAAGTATTCTTGGAAGATGGTTACCAGTGTGTTTAATTAGTGCATTGTATTTAGTGCACTGCAACACTGTCTCTGTGGCTACTTTCTTTAAAAACCTAAGATGCAATCCATCAGTTCTAGGGGCTGTATTGGCCCCATTAATTATCCAGGTACATTTCCTCTGGTGATAGTGTGTTTATTTTCCAACCCATGCACGTCCCACTGCACCACAATCACCGCCACCTTTAGCCCCTTGATTATTTAGTAATTTTGGAATTCTATAAGTCTCTCCTACATTGAAGACTGACACAAAGTAATTATTTAACTCCATGGCCATTTTCTAGTTTTCCACTATTATTTCCTCAGTCTCATTCTTTAAGGGGCTTATGTTCACTTTAGCATCTCTATTCCTTTTTCTTCTATATAAAAGAGCTCTTAATTTCCATTTTTATATTACTTGCTTTACCCTGATAGTTTATTTTCTTGCTCCTTTTTTTGGTCAGTGTTTGTTGGCTTTTAAAGCTTTCCAAACCTCTGGTTTGCTCCTAATCTTTGTCGGATTCTATGATGTTTTTCTTTCAATTTGATACTGTCCTTACCTCCCTTATTTAACCATGGTTGGTTTATCACCTTTCTGCAATCCTTCTTTCTCACTGAAGTGTATATTTTCTGTGTGTCACTAACTATGTCCTTAAACATCTGCCATGGTTCTTCAACTGATTTTATTCTGTTAAACGACTTTCCAGTCCACTTCAGCCAGCCCCCATTCTTTTCAAATACCCTTATTTAAGTTTAAAACAGGTGTTTCTGACCCACGTTTCTCACTCTCAAACTGACTGCTATATGTTATCATGTTATGGCCACTGTTCCCTAGGGGATCTTTAACTCTGCCATCATCTATTAGGCCAGTTTCATTACACATGCCCAAATCCAAAATAGCTCGTGTCTGGTTGGAGCCACAAAGGATCGTTCTCGGAAGCTATTCTGAATAGGTGAATCGACATTTCGGGCATCAGCCCTTCTTCAGACTGATGCCCGAAATGTCGATTCTCCTGCTCCTTGGATGCTGCCTGACCTGCTGCGCTTTTCCAGCAACACATTTTCAGCTCTGATCTCCAGCAACTGCAGTCCTCACTTTCTCCTCGAAGCTATTCTGAATAAACATGATGAGTTCTTCTTTGTGACTACTTCTGTCAATTCCCCCAGTCTACATGAAGATTAATTCATCCTTGGTTAATGCTCTGCATTTTTTTTTATATGCCTTCATTCTTTCTTGACTTATTCACTATCTACAAACAGTTACTGTTAGGAATCCTTTATTGTTACAGCCTCACGTTTGTGTTGCTGTAAATAGAAAAACAATTCTCAGTGATGGGGGTGAAAGCAAAACAAAACTCTGCATTTATATAGCGGCGTCTATGACTTCAGAATGTCCCAAAGCATTTTATAGTCAATTAAAAACATTTGAATCCAGCCATTGTTATGAGGCAGGGAAAATTACAGTCAAATGTGCATAATAAGGTCACAGAAACAGCAAAGTAATGATAACTAGATAATCTGATTTATTGATGTTGGTTGAGGGATGCGTGTTGATTAGGACACTAGAAACAATTTATCTGCTGATCTTCAAAATAGTGTTGTAGGATCCCTTAAGTTCAACTGAGAGGGCAGGGTGAAATTGGAATTTATAACTGATATTTGTGGTTGAAATTGCATCAAGGTTTTTAAATTGCACTTGACCCATGGAAATCAGGAGTGAAACAAAGCAAAGAGAATGTTGATGCACTTGTTGCAGCTTTCTGATTTAATTGATTCAATGTTTACAAAATAACCTTTGCTTGAACCTTTCAGGCAACACCTTTTCTCTATCCTTGAATATCAGGCTCTTCTTTTTTGTACACAACTGTCGTTTTTAATCTTATTGTTAAATAAAGTATTTAAAGATTTTCTGAACAGTCATATGATGATGACTAGCAGCCTTGACAGCAAGCCCTTTCTGACAGCTAAGCCAGAAGCAACATTGCTTTTATTACTGGTATTGAACCACATTGGGATTTGAGCTATAGGGTGAGACTGAACAGACTGGGGCTGTTTTCCCTGGAACGTCAGAGGCTGAGGGGTGACCTTATAGAGGTTTACAAAATTATGAGGGGCATGGATAGGGTAAATAGGCAAAGTATTTTCCCTGGGGTCGGGGAGTCCAGAACTAGAGGGCATAGGTTTAGGGTGAGAGGGGAAAAAAATAAAAGAGACCTAAGGGGCAACTTTTTCACACAGAGGGTGGTACGTGTATGGAATGAGCTGCTTGAGGATGTGGTGGAGGCTGGTACAATTGCAAATATCTTCCCTTTCTTTCAGTAGAAACTTAGGGTATATCCCGTCTGACCCATGGGATTTATCTAGCCTCACATTTTTCAAAATTTTCAGCGTATCCTCCCTAACATCAATCTGTTCTAGCATATCAGTCTGTTTCACACTGTCCTCAGAAACATCAAGGTTCATCTCACTGGTGAATAGTGAAATAAAGTATTCATTAAGGACCTCCCCTACTTCCTCTGACTCCAGGCACACGTTCCCACCACTATCCCTGATCGGCCCCCTCCTCACGCTGGCCATTCTCTTGTTTCTCACATAAGTGTAGAATGCCTTAGGATTTTTCTTAATCCTACCAGTGAAGCTTTTCCATGCCCCCTTCTAGCTTTCTTAAGTCCATTTTTCAGATCCTTCCTGGCTACTGTGTAACCCTCTCAAGTCCTATCTGATCCTTGCCTCCCTAACCTTAAGTAACCTTCCTTCTTCCTCATGATTAGATGTTCCACATCCCTTGTCACCCAAGGTTCTTTCAACCTACCATCCCTTCCTTGCCTCAGTGGGACAAATGTGTCCAGCACTATCAGCAGGTGCTTCCGAAACAACCTCCACATTTCAGTTGTGCATTTCCCTGAGAACATCTTTTCCCAATTTAGGTGCCTCACTTCCTGTCTAATAACATTACAATTCTCCCTCCCCCAATTAAATACCTTCCCATACCATCTGCTCTTATCCCTCTCCAGGAGTATAGTAAAGACCATGGAGTTGTGATCACAACCATCAAAATGCTCTCCCATCGAGAGATCTGACACCTGGCATAGTTTGTTGCCAAGCATCAGATCCAACATGGCCTCCCCCCTAGTCAGCCTATGTACATATTGCACCAGAAACCCTTCCTGGCAAAAACTGCTCCATCCAAACTGTTTGAATTAAGTTGGCTCCAATCAATATTAGGGAAGTTAAAGTCACCCATGACAAAAAGCCTGTTACTTCTGCAAATTTCTAAACTCTGCTTCCTGAACTGCTCCACTGTGCCTCTATTGCTATTGAGAAGCCTGTACAAAACTCCCAATAAAGTGACTGCTCCTTTCCTGTTTCTGACTTCCACCCATACTGACTCTGTACACAAACCCTCCTCAACGATCCCCCTTTCTACTACTGTGATACTATTCCTGATTAGCAATGCTATTCCTCCACCTCTTTTACCCCTCCCTATTCGTTTTGAAACATCTAAACCCTGGAACATTCAACAACCATTCCTGCCCCTGTGATATCCAAGACTCTGTAATGGCCACACCATCGTAGCTCTAAGTACTGATCCATGCTCTGAGTTTGTCACCCTTATTCCTGACACTTCTTGCTTTAGACACACTACAATATTCAATAAGATCATTGTTCACGTGATTGTGGCCTCAACCCCAGTTTTCTATCTGTCCCATCAGAATACATGACTCCATTTTCAAAATCCTCTGCACTTGCCCTGTGAGGTAAATGAAGCATCTTACATATTTCTAAATTTCTATGAATAGGTCCAATCCGCTCAATCTTTCATCATATGACAATCCATTCATTTTTGGAATCAGCCTGGTGAACATTCTCTAAACTGCTTCTAATGCAAGTGTATCCCTCCTTAGTAAGGTGACTAAAACCTTATAGTAAATAGTACTCTAGGTATTGTTTCATCAATGCCCTGTACAGTTTGTAGTACAATTTTCCTAGCTTTCATCTTCAAGCTATTGCCATAAAGGTCATGCTGTTACCTTTACAATTGCTTGCTGTACCTGCATGCTCATTCCTAGTGATTTGTATGCAAGGAGATCCTAATTCCTCTACATGGCAGCATTTGATAGTCTCGATAATAACACTCTAAGAAATAGAAGCCCCTCAAGCTTGCACTGCAATTCAATAGGATCATGACTGATAGAACATTTCCCACATCCAGTTTCCTGCCTTTTCCCATTTGATTTCCGTACTGATCAAAACATTCTCTCAGGCTTAAATGTACACAAAGTTTCTGGCCTGCAGTAGAGTGACAGAGGCAAGGAGTTCAAAAGACACAACTCAGAGAAGAAATTCCTCCTCATCTTAATCTTAAATTGGCACCCTTTTATTCTTTGTCCTAGACTCACCATGACGGGAAACATCCTCTCAGCATTTACCCTGTCAAGTACCTTAAAAATCCTACATGTTTCAATGAGATTATTTCTTAATTTTCTAATTTCTAAAGAGTAAACTTCCAACCTGTACAACCTTTGTTCATATTTTTAAAATGTCCGCTAGTCCCAGAGCTACCCACAACAGAACATTCCTTTGCATGTCCTCCTTGTCAAGACCATTCTGGACCTTGTAAATTTCACCTCACACTCTTCTAAACAAACCCAGCCTGGCTGGTCTTTCCTCAGAGGCAAGGATGAAGGGCTTTTGCCCGAAACGTTGATTTCGCTGCTCGTTGGATGCTGCCTGAACTGCTGTGCTCTTCCAGCACCACTAATCCAGTATTTGGTTTTCAGCATCTGCAGTCATTGTTTTTACCTTGTTGATTTTAACCCTACTGTGAATCCTCTTGCAAGGATGCCTGCCTTGACGAAGTTTTCCTCCTCTCTCTACAAGAATCTCAGGGAGTCCCTCTCCCACTGCAACTCCCAGGTCATTTCCTCTGCTCTGAAGCTCTTCAACCATGTTGTGAAACAAACTCGGTACCACAGCCACATTTGCTTCCTCAGTGCATGCCTCCGTAACCAACTCATCCCACACGGACTCCAGACCACCTTTAAACCAGCAGAGTTCGGACCTGAACAGGACAAACAGTACATTCCTGATGAAGGGCTTTTGCCCGAAACGTCGATTTCGCTGCTCGTTGGATGCTGCCTGAACTGCTGTGCTCTTCCAGCACCACTAATCCAGTATTTCCTCAGAGGCAACCTACTCATTCCAGGGTACTAATCTAGTAAACCTCCTCTGAACCACCTCAAATACATTTACATCTGTCCTTCAATAAAGAGACCACATCTGCACACAGTATTCAAGATGTGGCCTCACCAAAATCCTGTATAATGGAAGCATAGCTTTCTTACATTTATTAAATTCTTCTTTTAATAAAGAGCAGCATCCTATAACCTTTCTTAATGATTTGATGTACCTGCATACTAACTTTGTGATTCATGCACTAGAATGATTAGATTCCTCTTTTTCTTGAAATTTTGCAATATGTTCTCTGTTCAAGTAACACTGTTTTTTACTCATCATGCCAAAGTGAACAACTTCACATTATACTCCATCTGCCAGACCTTTGCCAACTCACCTAGTCCATTTACATCAGTCTTCAATCTTATTATATGCTCACCACAACACAGATGTCGGTAATATAATACCAATTAGAAAAAAAAATCATTGATATATACTCTACATTTTGCAATGCAACCAGCCAGTCTCCTTTCCATGCTTTTACATTACTGCCTACACTATCAGCTCTGACTTTGCACAATAACCTTTTATGTAGCACCTCATCAAATGCCTCCTGGAAATCCAAGTACAGTAAGGTCCTCCTTATCCACAGCATGTGTTATTCCTTACAAGAACTCCATTTGATCAAACTGTGCTGACCCTTCACAATTGCCTTTTCAGGGCTCTTATGACACAATGGTAGTGACCTTACCTCTGAACTAGAAAACCTAGGTTTGAATCCAGGAGGACACATGAGAAGTTGTTGACAGATAGGATAAAGGGAAACCCAAAGGCTTTCAACTGGTATATCAAGAATAAAAGAATGACTAGAGTAAGATATGGGCCAATCAAGGATAGCAGTGGGAAGTTGTGTGTGGAGTCAGATGTCAGATGTAATTTCTTTACTCAGAGAATAGTAGTCAGGAATGACCTGCCTGAAACAGTAGTACACTCACCAACCTTAAGGGCATTTAAATGGTCATTGGATAAACATATGGATGAAAATGGAACAGTGTAGGATAGATGGGTTTCAGATTGGTTCCACAGGTTGGCACAACATGGAGGGCCGAAAGGCCTGCACTGCGCTGTAATGTTCTATGTTCTATGAATCCCACCTCTTCCCATGAATCCAGCCTCCTCCCAAGGTATATTGCAATGTCTCTGCATAGATTGATTAAAGGAAAAACTCCTTTTTGATCAATTGTAACACCTTCTCCACTACAGACATCAAGTTACCTAACCTCCTGTGGTTCAAGTTACGAACATTGAAGGAAACTATAGCAAGAACGGAGTATTCCATGTTTAGCTTCAAGGTGGTAAAAACAATGACTGCAGATGCTGGAAACCAGATTCTGGATTAGTGGTGCTGGAAGAGCACAGCAGTTCAGGCAGCATCCAAGGAGCAGCAAAATCGATGTTTCGGGCAAAAGCCCTTCATCAGGAATAAAGGCAGTGAGCCTGAAGCATGGACAGATAAGCTAGAGGAGGGTGGGGGTGGGGAGAAAGTAGCATAGAGTACAATGGGAGAGTGGGGGAGGGGATGAAGGTGATAGGTCAGGGAGGAGAGGGTGGAGTGGATAGGTGGAAAAGGACATAGGCAGGTAGGACAAGTCTGGACAAGTCATGGGAACAGTGCTGAGCTGGAAGTTTGGAACGAGGGTGAGGTGGGGGGAAGGGGAAATGAGGAAATTGTTGAAGTCCACATTGATGCCCTGGGGTTGAAGTGTTCCGAGGCGGAAGATGAGGCGTTCTTCCTCCAGGCGTCTGGTGGTGAGGGAGCGGCGTTGAAGGAGGCCCAGGACCTCCATGTCCTCGGCAGAGTGGAAGGGGGAGTTGAAATGTTGGGCCACGGGGCAGTGTGGTTGATTGGTGCGGGTGTCCCGGAGATGTTCCCTAAAGCACTCACCCTTAACAATTTCTCCTTCGAATCCTCCCACTTCCTCCAGACCAAAGGGGTAGCGATGGGCACACGTATGGGCTCCAGCTATGCCTGTCTCTTTGTTGGCTACGTAGAACAGTTGATCTTCCGTAATTACACCGGCACCACTCCCCACCTCTTCCTCCGCTACATTGATGACTGCATTGGTGCCACCTCGTGCTGCCGCGAGGAGGTTGAGCAATTCATTAACTTCACCAACACATTCCACCCTGACCTTAAATTTACCTGGACCATCTCTGAAACCTCCCTCCCCTTCCTGGACCTCTCCATCTCCATTAATGACGACCGACTTGACACTGACATTTTTAACAAACCCACCGACTCCCACAGCTACCTGGATTACAACTCTTCCCACCCTACCTCTTGAAAAAATGCCATCCCGTATTCCCAATTCCTCTGCCTCCCAGGAGGACCAGTTCCGCCACAGAACACACCAGATGGCCTCCTTCTTTAGAGACCACAATTTCCCTTCCCACATGGTTAAAGATGCCCTCCAATGCATCTCGTCCACATCCCGCACCTCCGCCCTCAGACCCCACACCTCCAACCGTAACAAGGACAGAACGCGCCTGGTGCTCACCTTCCACCCTACCAACCTTCGCATAAACCAAATCATCCGCCGACATTTCCGCCACCTCCAAACAGACCCCACTACCAGGGATATATTTCTCTCCCCACCCCTTTCCGCCTTCCGCAAAGACCGTTCCCTCCGCGACTACCTAGTCAGGTCCACGCCCCCAAACAACCCACCCTCCAATCCTGGCACTTTCCCCTGCCACCGCAGGAACTGTAAAACCTGTGCCCATACCTCCTCCCTCACCTCTATCCAAGGCCCTAAAGGATCCTTCCACATCCATCAAAGTTTTACCTGCACATCCACTAATATCATTTATTGTATCCGTTGCTCCCGATGCGGCCTCCTCTACATTGGGGAGACTGGGCGCCTCCTAGCAGAGCGCTTTAGGGAACATCTCCGAGACACCCACACCAATCAACCACACCTCCCTGTGGCCCAACATTTCCACTCCCCCTCCCACTCTGCCGAGGACATGGAAGTCCTGGGCCTCCTTCACCGCCGCTCCCTCACCACCAGACGCCTGGAGGAAGAACACCTCATCTTCCGCCTCGGAACACTTCAACCCCAGGGCATCAATGTGGACTTCAACAGTTTCCTCATTTCCCCTTCGCCCCACCTCACCCCAGTTCCAAACTTCCAGCTCAGCACTGTCCCCATGACTTGTCCTACCAAAATATCTTCTTTTCCACCTATCCACTCCACCCTCTCCTCCCTGACCTATCACCTTCATCCCCTCCCCCACTCACCCATTGTACTCTATGCTACTCTCTCCCCACTCCCACCCTCCTCTAGCTTATCTCTCCACGCTTCAGGCTCACTGCCTTTATTCCTGATGAAGGGCTTTTGCCCGAAACGTCGATTTCGCCGCTCCTTGGATGCTGCCTGAACTGCATGTTTAGCTTCAGTACACCCGTGGTGTTTCTTATGTAAACTCCAGTGTTTTAAACATTGGATCATCCCATTTCTTAAACTATGCAATAGTCAATGGGTCTGGGAGGAAAAGTTCATCTTAAGCAAGTTTCACACTATGCCGTTTTTTGTCCTTTATTTAACACACTGAGATCCTGCTGTTCTTCTACCGTTCCGTCGGTAGGAGGCGGACTGTAACCGTCTGTTGCTGTTTGCAGGTGTTATCCTTCCAACCATCGGAAGAAACGCTCATGAAAAACTAGCACAATCTTCACTGAAGCACATTGTGGCGAAGCGTCCAAAAGAATGGTTGAGAATCTGTCCTGTCAGTACATCTGTGGTCACCATTCTCAGATTAAGTTGTCTTGTTAAATGATGGGCATTACTGAATAAATATTTTGTTTAACAGCTCTGTGTTTTAAACAATCTATCGAGGTAGCGTGATGAGTTCAATGTAATGACCCAGGAAATACACAGAAGCCTGTATCATCTTCGAGAAAAGCTTGTGTCTGCCAGGTCCTATGACTACCGTCTGCGGATCTTGAGTCTGGACTTGTCTCCTACTTTGGGATGAATTCCTGTCTTACCGTGTTTGGTTGGAGTATAGAAGTGTTTTTGAATGTGTGTCTTATTTATTGACTCATGGGATGTACGCGGTGTTGACATCACTCACCTCTTGCCTACTGGATGATGATGGTGAAGAACTTCTCTGAGCCCCTGCTGCCAGACACTCTCTCATGGCCATTCAACGGCGCTGGAGTTGGTCTGGAATCATAAGTAGACCAATTGGGTAAAGCCAGATGGAATTCCGTTCGGAAAGGACTAGGAAATCCGCTAAGTTTTGGGATTTCCATGAAATTCCTCGGTTAGCACGAAGGAGATTTTAATTCCTTTCTCCTGGTTATTGGTCAAAACCTCTAAATCCCCACCCTCGCAATCTAACCAGCACGCTACCGCAGATAGACTTGTGTCAGGTGGGTGTATGTATGTGAATATGCTGTGTGTTTGCACAGCTAGGTGTTTGCAGTATGTTCCGCGGGTGGCTGGGTGCTAGCAAATTCCCATGCATGATTGGATGTGTATGTAAATGTGGCAAGATTGGAATAATGCGCCATGTGTGACTGAATTCGCATGTATGAATGTGTCCTTGTGGGAGGGGAGGCTGGAATTGATGTGAACAGCTGATTTTGACCGTGGGGTTTAGCAGTGGACTGTCTGCCTCCCACTCCCGTGCTGGGAAACAATTAATACATAAGAGAATCAATGTAGAGCCCGTTCATCTGGAGTGAATTGCAGGTACAACAGTGGACGTGGTCAAACGATTCATGGACACAAGTTGTGTCAAACAAAACTTGTACCATGTTATAACAATGGTGGGGTTCAGTGGGATATGGCGTTCAGTCCTAGTTTCATACAGGCCTGGGCTCTGCTGGTTTCAGACAAAGTATATTCTGGTTTCAGACAGCACGCTGCAGGCCCACTCTGTTATTTTACAAAATAAAAATGCAATTGACAAAAGGAACTTGAGTCGGATTTTGTCTTCAAACTATTGTTTTCATTTGTCCAATTCTGTGTCGCTCCCCATTGTGCTGTAGGTAGAAGTGGAAGATGTGGTGTGAAAGAAGCAATGTGAAGTGTTGTCTTTATCTTCACTCGGTGATTGAACATCCCTCGGTAATGAATGCTCCGGTCGGTAACACTGTCAAAACCTGCTGGGGTTCCGCATGGATTTTGGGAAAAGAAACTCGCAAAAGGTCACTCAGACTTTTCTGTGAAATGTTCACATGAATGTGTCGATTGAGGTGACTGACTCACTACCAGTCATACCGTGTCGAATTGTTCTGGAATTTGAATCCATTCCAAACCACATTGCTATCCTGAGCACTCTAATGGTGCAGGTGGCCACCTAGCGGTTCTTGGTGAATGAAATGAAAGTTGTTTCCCTCAGCGACAGAACATGTCAGAGGGCCTGCATTGTAAGAAATGTAAACGCTGTCCTTATGGTTTGTTCAATATTTAGCTCATGACACCCAATTCGGATAACAACTTTAGGGAGTCGTTTAGATGCATGTGCTATAACTATATCTCATACCTAACTGTAGAATTGTTACAATGTACTGTAACACCGTATATGTTCTTCGGTTACATTGTAAACTTATCTCCTAGCTGTGCAGTAATTTCCCATTGGATGGCCACATGAACTACACTAATCAGAAGCAATCCTGGGCTGGTCCCATAGACAGAGGGAACAACGTACACAGCAGTATTAAATACAGGTGATAACGCATAGGTTGGAGCCTGTTATTTAGGACCTCACATGCAGCGTTGAATGTTTAATATGATTGTCTGGATGGAATGTGCCATATCCTTGACTTCAGCTGTGGTCATCCTGCACAATTACCCAGTCTGCAATGACTGTTGTAGAATGGCTGGAGAGTGCTGACATTTCTTGGTTGTGAGAATCAGTCTGAATAACGACGCAGCTGAAATCAAAGAATTGAATGGATTAGTGGTGCTGGAAGAGCACAGCAGTTCAGGCAGTATCCAAGTAGCCTCGAAATCGACGAAAGGTCGATTTCGCTACTCCTTGGATGCTGCCTGAACTGCTGTGCTCTTCCAGCACCACTAATCCGGAATCTGGTTTCCAGCGTCTGCAGTCATTGTTTTTACCTCAAAGAATTGAAGTCCCACTGTACAGAGTTGGAGTGTTCCTGGGCTTCACCTCTCTGGACTTCCATGAAGGAAAGCCAAGATTGACGCTATTAAACAATAAGCAGCTTCACCCTTTCTGAATGCGTCTCTTTTTCCATGTGTACTTCCACTCAACTGGAAAGGCGGTCGCCAATCCACAACAGTGGGTTTGCAATCATTAAACTCCGAAAACGAAATGTTTCCACAATTAAGTCAGTGAGTCTGTCTTTTGAATTAATTTCAGGGAAAACGGAGCTGGGCTACTAACAACTTGTTAACTCTCTGGATTGCCCTAGTGATCTGTCCGCGAGTGATAAAGTGGAAATCTACTACGTTCGCTTCCCTCATCTCAGGCTGGTTTTAAGGAGAGATTTAATATTAGCCTCGGGTATTAGCTTTCACACAGAGTATTTGGTTTTGTTTTACCCCATTCCTGTTTTCTCTTCATAATTTAAAATAAGGAGGGGATGGTTGGAAGGAGTGGGGGCGTTGGGGTCAGTGTGGAGTTGGGGTGAGTAGTGGGAAAGGAGTTTGGGGGTAATGGTGTGGAGGTGGGGGAACGGTGGAGGTGGCTGGGGAAGGGAGAGAGTGATGGGGGATGGAGAGTATTGGGGAGAATGGGGGTGGTTGTGGGGAGAGGTATAAGGTAGGAGATGTGTTGGTGTGGGGTGGGGGAATGGTTGGGAAGGGGATATTGGTGGAGGAAGTGCGTGGGAGTGGTAGGAGGAAGGGTGGGGGCACTGATGGACAAAGGCTGTGGAGTAAAGAAGCGCTAAAGAAAGGGCGTGGGGACAGGGAAAATGGTGTAGGTGCAGGGGGACACAGTGCAAAGTAGGGAGGGTGATGGGGAATACAAAACAAAGTGTTAGAAGCACAGAAAATAGGAACAGGAATGGGTTATTTAGATCAAGTGGTTGATCATCCAACTCAGTAACCTGATCTTGATTTTTCCCCTTCCATTTTGATCCTTTTTAGCCGCAAGGATTATATCTATCTCCCTCTGGAAAACATTCGATGTTTTGGCTTCAACCGCGTTTTGTGACAGGGTCACCACTGTCTGAGTAAAGACATTTCTCCTCATCGCTGTCCTAAATGGACTGCCCCATATCCTTAGACTGTGACCAGTATTCCCTTTAATTTTCTTATTGCTGGCGCGGATCTCCAAGGCGTGTGTGCAGCAGTGAAATCCAGAACAAAAGTCAATGCTTTGATTGGTGTGCTGGTTCCAAACAGTGTGTGTCCAACACTGGAGTGGCTTCATGCTGAGAGGGCACAGCAACTCTGACCTCTGGTTCTGGACTCCCTGCGTCCTTCCTGCTAACACCCAGCCTGGTCCCCTTAGAGTGTTATCGATTTCTATAAGATCTCCTCTCATTCTTCTAAACTCCAATAAATCTTGTCCTAACCAGTCCAGTCTTTATTCATATGTCAGTGCTGCCACCCCAGGAATCAATATTGAAAACCTTTGCCGAACTCTCCCAATAGTCAGAACATCTTCAGATAAGGTGACCAAAGTGTGCAATTGAAGCAAGTTATCCTTGTTCCTGTATTGGAATCTTCTCACAATGAAGGCCAACACGCCATTTGCCTTCTTCGCCAACCTGCGGACCGTTTGGGGCGGGGGGATGGGAATGGAGGAGGTGGTTGGTGGATAATAGTTAGTTGGTGTCAAATTCACCCCATGTATTAAAGTGTCCATGGGAAGTTTGTTTAAAAGGACTCATTATAGATTTGGAAAAGTCATTGACCTAAACCATGAACTCTGTTTCTCCGTCCAGCCGTGCTGCCTCAATCATTGAGCATTTGCAGTATTTTCTGTTTTTAATTCAAATTTCCGACATGAACGTGCTTTGACATTAGCTCAATGTTGTTAACCATTCGGGGTTCGTTTTGCCGAGTGATTTTCAACATTCCACCAAATTCCAAAAATCTTTAATGCCCACACATTAAATACCTTATACAATGATGTCTTTTGAACTTAAGTACATGTTCAGGTAAAGTCTTGGAAATAATATTTCATTGTTCAATGCCTGCAGATTTGAACGTTCTATGGTGGAATAAATTTACGCCTGTGGAAATTAAACTGGAGATACTTTTGCTCTTTTGTAAGTAAACGTCCTCAAAATTATGAATGGTCACCAGGAGAGATGTATAAATAAATGACTTGGATCTTGGAGTGCAGAATAAAATTTTAAGAGGTACAAAACTTCGAGGGTACCAAACAGGGAGGAATTGCCTGCAAAAGGACATTAATGAACCAACAGAAGAGGCAGGCAAGTGTGATTCAGTTCAGAGAAAAGTGGTGATATGGATTGGCGGAAGGGATAGAACTTAGTGTCACAGCTTTACAGAGCGTAGGGAACAGCATTGACCTTTGAAGATGGCAAGGCAGTGAGTGGTTAGTGAAGCATATGGGATCTCGTATTTCTAAGTACTGTAGAGGGACTGAACCCAAAGACAGGACAATTTTCCTGAACTTATATAAGCTCTAATTTGGCCACTGTTAGAGCACTGTGCCCAGTTCTGGTCACCAAATTGTAAGAAGGATGTGAGGGTGGTTGAGGGGCAGCAGACGGAGTGATTTACCAGGATGGTTCCAGCTACAGGGTTAGTGTGGAGAAGGTGGGGCTGCTCCCCTTAGAGGGAAGGAGATTGAGGGGATAGTTGGTAGAAATGCATAAGGTCATGGCAGGCTAGGGTAAAAGAGGCAGAGATAAGCTGTTGCCATTGGCTGATGGTAAAGGGTTGAGGGTTTCCGGAGGAAAGCGGGGAGGAATATTATTACCCAGCGAATGGTAATGACCTGAAAACTGTGAGGGCCGTGGAAGTGATAAGTGTGACTTCACCAGGAAACTGGAAGAGCACTTGACCAAGACAAACTTGCGGAGGTGCGGTAATGGTGGGAGCAAGTGTGGAGCTGACTGGATTGCTGTAGGGCAGAAGTGGGTGCTGCAGATGCTGGAGATTAGAGTCAAGATCAGACTAGTGCTGGAAACGCACAGCAGGTCAGGCAACATCCCAGGAGCAGGAAAATCGACGTTTCGGACAAAAGCCCTTCATCATGATTCCTGCTGTGCTTTTCCAGCACCAGTCTAATCTTGACTCTGATCTCCGGCATCTGCAGTCCTCACTTTCACCTAATAGAACAGATGTAACCCAAGAAATGTATCCGAATCAGAAATTGTTGGAGAGACTCAGCAGCTCTGGCAGTATCTGTTGAGAGAAAGCAGAGTTAACACTTTGGATCCAATGCCCTTTCCTCAGAGCTGCTTATCTGCGGGACGCGTGACTCGGGGAACCAGCAGTGAAGTGGGAAAGAGAGAGAGGGTGCTCCTGAGGGTGCCGGTGCTGGGCAGACGGGCACTTTTTGCACGGACAGAATTTACTGATGATGAATGTTGTGTCCGTGTAGATGTGTGTGTGCGCGTCTGTTTGTGTCTGTGTGTGTGTCTGTGTGTGTGTACGTGTGTGTCTGTGTCTCTCTGTGTGTATATGTGTGTGTCTGTATGTGTGTGTACATGTGTGTCTGTGTCTATGTGTGCGTCTGTGTATTTGAATGTGTGTTTGTATGTGTGTGTCTGTGTGTATATGTGCGTGTGTTTGTATGTGTGTTTATGTGTGTGTGTGTGTGTCTGTGTCTATGTGTGTGTATGTGTGTGCGTCTGTGTGTATGTATGTGTGTGTGAGTACGTCTGTGTGGTGACCACTACATTGAGAAGCTCTAGGGACTGGGAGACACGGGCAGCTCCGGGCCCAGTGCCTGTCAGTTCCAGCTCGCCGATGATTGGCCCAAAGTCTGAAAGTGATTTGCTTGTAGCCTTTCCCTGGAAACACAAAGCCCGGGCTCTCGCTTCTAACTTGTCGGAGCTCCTTATTAAACACACACACACACACACACACACACGGTGAGGGCAAAGAGACCAGAAAGTGTTGGAACCGAGTCCTTGGCGGTCATTTCTGTGTTCCTCTTGCTTGGCAAGACCCACTTTCACGTTGCAAACCCTGTCCGTTCACACAGAGGGGGAAAAAACATCTCGAAAGGCGCAGGAGCTGCCAATCTCAGAGTTCAGGTAGTGTCCCCCCCCACCCCCCTGAAACTCTGAGGACTGACTGGGAGCGATCTACAGGGGGCTCCTCACTCACTGTACTGCTGCCGCAGCCGGGAAAGGGAGACGGAGAGAGGGCTGACCTTTTACACCGCTCATACAAAACCAAAGCAGCAGCGGCGGCTGTGCGGGTGCCCCTCGCGGGTTCTGCAGGCCATGGCTCTGCCGTCCTCTGACTAAAGTTCAAAGTTTGATCTCCAGTGCGGAAGTGTTGGCCCCTACCGACCGCAGCGCATCGCATGGAGGGGGTTTGCCTGCGAGTGTGAAGGACGTGTGTGATCGACTGTCTGTCTCTGTCGCTGGGAGCAATTTGAAAATGGAAAGCTCGTACCTGGAACAGCTCCTGCTCGTTCCAGTTCACCGCTCAGAGATTACAGGTATGTGCTTCTGGAGAGGTCCATCTCTACTGAGAGGCACACAGTCCCAGCCTCTAAAAGTCCTCTTGTTTATTTGCGCCCGCTCGGGCCGGGGTGTTTATTAACGAATAGTGGAGTGGGGAGGGGGGAGGAATGGTAGAGGAGTAAAAAAAGCACCTTGCATTTATACAGCGCCTTGTCCTTCTCCGAACGGTAATAACGAACCCAAATTTAATCGCACGCCCATTAAAATCGGGTCGGTTTCCACTCCGATGACTTGCGCCTCGGTTCCGCTTGTCTGTAAATGCGCCCATCCGGCGCCGTTTGCGGTTGTTTCTGACACCGGGTCAGCAACGGAAAGGGTCTATCGGTTCCAACAACTCCCCCACCCCCCAGCCTTCCGCCTTCACCACTGGCCGTACCTGCCAATGAGCCGGTCGGTCAATGGTACCTGTGAACCCGGCTGCTTCACACAACTTATTGATAAGAGTTACCACGGCGGCTGTGTCTACCAATGGTTCGCATTCGAGAAAAGGGGGTGGGTGTATGGTGGGGGTGGGGGTGGGGGTGGGGTGGGAAGGGGGCATGATGTTGGAGCTGCCACCTTGTAATCACTAGTTGTGTCTTTGACCGTACCTCAACCTGTGTAAATCACACAGGCCCTGCGCAGCGATAGCATCCTGCTCCTGTGAGTGTTTGTGTGTGTGTGAGAGAGAGAGTGTGTGTGTGTGTGTCTGTGTATGTGTGTCTGTGAGTGTGTTTGTGTGTGTGAGAGATAGTGTGTGTGTCTGTGTGTGTATTTGTGTGTGTGTATGTGCGTGTATGCGTGTTATGTATGTTTGTGTGTGTATGTATGTCTGTGAGTGTGTGTGTGAGAGAGTGTGTCTGTGTGATTCTGTGTGTGTATTTGTGTGTGTGTCTGTGTGTATGTATGTCTGTGAGTGTGTTTGTGTGAGTGTGTGAGAGAGAGTGTGTGGATGTGTGTGTGTCTGTGTGTGTATGTGTGTGTATGTATGTCTGTGAGTGTGTTCGTGTGTGTGTGAGAGAGTGTGTGGGTGTGTGTGTCTGTGTGTATGTGTGTGTATGTATGTCTGTGAGTGTGTGTGAGAGAGTGTGTGGGTGTGTGTGTCTGTGTGTATGTATGTATGTCTGTAAGTGTGTTTGTGTGTGTGAGAGAGTGTGTGGGTGTGTATGTATGTTTGTGTGTGTATGTATGTCTGTGAGTGTGTTTGTGTGTAAGAGAGAGTGTGTGTGTCTGTGTGTATGTTTGTGTATGTATGTCTGTGAGTGTGTGTGAGAGAGAGTGTGTGGGTGTGTGTCTGTGTGTATGTATGTGTTAGCGAGAAATTCTACCTCCCCCCCCCCCCCCCCCCCCCCCCCGAGCTGACTGCGGAGTCAGTTTACATTAAACCTTTCCCAGTGTGAGCCGAGCCGGAGCGGTGCCTGTTTGCTCCATTCTCCGCTGGATCTCTCAGGCTGCACGTGGACAGTGTGTACCGCCTCAGGCCATGTCTGTCCCCCCACCTACCCACCAACCTCTCTCTCTCTCTCTGCTGCCCGCCAGGAACCCATCCTCTCGCCTGTTCTGTAGCGTGTTCACCTGCAAATTTGTAACTAATGACAATGTGTAATGACACGGCGTGTTGGGAGCAGCCGCCGCTTTGTTTTGTATCCGCGGGGCACCGGGCGTCAGCTAGCAATTGAGTCAGGAATTGAGAGGAAAGTGAAGGTGGTGTCAGATAAGAGGCGAGTCCAGTGATTTCATGTTTAGCTACTTTTCCGAGATTTATGGACGTTCAGAGAAATAATTTTTCTTTTTAAGAACCAACGTGACAGCTTATATCCCACTCCCCCTCCACCCCCCAAAAGGGAAACAAAAAGGCAGTGTAATGGGACAATGTTAGACGGTAATGTTATAGGCAGGGACAATTTTAAACTGCTTTGGGTCGCTGCTGTATTAACGAGAATGAATAGATAATGTATGTGTGTGTGTGTGTCTCCCTGTCCTCATGCATTCACTCACTCCATCAGCTTTATTAAACACAAACGGGCTCATTAATCGGTGAGAGATTGCACCCAGGACTATCGCCTCTATCCCCCATCGTGTGTGTGTGTGAGAGAGAGTGTGTGTGTGTGAGAGAGTATGTGTGTCAGTTTGTGTGTGTGTGAGAGAGAGTATGTTTGTGTGTGAGAGTATGTATATATGTGTGTGTCAGTTTGCGTTTGTGTGTGTCTGAGTGTGTATGTATGTGTGTGAGAGAGAATATGTGTGTTTATGTGTGTGTGTTGTCAGGACATTGTGCTGATATCCCCCCATCCCAATTTTGGAAAGAAAACAAAACTGCCTCCGTTTATTTGCAGCTTGGAAAACGCGAGGGTTATAAGGAGTGGATTTTCGTTTTGCTTTTGCCTCTGGAGGGGACGACAATGGAATTTCTTCGAGTCTTGTTCTTGCTGTGGGGAGTAGCGGCGCTCTCAGCCGGCGCTAGGGGTGAGTACAGGAACTGGGGTCTTCACTCCACCTCCCCTGTTTCGGGTTCAGGACTATACAGTTCTTCAGGAGAAACCTCCTGTGAGTGACTGGACTGACTCTGTGTGCATAATACACAGCAGAGTCTGATCATGTACGTGGAGAGCAAACCCGTCTCAATGTATCATTTAAAGTGGCTTTTGGGGTTAACTCAGTCGTTGAAGTGTGAGTTAATGTAATTTTGCCTAAAACAAAAGTTACGCTTCTGAGAGTTTCCTGGTGTCGAACTTTAAGAGCCTCTCTCTCTGTCTGAAACACCGTTTCTGGAAAGTCTGAATTTTGATGCATTGCAAACATCACATCAGATAGTGTCCTGCCTCAGGGTGGGGGGAACAGTTACATCCCACTCCCTCCACCCCATCCCCAACCCCACCCCACCCCCACCCCACCCCATCCTCCGCCTCCTAAATTCCCGGTAGACAAGGCGAAACCACACATCACTCGCCCGTATGGAAGTAGCGTCGAGTCCACTTCCCCTCCAAACTAGGTGGCGATTTCTTCCCAATGATTCAATCCAGATGCTTCCCAGTTTTCCTTCGGCCGGCGAATAAGAAGAAACAAAGATAATAACGGGGATGAATATCCCACCGGGATCCCGGAGATTGTTTTCCGTGTGATATGTCACGGTGGCACGGAAAGATCCCATAGCGGCTGGGGGATTGGAGGAGGGGGGGTAGGGAGGAGGGAACAACGCAATCATCTGCTTTTGTTCACAGTCACAGAGTCAATCTTGACCAAGATCATTATACCTTATAGACGCACGTGCCAAAAGCATTCGACAAATGGTCAACCTTTGTCTCGGTGTGAGGGACAAGTCGGATTGAGTCTGGTGTATAATGTTGGATCTCCACTTTAGAATCCGCACTTAATTAACTCGACCTAGACTTTCCCCCCTGTCAAAAACACCGGTTATTTTGTTAAAAAGAGACAGCGAGTGAGCCGAAGCAGACACAGGGCACATTTATCCATCTGCCCGTCCAGCTACAGTATAATTGCTGTTATGACTGATTTGCCCAGTTCCGAGGTTAAATAAACATCGGATGTGAATTCTGTATCTTTTGTTGGTTGCATAGCCTGCCCATTGTAACTGGTTAAAACAAAACTGACAGATAACTAACAGTCATTATTTAATTAAACGATTTCAATTCCCAGGAAGAATTCCAGCCCAATAACTGGAGGCCACTTCCGCACGGTTTGTTTTTAAAAAAAACATGACAATTGTCATTGCGATCGATTAGACCTGCAATGGGGAGGGGTGGGAGTGAGTGAGTTCCAAGGTTGAATGTTCGGCACTGTGTAGGCACGGTGCTAGCGGGCGACTTTAGCAGGCAGGTTCAGCGGGACGCGTGTTTTCGCTTCTGACAGAGATTCAGTTCGTGGAGGCGAGTAAGAGCCGGTGTCTGGTGCCTGTTAGTTCAATCCCTGGAGAGCAGGGGGTTGGTTTGAAGCGGTGTTTTCAGGACCATGCTGATAGGAATCCTACAGTGCTGCTCTGGGATCTGCGCGTACTTCTTAACCAGTGGAGGCGTCAATGTCCCGGTGCAAAGACCACTCACATTTCCAATGGCCGAGGGGAAAAGTAAATACATGGGGGGTGGGAGGGGAGGGGAGGAGTGGAGGGTGATCTCTGGAGTGGTTCAGCCCCCATCTTCCGCACTTGTTTGGGTCACTGGGCTGCACCCATTATGGTCTGCCGGGTTTAATACATTTCCAAGCGGGATTCCTAGGAGGTTCGGTATTGGGATAGAGCACCTGCAGGCACTTTCACTGACGGAACTGGATTTAACTGAATTGAAGAAAACACAACGGATTTCCAGGGCGCCAGGGAGAAAGCGGGCTTTGGGGCTAATGAGATGACTCATTCAGAGGGTCAGCACAGACACGATGGGCCGAATAGTCGCATGCCTTGCCGCGATGTGGAGATGAAAACAGCATCGGACCAGGCTGAGATAGAAACTCGTAACTGGTCAACATGGACACTAGCTTGGCATAGAGCATCATTACGGGAGGGGCAGGGGTTGGTGAATGGGCCGAATGGCGTTCCCGCTGTAGCAGTTCCTGGTGTGATTAAGCTATCGCTGTAAGGTGTGCCCAGCTGGGTACAGTGGACGCGCACCGTTTGATAAAGTTGTTGGGAGTTCCCTTTCTCTTAGTTACAGCAACCCACAGTGTGGCTGCAGGAGAGGGAGGGAAGGTAATCCTTCCCCTGACAAATACCGCAGAGGCTTATCGACCTGATTCTCACTTGGTGCTTCTTCCAAACGGACGGTTGCATTGCCCCTGTCCGGGAATGGATTTATTCTGAAGAAAGTTACCTCTAGTTTTCTCTCCACCAGCTGCTGCCAGATCTACTGAGTTTCTCCAGCAATTTCAGGTTGATGTGTCAGGGGTCTTTAGCGTCGCTTTCAGCATTAGTTTCAGATTTGCAGTATCCGCAGTGGTTGGTTCTTCGGTATGTAGTGTTGGCGGCGATTTCCAGGACTGAGGGGGACTCACTGGACAACGGACAGAAGCCGTAAACTGTGAGGTGGAGGAGGAGGGGAATGGGTGAATTTCATATGCACCCCCTCCCCACACCCCAAACACACCTCTTTCTTTACACCCGCAGTTCAGTTCTCAGAGTTATGACAGGGGCAGCAGCACTTGCAGGTTAACTTTAGTGCTTTTGGGAGTTGATGTGACTGCTTGCAGTCTGAAACAGAGATTGGGGAATGCGCTACCGAACCCTCCCTCTCAGGGCGGCAGACTGATCTCCTAGGGCCAGGCGTTTTGTTGGGGTTCTGTGGTGGTTCAGTGCAGACACACCCACCGTCGCCTTCCTCATCAATGATGCCAAATAAGGTGAGGATATCTGGTCGGCATGGATGAGTTAGACCGAAGGGTCTGTTTCCGTGCTGTATAACTCTCTGACTCTCTGAATAGGGCCAGTGCATGTGTTCGCTCGGGGTTGTGAAACGCGTTTGGGGACCTGGAGGACGCTTGCTCAATTCTCTGTTTCACAACCCCGAGCGAACACATGCACTGGCCCTGAACAGGCTGATTTTGGCGGCGAGGCAAAAAAAGTGAGGACTGCAGATCCGAGTCTCGATCAGAGTGGTGCTGGAAAAGCACAGCAGATCAGGCAGCATCCGAGGAGCAGGAAAATCCTGGTGTTTAGCACAGCTCAGGCTCCTTCCTTCTTCAATTGGATTGACGACCCTGTTCAGCAGAACGCTGCATTTCCAACCCTCCCCTCACCAATGTATAGCAACAGTCTAAGCCTGTGATGAACAGTCTCACATTCTTGCCATTCTCACAAGTGAGGGAGTTCCTGGGAATTTATGTAGTGACTTTCTGATCCCCTAATGCTGGCGATTTTCTCTCTCTCTCTCTCTCTCTCCCCCCCCCCACCATGGCCACGCTCGTCTTTCCCAATCTTGACCGTTTAATCACATCACACCCCAAACCTTCCTTTTTCACTCAGGGGATGGGGATTTTAAAAAAAAACATCCCAGCCCCATTTGGCTCGATTCAGCCCTGGGCTGCAGTTGTAAGGTGTGTTGCCGGTTGCTCTGAGATGATTGCCCCTCCGGAGTCGGTCCACTTTGTGGGAACACGGGGACTTCAGTCAGACCTGCAACGAGTGACGAGATTGGAAGGCGGGTTTTGTCTGAATGAGAACATTCCCCATAGCGCCCCATACTCCCTGTCAACTTTGTAAAATCCAACTCAGGCCCCAACTATTTCTTGAAGCCCGCATTCACGACTGAGCGTTTTTAACATGCAATTTTTTTGTGTTCGCCAATCCAGTACATTCTCTACACTTTCCCTGAACCTCTAACACTTGGAATAAATCAATGTAAAATTGAATTCGAAACTCACATCGGTTCACTTTATTTTCCGTTTCTCTCCCAAATCTCCTTAATTCACAAATAGCACGTTTTTAACTGCGGATTTTACACCCAAGTTGATTGTCACGACTGTCCGACAGGATTTGCATAATTTACGATTTTTTTAGGGGGGGGGGGGGAGAAAGAATAGGAAGCCACTTTCTTTAAAGCTGCCCCTGTGCACCTCAAGAGACAACAGGCGATGTTTGCAGAGTTTGACTTGGTTTAACCAGAACAATACAGTGATTATGGAGTGCAGCCCCTCCATAGAAACCGAGACAAAAGCCGTCACTTTAAAAGCATTTATACGGCTCCTCTGTGCTCAATCCTTAGCGGCGGAAGCGGCCCGCGGAAATTGTTGTCGTAGCTTTCTTCCAATAATTTCTCCAGGAAGTAGATAAGATTTTATGGACAGGGATCTGATTCCAGGATTTCCCTGTCTGCTCTGCTCGGCGCTGCTTGAAGCTCATTCTGAATTATACAGCAACATCCTGAGGCTGGGACCACGTGGGGAAAGTGGACCGTCCGTTAGGTTCAAGCCAATGCCCCACTCCTTGTTTCCGGGAGGCACTCACACTACCTACCTCACACCCCCACACACTTTTCCCACACTCACACACACTTTCCCCCTCACACACACACACACACACTTTCCCCTCACACACACTTTCCCCACACTCATTCCCCCCCCCACCCACACACTCATTCCCCCTACACCCACACACTCTTTCCCCACACTCACACACACTTTCTCCCTCACACACACACACACACACTTTCCTCACACACACTCTTTCCCACACACACACACAATTCCCCCCCCCACACACACTTTTCCCCCACCCCCACACACCCTTTCCCCACACTCACACACATTTTTCCCCCCCCACACACACTTTCCCCCCCACACACTTTCCCCCACACTCACACACTTTTGCCCCCCACACACACTTTCCCCACACTCACACACTCATTCCCCCCACACCCGCACACCCTTACCCTACACTCACACACACTTGCCCCCACACTCACACTCATTCCCCCCACACCCACACACCCTTTCCCCCAAACTCACAAACATTTACCCCCCCACTCACGCACACTTACCCACACTCACACATATTTTCACCCACACTCACACACTTTCCCCCACACTAACACACACTTAGACCCACACTCACGCGCATATTCCCCCATACTCACACACACTTTCCCCCACACTCACACACACTTTTCCCACACTCTCACACACTTTCTCCCTCACTCACACACAGTTTCCCCACACTCACACACACTTTCTCCACACTCACACACACTTTCCTGCACACTCACACACACTTTCCCCACACTCACACACACTTACCCCACACTCACACAAACCTCCCCCACACTCACACACATGTTCCCACACACTCACACACAGGTTCCCCACACTCACACACACTTTCCCCACACTCACACACACTTCCCCACACTCACACACACTTTCCCCTCACCCACAAACACTTTCCCCACACACACTAACACACTTTCCCGCACACTCACGCACACACTCCTCCAGATTCACACATACTTTCCCCCTCACTCACACTTTCCCTACACTCACACACACTTTCCTGCACACTCACACACAGGTTCCCCACACTCACACACACTTCCCCACACTCACACACACTATCCCCCTCACTCACAAACACTTTCCCCACACTCACACACATGTTCCCACACACTCACACGCAGGTTCCCCACACTCACATACACTTTCCCCACACTCACACACACTTCCCCACACACACACTATCCCCCTCACTCACAAACACTTTCCCCACACTCACAAACACTTTCCCCCCACACACACACACACTTTCCTGCACACTCACGCACACACTTCACCATATTCACACATACTTTCCCCCTCACTCACAAAAACTTTCCCCACACTCACACAAACTTCCCCCACACTCAAACCACTTTTCCCCCACACTCACACACACTGTCCCCCAAACTCACATACACCTTCCCCCACACTCATAAACACTTTCCCCACACTCACACACATGTTCCCACACACTCATACACAGGTTCCCCACACTCACACACACTTTCTCCACACACACACACTTTCCCGCACACTCACGGACACACATCCCCACATTGACACATACTTTTCCCCTCACTCACAAACACTTTCCCACACTCACAAACACTTTCCCGCAATTTCACACACAGGTTCCCCACACTCACACACACTTTCCCCTCACCCACAAACACTTTCCCCACACACACACACACACTTTCCCGCACACTCACGCACACACTCCTCCACATTCACACATACTTTCCCCCACACTCACACACATTTTTCCCCACACTCACACACACTTTCCCCCACACACACTTTCCCCCACACTCACACACCCTTTCCCCCACACCCACACACCCTTTCCCCCAAACTCACAAACACTTACCCCCCAATCACACACACTTTCGTCACACTCACACATACTTTCACCCACACTCACACACTTTCCCCCACACTAACACACACTTAGACCCACACTCACGCGCTTATTCCCCCATACTCACACACACTTTCCCCCACACTCACACACACTTTCCCCACACTCTCACACACTTTCTCCCTCACTCACACACAGTTTCCCCACACTCACACACACTTTCCCCACACACACACACACTTTCCTGCACACTCACACACACTTTTCCCACACTCTCACACACTTTCCCCATACTCACACAAATCTCCCCCACACTCACACACATGTTCCCACACACTCACACACAGGTTCCCCACACTCACACACACTTCCCCACACTCACACACACTTTCCCCTCACCCACAAACACTTTCCCCACACACACTAACACACTTTCCCGCACACACACACACACTCCTCCACATTCACACATACTTTCCCGCTCACTCACACTTTCCCTACACTCACACACACTTTCCTGCACACTCACACACAGGTTCCCGACACTCACACACAGTTTCCCCACACTCACACACACTTTCCCCCCACACACACACACTTTCCTGCACACTCACACACACTTTTCCCACACTCTCACACACTTTCCCCATACTCACACAAATCTCCCCCACACTCACACACATGTTCCCACACACTCACACACAGGTTCCCCACACGCACACACACTTTCCCCTCACTCACACACACTTTCCCCTCACCCACAAACACTTTCCCCACACACACTAACACACTTTCCCGCACACACACACACACTCCTCCACATTCACACATACTTTCCCCCTCACTCACTTTCCCTACACTCACACACACTTTCCTGCACACTCACACACAGGTTCCCCACACTCACACACACTTCCCCACACTCACACACACTATCCCCCTCACTCACAAACACTTTCCCCACACTCACACACATGTTCCCACACACTCACACACAGGTTCCCCACACTCACACACACTTTCCCCACACTCACACACACTTCCCCACACTCACACACACTTTCCCCTCACCCACAAACACTTTCTCCCCACACACACACACACACACACTTTCCTGCACACTCAAGCACACACTTCTCCACATTCACACATACTTTCCCCCTCACTCACACTTTCCCTACACTCACACACACTTTCCTGCACACTCACACGCAGGTTCCCCACACTCACATACACTTTCCCCACACTCACACACACTTCCCCACACTCACACACACTTCCCCACACTCACACACACTTTCCCCTCACCCACAAACACTTTCCCCACACACACACACACACACTTTCCTGCACACTCACGCACACACTTCCCCATATTCACACATACTTTTCCCCTCATTCACACTCACACACACTTTCCCCCTCACACACACACACACTTTCCCCACACTCATTCCCCCCCCCACCCACACACTCATTCCCCCTACACCCACACACTCTTTCCCCACATTCACACACACTTTCCCCCACACTCACACACACTTTCTCCGTCACACACACACACACACTTTCCTCACACACACACGCTTTCCCCCTCACATACACTCTTTCCCACACACACACACTTCCCCCCCCCACACACACTTTTCCCCCACCCCCACACACCCTTTCCCCACACTCACACACATTTTTCCCCACACTCACACACACTTTCCCCCACACACACTTTCCCCCACACTCACACACTTTTGCCCCCCCACACACACTTTCCCCACACTCACACACTCATTCCCCCCACACCTGCACACCCTTACCCTACACTCACACACACTTCCCCCCACACTCACACTCATTCCCCCCACACCCACACACCCTTTCCCCCAAACTCACAAACACTTACCCCCCACTCACGCACACTTTCCTCACACTCACACATACTTTCACCCACACTCACACACTTTCCCCCACACTAACACACACTTAGACCCACACTCATGCACATATTCCCCCATACTCACACACACTTTCCCCCACACTCACACACAGTTTCCCCACACTCACACACACTTTCTCCACACTCACACACACTTTCCTGCACACTCACACACACTTTCCCCACACTCACACACACTTACCCCACACTCACACATACCTACCCCACACTCACACACATGTTCCCACACACTCACACACAGGTTCCCCACACTCACACACACTTTCCCCACACTCACACACACTTCCCCACACTCACACACACTTTACCCTCACCCACAAACTCTTTCCCCACACACACTAACACACTTTCCCGCACACTCACGCACACACTCCTCCACATTCACACATACTTTCCCCCTCACTCACACTTTCCCTACACTCACACACACTTTCCTGCACACTCACACACAGGTTCCCCACACTCACACACACTTCCCCACACTCACACACACTATCCCCCTCACTCACAAACACTTTCCCCACACTCACACACATGTTCCCACACACTCACACACAGGTTCCCCACACTCACACACACTTTCCCCACACTCACACACACTTCCCCACACTCACACACACTTTCCCCACACTCACACACACTTCCCCACACTCACACACACTTTCCCCTCACCCACAAACACTTTCCCATCACCACACTTTCCCGCACACTCACGCACACACTCCTCCACATTCACACATACGTTCCCCCTCACTCACACTTTCCCAACACTCACATACACTTTCCTGCACACTCATACGCAGGTTCCCCACACTCACATACACTTTCCCCACACTCACACACATTATCCCTCTCATTCACAAACACTTTCCCCACACTCACAAACACTTTCCCCACACACACACACACTTTCCTGCACACTCACGCACACACTTCCCCATATTCACACATACTTTCCCCCTCACTCACAAAAACTTTCCCCACACTCACACAAACTTCCCCCACACTCAAACCACTTTTCCCCACGCTCACACACACTGTCCCCCAAACTCACATACACCTTCCCCCACACTCATAAACACTTTCCCCACACTCACACACATGTTCCCACACACTCACACACAGGTTCCCCACACTCACACACACTTTCTCCACACACACAGACTTTCCTGCACACTCACGGACACACATCCCCACATTGACACATACTTTCCCCCTCACTCACACACAGTTTCCCCACACTCACACACACTTTCCCCCCCCACACACACACACTTTCCTGCACACTCACACACACTTTTCCCACACTCTCACACACTTTCCCCATACTCACACAAATCTCCCCCACACTCACACACATGTTCCCACACACTCACACACAGGTTCCCCACACTCACACACACTTCCCCACACTCACACACACTTTCCCCTCACCCACAAACACTTTCCCCACACACACTAACACACTTTCCCGCACACACACACACACACTGCTCCACATTCACACATACTTTCCCCCTCACTCACACTTTCCCTACACTCACACACACTTTCCTGCACACTCACACACAGGTTCCCGACACTCACACACAGTTTCCCCACACTCACACACACTTTCCCCCCACACACACACACTTTCCTGCACACTCACACACACTTTTCCCACACTCTCACACACTTTCCCCATACTCACACAAATCTCCCCCACAGTCACACACATGTTCCCACACACTCACACACAGGTTCCCCACACGCACACACACTTTCCCCTCACTCACACACACTTTCCCCTCACCCACAAACACTTTCCCCACACACACTAACACACTTTCCCGCACACACACACACACTCCTCCACATTCACACATACTTTCCCCCTCACTCACTTTCCCTACACTCACACACACTTTCCTGCACACTCACACACAGGTTCCCCACACTCACACACACTTCCCCACACTCACACACACTATCCCCCTCACTCACAAACACTTTCCCCACACTCACACACATGTTCCCACACACTCACACACCGGTTCCCCACACTCACACACACTTTCCCCACACTCACACACACTTCCCCACACTCACACACACTTTCCCCTCACCCACAAACACTTTCTCCCCACACACACACACACACACACTTTCCTGCACACTCAAGCACACACTTCTCCACATTCACACATACTTTCCCCCTCACTCACACTTTCCCTACACTCACACACACTTTCCTGCACACTCACACGCAGGTTCCCCACACTCACATACACTTTCCCCACACTCACACACACTTCCCCACACTCACACACACTTCCCCACACTCACACACACTTTCCCCTCACCCACAAACACTTTCCCCACACACACACACACACACTTTCCTGCACACTCACGCACACACTTCCCCATATTCACACATACTTTTCCCCTCATTCACACACACACACACTTTCCCCCTCACACACACACACACTTTCCCCACACTCATTCCCCCCCCACCCACACACTCATTCCCCCTACACCCACACACTCTTTCCCCACATTCACACACACTTTCCCCCACACTCACACACACTTTCTCCGTCACACACACACACACACTTTCCTCACACACACACGCTTACGCCCTCACATACACTCTTTCCCACACACACACACTTCCCCCCCCCCACACACACTTTTCCCCCACCCCCACACACCCTTTCCCCACACTCACACACATTTTTCCCCACACTCACACACACTTTCCCCCACACACACTTTCCCCCACACTCACACACTTTTGCCCCCCCACACACACTTTCCCCACACTCACACACTCATTCCCCCCACACCTGCACACCCTTACCCTACACTCACACACAATTCCCCCCACACTCACACTCATTCCCCCCACACCCACACACCCTTTCCCCCAAACTCACAAACACTTACCCCCCACTCACGCACACTTTCCTCACACTCACACATACTTTCACCCACACTCACACACTTTCCCCCACACTAACACACACTTAGACCCACACTCATGCACATATTCCCCCATACTCACACACACTTTCCCCCACACTCACACACACTTTCCCCACACTCTCACACACTTTCTCCCTCACTCACACACAGTTTCCCCACACTCACACACACTTTCCTGCACACTCACACACACTTTCCCCACACTCACACACACTTACCCCACACTCACACATACCTACCCCACACTCACACACATGTTCCCACACACTCACACACACTTTCCCCACACTCACACACACTTTCCCCCTCACTCACACACACATTCCCCACACGCACACACACTTCCCCCACACTCACACACACTTAGACCCACACTCACACACACTTAGACCCACACTCACACATTCTTTCACCCACACTCACACATACTTTCACCCACACTCACACACACTTTCCCCACACTCACACACTCTTTCCCGCACACTCACACACAGGTTCCTCACATTCTCACACACTTTCCCCACACTCACACACACTTTCCCGCACTCACACACAGGTTCCCCACACTCACACACACTTTCCACCTCACTCACGCACACTTTCCCCTCACTCACACACACTTTCCCCACACTCACGCACACACTTCCCTACATTCACACATACTTTCCTCCTCACTCACACACAGTTTCCCCACACTCACACACACTTCCCCCTCACTCACACACACTTTCCCCACATTCACACACACATTCCCCACACTCACGCACACACTTCCCCAAACTCACACATACAGTCCCCCTCACTCACAAACACTTTCCCCACAATCACACACACTTTCCTGCACAATCACACACAGGTTCCCCACCCTCACACACACTTTGCCCACATACACACTTTCCCCTCACTCACACACACTTTCCCGCATTTTCACACACAGGTTTCCCACACTCACACACACTTCCCCACACTCACACACACTTTCCCCCTCACTCACAAACACTTTCTCCACACTCACACACACTTTCCTGCACACTCACACACACTTTCCTGCACACTCACACAGAGGTTCCCCACACTCACACACACTTTCCCCACACTCATGCACACTTTCCCCCTCACTCACAAACACTTTCTCCACACTCACACACACTTTCCTGCAATTTCACACACAGGTTCCCCACACTCACACACACTTTCCCCACACTCACACACACTTACCCCCTCACTCACAAACACTTTCCCCACACTCACACTCACTTTCCTGCACACTCACACACAGATTCCCCACACTCACACACACTTTCCCCATCACTCACACACACCTTCCGCTCACCCACAAACACTTTCCCCACACACACACACTTTCCCGCACACACTTCCCAACATTCACACATACTTTCCCCACACTCACACACACTTTCCTGCACACTCACACACAGGTTCCCCACACTCACACACACTTTCCCCACGCTCACACTCACTTCCCCACACTCACACACACTTTCCTGCACACTCACACACAGGTTCCCCACACTCACAAACACTTTCACCCACACTCTCACACACTTTCCCACACACTCACACAGTTTCCCCTCACTCACACACACTTTCCCCACACTCACACAGTTTCCCCACACTCACACACACTTTCCTCACACTCACACTCACTTTCTCCCTCACTCACACACAGTTTCCTCACACTCACACACACTTTCCCCACACTCACACACACTTTCCCCACACTCACACAAACTTCCCCCACACTCACACACATGTTCCCACACACTCACACACAGGTTCCCCATACTCACACACACTTTCCCCACACTCACACACTTCCCCACACTCACACACACTTTCCCCTCACCCACAAACACTTTCCCCCCCACACACACACACACTTTCCCGCACACTCACGCTCACACTCCTCCACATTCACACATACTTTCCCCCTTACTCACACTTTCCCTACACTCACACAATCTTTCCTGCACACTCACACACAGGTTCCCCACACTCACACACAGGTTCCCCACACTCACACACACTTCCACACACTCACACACACTATCCCCCTCACTCACAAACACTTTCCCCACACTCACACACATGATCCCACACACTCACACACAGGTTCCCCACACTCACACACACTTTCTCCACACTCACACACACTTCCCCACACTCACACACAATTTCCCCTCACCCACAAACACTTTCCCCACACTCACAAACACTTTCCCGCACACTCATGCACACACTCCTCCACATTCACACATACTTTCCCCCTCACTCACACTTTCCCTACACTCACACACACTTTCCTGCACACTCACACACAGGTTCCCCACACTCACACACACTTCCCCACACTCACACACACTATCCCGCATACACACACAGGTTCCCCACACTCACACACGCTTTCCCCCACACACACTTTCCCCCACACTCACACACTTTTGCCCCCCCACACACACTTTCCCCACACTCTCACACTCATTCCCCCCACACCCGCACACCCTTACCCTACACTCACACACACTTCCCCCCACACTCACACTCATTCTCCCCACACCCACGCACCCTTTCCCCCAAATTCACAAACACTTACCCCCCACTCACGCACACTTTCCTCACACTCACACATACTTTCACCCACACTCACACACTTTCCCCCACACTAACACACACTTAGACACACACTCACACGCATATTCCCCCATACTCACACACACTTTCCCCCAGACTCACACACACTTTCCCCACACTCTCACACACTTTCTACCTCACTCACACACAGTTTCCCCACACTCACACACACTTTCCTGCACACTCACACACACTTTCCCCACACTCTCACACACTTTCCCCATACTCACACAAATCTCCCCCACACTCACACACATGTTCCCACACACTCACACACAGGTTCCCCACACTCACACACACTTTCCCCACACTCACACACACTTCCCCACACTCACACACACTTTCCCCTCACCCACAAACACTTTCCCCACACACACTAACACACTTTCCCGCACACCCACACACACTCCTCCAGATTCACACATACTTTCCCCCTCACTCACACTTTCCCTACACTCACACACACTTTCCTGCACACTCACACACAGGTTCCCCACACTCACACACACTTCCCCACACTCACACACACTATCCCCCTCACTCACAAACACTTTCCCCACACTCGCACACATGTTTCCTCACACTCACACACACTTTCCCCACACTCACACACACTTTCCCCACACTCACACAAACTTCCCCCACACTCACACACATGTTCCCACACACTCACACACAGGTTCCCCATACTCACACACACTTTCCCCACACTCACACACTTCCCCACACTCACACACACTTTCCCCTCACCCACAAACACTTTCCCCCCCACACACACACACACTTTCCCGCACACTCACGCTCACACTCCTCCACATTCACACATACTTTCCCCCTTACTCACACTTTCCCTACACTCACACAATCTTTCCTGCACACTCACACACAGGTTCCCCACACTCACACACAGGTTCCCCACACTCACACACACTTCCACACACTCACACACACTATCCCCCTCACTCACAAACACTTTCCCCACACTCACACACATGATCCCACACACTCACACACAGGTTCCCCACACTCACACACACTATCCCCCTCACTCACAAACACTTTCCCCACACTCACACACATGATCCCACACACTCACACACAGGTTCCCCACACTCACACACACTTTCTCCACACTCACACACACTTCCCCACACTCACACACAATTTCCCCTCACCCACAAACACTTTCCCCACACTCACAAACACTTTCCCGCACACTCATGCACACACTCCTCCACATTCACACATACTTTCCCCCTCACTCACACTTTCCCTACACTCACACACACTTTCCTGCACACTCACACACAGGTTCCCCACACTCACACACACTTCCCCACACTCACACACACTATCCCGCATACACACACAGGTTCCCCACACTCACACACGCTTTCCCCCACACACACTTTCCCCCACACTCACACACTTTTGCCCCCCCACACACACTTTCCCCACACTCACACACTCATTCCCCCCACACCCGCACACCCTTACCCTACACTCACACACACTTCCCCCCACACTCACACTCATTCTCCCCACACCCACAAACACTTTCCCCCCCACACACACACACACTTTCCCGCACACTCACGCTCACACTCCTCCACATTCACACATACTTTCCCCCTTACTCACACTTTCCCTACACTCACACAATCTTTCCTGCACACTCACACACAGGTTCCCCACACTCACACACAGGTTCCCCACACTCACACACACTTCCACACACTCACACACACTATCCCCCTCACTCACAAACACTTTCCCCACACTCACACACATGATCCCACACACTCACACACAGGTTCCCCACACTCACACACACTTTCTCCACACTCACACACACTTCCCCACACTCACACACAATTTCCCCTCACCCACAAACACTTTCCCCACACTCACAAACACTTTCCCGCACACTCATGCACACACTCCTCCACATTCACACATACTTTCCCCCTCACTCACACTTTCCCTACACTCACACACCCTTTCCTGCACACTCACACACAGGTTCCCCACACTCACACACACTTCCCCACACTCACACACACTATCCCGCATACACACACAGGTTCCCCACACTCACACACGCTTTCCCCCACACACACTTTCCCCCACACTCACACACTTTTGC
Source organism: Chiloscyllium punctatum (assembly GCF_047496795.1). Taxonomy (NCBI): domain Eukaryota; kingdom Metazoa; phylum Chordata; class Chondrichthyes; order Orectolobiformes; family Hemiscylliidae; genus Chiloscyllium; species Chiloscyllium punctatum. The sequence continues at coordinate 143,123,556 of NC_092739.1, read as the reverse complement.
CCCCCCACACACACTTTCCCCACACTCACACACTCATTCCCCCCACACCCGCACACCCTTACCCTACACTCACACACACTTCCCCCCACACTCACACTCATTCTCCCCACACCCACGCACCCTTTCCCCCAAACTCACAAACACTTACCCCCCACTCACGCACACTTTCCTCACACTCACACATACTTTCACCCACACTCACACACTTTCCCCCACACTAACACACACTTAGACACACACTCACACGCATATTCCCCCATACTCACACACACTTTCCCCCAGACTCACACACACTTTCCCCACACTCTCACACACTTTCTACCTCACTCACACACAGTTTCCCCACACTCACACACACTTTCCTGCACACTCACACACACTTTCCCCACACTCTCACACACTTTCCCCATACTCACACAAATCTCCCCCACACTCACACACATGTTCCCACACACTCACACACAGGTTCCCCACACTCACACATACTTTCACCCACACTCACACACTTTCCCCCACACTAACACACACTTAGACACACACTCACACGCATATTCCCCCATACTCACACACACTTTCCCCCAGACTCACACACACTTTCCCCACACTCTCACACACTTTCTACCTCACTCACACACAGTTTCCCCACACTCACACACACTTTCCTGCACACTCACACACACTTTCCCCACACTCTCACACACTTTCCCCATACTCACACAAATCTCCCCCACACTCACACACATGTTCCCACACACTCACACACAGGTTCCCCACACTCACACACACTTTCCCCACACTCACACACACTTCCCCACACTCACACACACTTTCCCCTCACCCACAAACACTTTCCCCACACACACTAACACACTTTCCCGCACACCCACACACACTCCTCCAGATTCACACATACTTTCCCCCTCACTCACACTTTCCCTACACTCACACACACTTTCCTGCACACTCACACACAGGTTCCCCACACTCACACACACTTCCCCACACTCACACACACTATCCCCCTCACTCACAAACACTTTCCCCACACTCGCACACATGTTTCCTCACACTCACACACACTTTCCCCACACTCACACACACTTTCCCCACACTCACACAAACTTCCCCCACACTCACACACATGTTCCCACACACTCACACACAGGTTCCCCATACTCACACACACTTTCCCCACACTCACACACTTCCCCACACTCACACACACTTTCCCCTCACCCACAAACACTTTCCCCCCCACACACACACACACTTTCCCGCACACTCACGCTCACACTCCTCCACATTCACACATACTTTCCCCCTTACTCACACTTTCCCTACACTCACACAATCTTTCCTGCACACTCACACACAGGTTCCCCACACTCACACACAGGTTCCCCACACTCACACACACTTCCACACACTCACACACACTATCCCCCTCACTCACAAACACTTTCCCCACACTCACACACATGATCCCACACACTCACACACAGGTTCCCCACACTCACACACACTATCCCCCTCACTCACAAACACTTTCCCCACACTCACACACATGATCCCACACACTCACACACAGGTTCCCCACACTCACACACACTTTCTCCACACTCACACACACTTCCCCACACTCACACACAATTTCCCCTCACCCACAAACACTTTCCCCACACTCACAAACACTTTCCCGCACACTCATGCACACACTCCTCCACATTCACACATACTTTCCCCCTCACTCACACTTTCCCTACACTCACACACACTTTCCTGCACACTCACACACAGGTTCCCCACACTCACACACACTTCCCCACACTCACACACACTATCCCGCATACACACACAGGTTCCCCACACTCACACACGCTTTCCCCCACACACACTTTCCCCCACACTCACACACTTTTGCCCCCCCACACACACTTTCCCCACACTCACACACTCATTCCCCCCACACCCGCACACCCTTACCCTACACTCACACACACATCCCCCCACACTCACACTCATTCTCCCCACACCCACAAACACTTTCCCCCCCACACACACACACACTTTCCCGCACACTCACGCTCACACTCCTCCACATTCACACATACTTTCCCCCTTACTCACACTTTCCCTACACTCACACAATCTTTCCTGCACACTCACACACAGGTTCCCCACACTCACACACAGGTTCCCCACACTCACACACACTTCCACACACTCACACACACTATCCCCCTCACTCACAAACACTTTCCCCACACTCACACACATGATCCCACACACTCACACACAGGTTCCCCACACTCACACACACTTTCTCCACACTCACACACACTTCCCCACACTCACACACAATTTCCCCTCACCCACAAACACTTTCCCCACACTCACAAACACTTTCCCGCACACTCATGCACACACTCCTCCACATTCACACATACTTTCCCCCTCACTCACACTTTCCCTACACTCACACACCCTTTCCTGCACACTCACACACAGGTTCCCCACACTCACACACACTTCCCCACACTCACACACACTATCCCGCATACACACACAGGTTCCCCACACTCACACACGCTTTCCCCCACACACACTTTCCCCCACACTCACACACTTTTGCCCCCCCACACACACTTTCCCCACACTCACACACTCATTCCCCCCACACCCGCACACCCTTACCCTACACTCACACACACTTCCCCCCACACTCACACTCATTCTCCCCACACCCACGCACCCTTTCCCCCAAACTCACAAACACTTACCCCCCACTCACGCACACTTTCCTCACACTCACACATACTTTCACCCACACTCACACACTTTCCCCCACACTAACACACACTTAGACACACACTCACACGCATATTCCCCCATACTCACACACACTTTCCCCCAGACTCACACACACTTTCCCCACACTCTCACACACTTTCTACCTCACTCACACACAGTTTCCCCACACTCACACACACTTTCCTGCACACTCACACACACTTTCCCCACACTCTCACACACTTTCCCCATACTCACACAAATCTCCCCCACACTCACACACATGTTCCCACACACTCACACACAGGTTCCCCACACTCACACACACTTTCCCCACACTCACACACACTTCCCCACACTCACACACACTTTCCCCTCACCCACAAACACTTTCCCCACACACACTAACACACTTTCCCGCACACCCACACACACTCCTCCAGATTCACACATACTTTCCCCCTCACTCACACTTTCCCTACACTCACACACACTTTCCTGCACACTCACACACAGGTTCCCCACACTCACACACACTTCCCCACACTCACACACACTATCCCCCTCACTCACAAACACTTTCCCCACACTCGCACACATGTTTCCTCACACTCACACACACTTTCCCCACACTCACACACACTTTCCCCACACTCACACAAACTTCCCCCACACTCACACACATGTTCCCACACACTCACACACAGGTTCCCCATACTCACACACACTTTCCCCACACTCACACACTTCCCCACACTCACACACACTTTCCCCTCACCCACAAACACTTTCCCCCCCACACACACACACACTTTCCCGCACACTCACGCTCACACTCCTCCACATTCACACATACTTTCCCCCTTACTCACACTTTCCCTACACTCACACAATCTTTCCTGCACACTCACACACAGGTTCCCCACACTCACACACAGGTTCCCCACACTCACACACACTTCCACACACTCACACACACTATCCCCCTCACTCACAAACACTTTCCCCACACTCACACACATGATCCCACACACTCACACACAGGTTCCCCACACTCACACACACTATCCCCCTCACTCACAAACACTTTCCCCACACTCACACACATGATCCCACACACTCACACACAGGTTCCCCACACTCACACACACTTTCTCCACACTCACACACACTTCCCCACACTCACACACAATTTCCCCTCACCCACAAACACTTTCCCCACACTCACAAACACTTTCCCGCACACTCATGCACACACTCCTCCACATTCACACATACTTTCCCCCTCACTCACACTTTCCCTACACTCACACACACTTTCCTGCACACTCACACACAGGTTCCCCACACTCACACACACTTCCCCACACTCACACACACTATCCCGCATACACACACAGGTTCCCCACACTCACACACGCTTTCCCCCACACACACTTTCCCCCACACTCACACACTTTTGCCCCCCCACACACACTTTCCCCACACTCACACACTCATTCCCCCCACACCCGCACACCCTTACCCTACACTCACACACACATCCCCCCACACTCACACTCATTCTCCCCACACCCACAAACACTTTCCCCCCCACACACACACACACTTTCCCGCACACTCACGCTCACACTCCTCCACATTCACACATACTTTCCCCCTTACTCACACTTTCCCTACGCTCACACAATCTTTCCTGCACACTCACACACAGGTTCCCCACACTCACACACAGGTTCCCCACACTCACACACACTTCCACACACTCACACACACTATCCCCCTCACTCACAAACACTTTCCCCACACTCACACACATGATCCCACACACTCACACACAGGTTCCCCACACTCACACACACTTTCTCCACACTCACACACACTTCCCCACACTCACACACAATTTCCCCTCACCCACAAACACTTTCCCCACACTCACAAACACTTTCCCGCACACTCATGCACACACTCCTCCACATTCACACATACTTTCCCCCTCACTCACACTTTCCCTACACTCACACACCCTTTCCTGCACACTCACACACAGGTTCCCCACACTCACACACACTTCCCCACACTCACACACACTATCCCGCATACACACACAGGTTCCCCACACTCACACACGCTTTCCCCCACACACACTTTCCCCCACACTCACACACTTTTGCCCCCCCACACACACTTTCCCCACACTCACACACTCATTCCCCCCACACCCGCACACCCTTACCCTACACTCACACACACTTCCCCCCACACTCACACTCATTCTCCCCACACCCACGCACCCTTTCCCCCAAACTCACAAACACTTACCCCCCACTCACGCACACTTTCCTCACACTCACACATACTTTCACCCACACTCACACACTTTCCCCCACACTAACACACACTTAGACACACACTCACACGCATATTCCCCCATACTCACACACACTTTCCCCCAGACTCACACACACTTTCCCCACACTCTCACACACTTTCTACCTCACTCACACACAGTTTCCCCACACTCACACACACTTTCCTGCACACTCACACACACTTTCCCCACACTCTCACACACTTTCCCCATACTCACACAAATCTCCCCCACACTCACACACATGTTCCCACACACTCACACACAGGTTCCCCACACTCACACACACTTTCCCCACACTCACACACACTTCCCCACACTCACACACACTTTCCCCTCACCCACAAACACTTTCCCCACACACACTAACACACTTTCCCGCACACCCACACACACTCCTCCACATTCACACATACTTTCCCCCTCACTCACACTTTCCCTACACTCACACACACTTTCCTGCACACTCACACACAGGTTCCCCACACTCACACACACTTCCCCACACTCACACACACTATCCCCCTCACTCACAAACACTTTCCCCACACTCGCACACATGTTCCCACACACTCACACACAGGTTCCCCACACTCACACACACTTTCCCCACACTCACACACACTTCCCCACACTCACACACACTTTCCCCTCACCCACAAACACTTTCCCCACACTCACAAACACTTTCCCCACACACACACACACTTTCCTGCACACTCACGCACACACTTCCCCATATTCACACATACTTTCCCCCTCACTCACAAAAACTTTCCCCACACTCACACAAACTTCCCCCACACTCAAACTACTTTTCCCCCACACTCACACACACTGTCCCCCAAACTCACATACACCTTCCCCCACACTCATAAACACTTTCCCCACACTCACACACCTGTTCCCACACACTCACACACAGGTTCCCCACACTCACACACACTTTCCCCACACTCACACACACTTTCCCCCTCACTCACAAACACTTTCCCCACACTCACACACAGTTTCCCGCACACATACACAGGTTCCCCACACTCACACACACTTTCCCCACACTCACACACACTTCCCCACACTCACACACACTTTCCCCTCACTCACACACACTTTCCCCACACTCACACACACTTTCCCACACTCACACACACTTTCCCCCTCACTCACAAACACTTTCCCCACACTCACACACACTTTCCCGCACACACACACAGGTTCCCCACACTAACACACAGTTTCCCACACTCACACACACTTCCCCACACTCACACACACTTTCCCCTCACCCACAAACACTTTCCCCACACACACACATACTTTCCCGCACACTCACGCACACACTCCTCCACATTCACACATACTTTCCCCCACACTCACACACATTTTTCCCCACACTCACACACACTTTCCCCCACACACACTTTCCCCCACACTCACACACTTTTGCCCCCCCACACACACTTTCCCTACACTCACACACTCATTCCCCCCACACCCGCACACTCTTTCCCCACACTCACACTCACTTCCCCACACTCACACACACTTTCCTGCACACTCACACACAGGTTCCCCACACTCACAAACACTTTCACCCACACTCTCACACACTTTCCCACACACTCACACAGTTTCCCCTCACTCACACACACTTTCCCCACACTCACACAGTTTCCCCACACTCACACACACTTTCCTCACACTCACACTCACTTTCTCCCTCACTCACACACACTTTCCCCACACTCACACACACTTTCCCCACACTCACACAAACTTCCCCCACACTCACACACATGTTCCCACACACTCACACACAGGTTCCCCATACTCACACACACTTTCCCCACACTCACACACTTCCCCACACTCACACACACTTTCCCCTCACCCACAAACACTTTCCCCCCCACACACACACACACTTTCCCGCACACTCATGCTCACACTCCTCCACATTCCACATACTTTCCCCCTTACTCACACTTTCCCTACACTCACACAATCTTTCCTGCACACTCACACACAGGTTCCCCACACTCACACACACTTCCACACACTCACACACACTATCCCCCTCACTCACAAACACTTTCCCCACACTCACAAACATGTTCCCACACACTCACACACAGGTTCCCCACACTCACACACACTTTCCCCACACTCACACACACTTCCCCACACTCACACACACTTTCCCCTCACCCACAAACACTTTCCACACACACACACTTTCCCCCTCACTCACAAACACTTTCCCCACACTCACACACATGTTCCCACACACTCACACACAGGTTCCCCACACTCACACACACTTTCCCCACACTCACACACACTTTTCCCTCACCCACAAACACTTTCCCCACACACACTAACACACTTTCCCGCACACTCACGCACACACTCCTCCACATTCACACATACTTCCCCCTCACACTTTCCCTACACTCACACACACTTTCCTGCACACTCACACACACTTCCCCACACTCACACACACTATCCCGACACACACACACACACTTTCCTGCAGACTCACGTACACACTTCCCCATATTCACACATACTTTCCCCCTCACTCACAAACACTTTCCCCACACTCACGCAAACTTCCCCCACACTCAAACCACTTTTCCCCCACACTCACACACACTGTCCCCCAAACTCACATACACCTTCCCCCACACTCATAAACACTTTCCCCACACTCACACACATGTTCCCACACACTCATACACAGGTTCCCCACACTCACACACACTTTCCCCACACATACACACTTTCCCGCACACTCACGCACACACATCCCCACATTGACACATACTTTCCCCCTCACTCACAAACACTTTCCCACACTCACAAACACTTTCCCGCAATTTAACACACAGGTTCCCCACTCTCACACACACTTTCCCCACACTCACACACACTTCCCCACACTCACACACACTTTCCCCCTCACTCACAAACACTTTCCCGCATACACACACACAGGTTCCCCACACTCACACACACAGTCCCCACACTCACACACACTTTCCCCCTCACTCACACACACTTTCCCCACACACACACACTTTCCCGCACACTCACACACAGGTTCCCCACACTCACATACACTTACCCCACACTCACGCACACTTTCCCCACACTCATGCACACTTTCCCCCTCACTCACAAACACTTTTCCCACACACACACACACTTTCCCCACACTCACACACACTTCCCCACACTCACACACACTTTCCCGCATACACACACACAGGTTCCCCACACTCACACACACATTCCCCACACTCACACACACTTTCCCCCTCACTCACACACACTTTCCCCACACTCACACACACTTTCCCGCACACTCACACGCAGGTTCCCCACACTCACACACACTTTTCCGCACACTCACACGCAGGTTCCCCACACTCACACACACTTACCCCACACTCACGCACACTTTCCCCACACTCATGCACACTTTCCCCCTCACTCACAAACACTTTTCCCACACACACACACACTTTCCCCACACTCACACACACTTTCCACCACACACACACATCCCCCACACTCACACACACTTTTTCCCACACTCACACACTTAGCCTCACACTCATGCACAGTTTCACCCATATTCACGCACACTTCCCCCCCACACTCACACACACTTAACCCACAACACACTCATTTCCCCGACATTCACACACACTTCCCACCACACTCACACACACTTCCCCCACACTCACACACACTTTTCCCCATACCCACACACATCTCCCCCACACTCACACACACTTTTCTCCACATTCAGACACTTAGACCCACACTCACACATACTTTCACCCACACTCACACACATTCTCCCACTCACTCACCAACATTTGCCCCCTGACTCACACATACTTCCCCCCACGCTCACCCATACTTTCCCAACACACACACACTTACCCCACACTCACACACACTTCCTCCACACTCACACACACGTCCCCCCCACTCACACACACTTCCTCCCACACTCACACACACTTTCTCAACTCTCACACACACTTACCCCACACTCACACACACTTCCCCACACTCACACACACTATCCCCCTCACTCACAAACACTTTCCCCACACTCGCACACATGTTCCCACACACTCACACACAGGTTCCCCACACTCACACACACTTTCCCCACACTCACACACACTTCCCCACACTCACACACACTTTCCCCTCACCCACAAACACTTTCCCCACACTCACAAACACTTTCCCCACACACACACACACTTTCCTGCACACTCACGCACACACTTCCCCATATTCACACATACTTTCCCCCTCACTCACAAAAACTTTCCCCACACTCACACAAACTTCCCCCACACTCAAACCACTTTTCCCCCACACTCACACACACTGTCCCCCAAACTCACATACACCTTCCCCCACACTCATAAACACTTTCCCCACACTCACACACATGTTCCCACACACTCACACACAGGTTCCCCACACTCACACACACTTTCCCCACACTCACACACACTTTCCCCCTCACTCACAAACACTTTCCCCACACTCACACACAGTTTCCCGCACACATACACAGGTTCCCCACACTCACACACACTTTCCCCACACTCACACACACTTCCCCACACTCACACACACTTTCCCCTCACTCACACACACTTTCCCCACACTCACACACACTTTCCCACACTCACACACACTTTCCCCCTCACTCACAAACACTTTCCCCACACTCACACACACTTTCCCGCACACACACACAGGTTCCCCACACTAACACACAGTTTCCCACACTCACACACACTTCCCCACACTCACACACACTTTCCCCTCACCCACAAACACTTTCCCCACACACACACATACTTTCCCGCACACTCACGCACACACTCCTCCACATTCACACATACTTTCCCCCACACTCACACACATTTTTCCCCACACTCACACACACTTTCCCCCACACACACTTTCCCCACACTCACACACTCATTCCCCCCACACCCGCACACTCTTTCCCCACACTCACACTCACTTCCCCACACTCACACACACTTTCCTGCACACTCACACACAGGTTCCCCACACTCACAAACACTTTCACCCACACTCTCACACACTTTCCCACACACTCACACAGTTTCCCCTCACTCACACACACTTTCCCCACACTCACACAGTTTCCCCACACTCACACACACTTTCCTCACACTCACACTCACTTTCTCCCTCACTCACACACACTTTCCCCACACTCACACACACTTTCCCCACACTCACACAAACTTCCCCCACACTCACACACATGTTCCCACACACTCACACACAGGTTCCCCATACTCACACACACTTTCCCCACACTCACACACTTCCCCACACTCACACACACTTTCCCCTCACCCACAAACACTTTCCCCCCCACACACACACACACTTTCCCGCACACTCATGCTCACACTCCTCCACATTCACACATACTTTCCCCCTTACTCACACTTTCCCTACACTCACACAATCTTTCCTGCACACTCACACACAGGTTCCCCACACTCACACACACTTCCACACACTCACACACACTATCCCCCTCACTCACAAACACTTTCCCCACACTCACACACATGTTCCCACACACTCACACACAGGTTCCCCACACTCACACACACTTTCCCCACACTCACACACACTTCCCCACACTCACACACACTTTCCCCTCACCCACAAACACTTTCCACACACACACACTTTTCCCCACACTCACACACACTTTCCCCCTCACTCACAAACACTTTCCCCACACTCACACACATGTTCCCACACACTCACACACAGGTTCCCCACACTCACACACACTTTCCCCACACTCACACACACTTTTCCCTCACCCACAAACACTTTCCCCACACTCACGCAAACTTCCCCCACACTCAAACCACTTTTCCCCCACACTCACACACACTGTCCCCCAAACTCACATACACCTTCCCCCACACTCATAAACACTTTCCCCACACTCACACACATGTTCCCACACACTCACACACAGGTTCCCCACACTCACACACACTTTCCCCACATATACACACTTTCCCGCACACTCACGCACACACATCCCCACATTGACACATACTTTCCCCCTCACTCACAAACACTTTCCCACACTCACAAACACTTTCCCGCAATTTCACACACAGGTTCCCCACTCTCACACACACTTTCCCCACACTCACACACACTTCCCCACACTCACACACACTTTCCCCCTCACTCACAAACACTTTCCCGCATACACACACACAGGTTCCCCACACTCACACACACAGTCCCCACACTCACACACACTTTCCCCCTCACTCACACACACTTTCCCCACACACACACACTTTCCCGCACACTCACACACAGGTTCCCCACACTCACATACACTTACCCCACACTCACGCACACTTTCCCCACACTCATGCACACTTTCCCCCTCACTCACAAACACTTTTCCCACACACACACACACTTTCCCCACACTCACACACACTTCCCCACACTCACACACACTTTCCCGCATACACACACACAGGTTCCCCACACTCACACACACATTCCCCACACTCACACACACTTTCCCCCTCACTCACACACACTTTCCCCACACTCACACACACTTTCCCGCACACTCACACGCAGGTTCCCCACACTCACACACACTTTTCCGCACACTCACACGCAGGTTCCCCACACTCACACACACTTACCCCACACTCACGCACACTTTCCCCACACTCATGCACACTTTCCCCCTCACTCACAAACACTTTTCCCACACACACACACACTTTCCCCACACACACACACTTTCCACCACACACACACATCCCCCACACTCACACACACTTTTCCCCACACTCACACACTTAGCCTCACACTCATGCACAGTTTCACCCATATTCACGCACACTTCCCCCCCACACTCACACACACTTAACCCACAACACACTCATTTCCCCGACATTCACACACACTTCCCACCACACTCACACACACTTTTCCCCATACCCACACACATCTCCCCCACACTCACACACACTTTTCTCCACATTCAGACACTTAGACCCACACTCACACATACTTTCACCCACACTCACACACATTCTCCCACTCACTCACCAACATTTGCCCCCTGACTCACACATACTTCCCCCCACGCTCACCCATACTTTCCCAACACACACACACTTACCCCACACTCACACACACTTCCTCCACACTCACACACACGTCCCCCCCACTCACACACACTTCCTCCCACACTCACACACACTTTCTCAACTCTCACACACACTTACCCCACACTCACACACACTTCCCCCACACTCACACACACTTTCCCCCAAACTCACACACACTTTCCCCCACACTCACACACACTTCCCCCAACAATCCCACTTCCCCCTCACTCACAAACACTTTTCCCACACTCACACAAACTTCCCCCACACTCAAACCACTTTTCCCCCACACACACACACTTTCCTGCACACTCACGCACACACTTCCCCATATTCACACATACTTTCCCCCTCACTCACAAAAACTTTCCCCACACTCACACAAACTTCCCCCACACTCAAACCACTTTTCCCCCACACTCACACACACTGTCCCCCTCACTCACAAACACTTTCCCCACACTCACACACACTTTCCCCCTCACTCACACACACTTTCCCCACACTCACACACACTTTCCCACACACTCAAACACACATTCCCCACACTCACGCACACTTCCCCACACTCACAAATACAGTCCCCCTCACTCACACACACTTTCCTGCACAATCACACACAGGTTCCCCACACTCACACACACTTTCCCGCACACTCACACACACTTTCCTGCACACTCACACACAGGTTCCCCACACTCACACACATTTACACCACACTCACACACATGTTCCCCCACACTCACACACACTTCCCCACACTCACACACACTTTCCCCCTCACTCACAAACACTTTCCCCACACTCACACACACTTTCCTGCACACTCACACACACTTTCTCCACACACACACACTTTCCTGCAATTTCACACACAGGTTCCCCACACTCACACACACTTTCCCCCTCACTCACACACACTTTCCCCACACTGACACTCACTTTCCTGCACACTCCCACACAGGTTCCCCACACTCATACACACTTTCTCCCTCTCCCACAAACACTTTCCCCACACACACACACATTCCCGCACACACGCACACACTTCCCCACATTCACACATACTTTCCCCACACTCACACACTTTCCCGCACTCACACACAGGTTCCCCACACTCACACTCACTTCCCCACACTCACGCACACTTTCCCCCTCACTCACTAACACTTTCCCCACACTCACACACACTTCCCCGCACACACACAGGTTCCACACACTCACACACACTATCCCCACACTCACACACACTTTCCCCATGCTACACACACTTTCCCGCACACTCACACTCAGTTTCCCCACACTCACACACACTTTCCCCACACTCACACACACTTTCACGCACTCATACACAGGTTCCCCACACTCACATACACTTACCCCACACTCACGCACACTTTCCCCACACTCATGCACACTTTCCCCCTCACTCACAAACACTTTTCCCACACACACACACACTTTCCCCACACTCACACACACTTCCCCACACTCACACACACTTTCCCGCATACACACACACAGGTTCCCCACACTCACACACACATTCCCCACACTCACACACACTTTCCCCCTCACTCACACACACTTTCCCCACACTCACACACACTTTCCCGCACACTCACACGCAGGTTCCCCACACTCACACACACTTTTCCGCACACTCACACGCAGGTTCCCCACACTCACACACACTTACCCCACACTCACGCACACTTTCCCCACACTCATGCACACTTTCCCCCTCACTCACAAACACTTTTCCCACACACACACACACTTTCCCCACACTCACACACACTTTCCACCACACACACACATCCCCCACACTCACACACACTTTTCCCCACACTCACACACTTAGCCTCACACTCATGCACAGTTTCACCCATATTCACGCACACTTCCCCCCCACACTCACACACACTTAACCCACAACACACTCATTTCCCCGACATTCACACACACTTCCCACCACACTCACACACGCTTCCCCCACACTCACACACACTTTTCCCCATACCCACACACATCTCCCCCACACTCACACACACTTTTCTCCACATTCAGACACTTAGACCCACACTCACACATACTTTCACCCACACTCACACACATTCTCCCACTCACTCACCAACATTTGCCCCCTGACTCACACATACTTCCCCCCACGCTCACCCATACTTTCCCAACACACACACACTTACCCCACACTCACACACACTTCCTCCACACTCACACACACGTCCCCCCCACTCACACACACTTCCTCCCACACTCACACACACTTTCTCAACTCTCACACACACTTACCCCACACTCACACACACTTCCCCCACACTCACACACACTTTCCCCCAAACTCACACACACTTTCCCCCACACTCACACACACTTCCCCCAACAATCCCACTTCCCCCTCACTCACAAACACTTTTCCCACACTCACACAAACTTCCCCCACACTCAAACCACTTTTCCCCCACACACACACACACTTTCCTGCACACTCACGCACACACTTCCCCATATTCACACATACTTTCCCCCTCACTCACAAAAACTTTCCCCACACTCACACAAACTTCCCCCACACTCAAACCACTTTTCCCCCACACTCACACACACTGTCCCCCTCACTCACAAACACTTTCCCCACACTCACACACACTTTCCCCCTCACTCACACACACTTTCCCCACACTCACACACACTTTCCCACACACTCAAACACACATTCCCCACACTCACGCACACTTCCCCACACTCACAAATACAGTCCCCCTCACTCACACACACTTTCCTGCACAATCACACACAGGTTCCCCACACTCACACACACTTTCCCGCACACTCACACACACTTTCCTGCACACTCACACACAGGTTCCCCACACTCACACACATTTACACCACACTCACACACATGTTCCCCCACACTCACACACACTTCCCCACACTCACACACACTTTCCCCCTCACTCACAAACACTTTCCCCACACTCACACACACTTTCCTGCACACTCACACACACTTTCTCCACACACACACACTTTCCTGCAATTTCACACACAGGTTCCCCACACTCACACACACTTTCCCCCTCACTCACACACACTTTCCCCACACTGACACTCACTTTCCTGCACACTCCCACACAGGTTCCCCACACTCATACACACTTTCTCCCTCTCCCACAAACACTTTCCCCACACACACACACATTCCCGCACACACGCACACACTTCCCCACATTCACACATACTTTCCCCACACTCACACACTTTCCCGCACTCACACACAGGTTCCCCACACTCACACTCACTTCCCCACACTCACGCACACTTTCCCCCTCACTCACTAACACTTTCCCCACACTCACACACACTTCCCCGCACACACACAGGTTCCACACACTCACACACACTATCCCCACACTCACACACACTTTCCCCATGCTACACACACTTTCCCGCACACTCACACTCAGTTTCCCCACACTCACACACACTTTCCCCACACTCACACACACTTTCACGCACTCATACACAGGTTCCCCACACTCACATACACTTACCCCACACTCACGCACACTTTCCCCACACTCATGCACACTTTCCCCCTCACTCACAAACACTTTTCCCACACACACACACACTTTCCCCACACTCACACACACTTCCCCACACTCACACACACTTTCCCGCATACACACACACAGGTTCCCCACACTCACACACACATTCCCCACACTCACACACACTTTCCCCCTCACTCACACACACTTTCCCCACACTCACACACACTTTCCCGCACACTCACACGCAGGTTCCCCACACTCACACACACTTTTCCGCACACTCACACGCAGGTTCCCCACACTCACACACACTTACCCCACACTCACGCACACTTTCCCCACACTCATGCACACTTTCCCCCTCACTCACAAACACTTTTCCCACACACACACACACTTTCCCCACACTCACACACACTTTCCACCACACACACACATCCCCCACACTCACACACACTTTTCCCCACACTCACACACTTAGCCTCACACTCATGCACAGTTTCACCCATATTCACGCACACTTCCCCCCCACACTCACACACACTTAACCCACAACACACTCATTTCCCCGACATTCACACACACTTCCCACCACACTCACACACGCTTCCCCCACACTCACACACACTTTTCCCCATACCCACACACATCTCCCCCACACTCACACACACTTTTCTCCACATTCAGACACTTAGACCCACACTCACACATACTTTCACCCACACTCACACACATTCTCCCACTCACTCACCAACATTTGCCCCCTGACTCACACATACTTCCCCCCACGCTCACCCATACTTTCCCAACACACACACACTTACCCCACACTCACACACACTTCCTCCACACTCACACACACGTCCCCCCCACTCACACACACTTCCTCCCACACTCACACACACTTTCTCAACTCTCACACACACTTACCCCACACTCACACACACTTCCCCCACACTCACACACACTTTCCCCCAAACTCACACACACTTTCCCCCACACTCACACACACTTCCCCCAACAATCCCACTTCCCCCTCACTCACAAACACTTTTCCCACACTCACACAAACTTCCCCCACACTCAAACCACTTTTCCCCCACACACACACACACTTTCCTGCACACTCACGCACACACTTCCCCATATTCACACATACTTTCCCCCTCACTCACAAAAACTTTCCCCACACTCACACAAACTTCCCCCACACTCAAACCACTTTTCCCCCACACTCACACACACTGTCCCCCTCACTCACAAACACTTTCCCCACACTCACACACACTTTCCCCCTCACTCACACACACTTTCCCCACACTCACACACACTTTCCCACACACTCAAACACACATTCCCCACACTCACGCACACTTCCCCACACTCACAAATACAGTCCCCCTCACTCACACACACTTTCCTGCACAATCACACACAGGTTCCCCACACTCACACACACTTTCCCGCACACTCACACACACTTTCCTGCACACTCACACACAGGTTCCCCACACTCACACACATTTACACCACACTCACACACATGTTCCCCCACACTCACACACACTTCCCCACACTCACACACACTTTCCCCCTCACTCACAAACACTTTCCCCACACTCACACACACTTTCCTGCACACTCACACACACTTTCTCCACACACACACACTTTCCTGCAATTTCACACACAGGTTCCCCACACTCACACACACTTTCCCCCTCACTCACACACACTTTCCCCACACTGACACTCACTTTCCTGCACACTCCCACACAGGTTCCCCACACTCATACACACTTTCTCCCTCTCCCACAAACACTTTCCCCACACACACACACATTCCCGCACACACGCACACACTTCCCCACATTCACACATACTTTCCCCACACTCACACACTTTCCCGCACTCACACACAGGTTCCCCACACTCACACTCACTTCCCCACACTCACGCACACTTTCCCCCTCACTCACTAACACTTTCCCCACACTCACACACACTTCCCCGCACACACACAGGTTCCACACACTCACACACACTTTCCCCACACTCACACACACTTTCCCCACGCTACACACACTTTCCCGCACACTCACACTCAGTTTCCCCACACTCACACACACTTTCCCCACACTCACACACACTTTCACGCACTCATACACAGGTTCCCCATACTCACACACACTTTCCCCACACTCACACACACTTTCCCCCTCACTCACACACACTTTCCCCACACTCACACACACTTTCACACACTCATACACAGGTTCCCCACACTCACACACACTTTCCCCCTCACTCACACACACTTTCCCCACACTTACACACACTTTCCCCACACTCACACACACTTCCCCACAATTACACACACTTTCCCTCTCACTCACACTCACTTTCCCCACACTCACACACACTTCCCCACAATTACACACACTTTCCCTCTCACTCACACACACTTTCCCCACACTCACACACACTTTCCCGCACACTCACACACAGGTTCCCCACATTCACACACTTTCCCCCTCACTCACACACACATTCCCCACACGCACTCACACCTCCCCCACACTCACACACACTTAGACCCACACTCACACACTTAGACCCACACTCACACACACTTTCACCCACACTCACACACACTCTCCCACTCACTCACACACATTTTCCCCCTCACTCACAAACACTTTCCCGCACACTCACACACAGGTTTCCCACACTCACACACACTTTCCCCACACTCACACACACTTTCCCCCTCACTCACACACACTTTCCCCACACTCACACACACTTTCCCGCACACTCACACACAGGTTCCCCACATTCTCACACACTTTCCCCACACTCACACACACTTTCCCGCACTCACACACAGGTTCCCCACTCTCACACACACTTTCCACCTCACTCATGCACACTTTCCACACACTCACACACACTTTCCCCACACTCACACACACTTTCCCCCTCACTCACACACACTTGCCCCACACTCACACACACTTTCCTGCACACTCACACACAGTTTCCCCACACTCACACACACTTTACTCACACTCCCACACACCTTCACCCTCACTCAGAAACAGTTTCCCATCACTCACACACACTTTCCCTACACTCGCGCTCACACTTCCCTACACTCACACATACTTTCCCCCTCACTCACAAACACTTTCCCCACACTCACACATACTTTCCCCCTCACTCACACCCACTTCCCCCACACTCAAACCACTTTTCCCCCACACTCACACACACTGTCCCCCAAACTCACACACACTTTCCCCCACACTCACACTTTCCACACACTCACACACACTTTCCCACACACTGACACACAGGTTCCCCAATCTCACACACAATTTCCCCACACTCACACACACTTTCCCCCTCACTCACACACACTTTCCCCTCACCCATACTTTCCCCACACACACACACACACACTTTCCCGTACACTCATGCACACTTTCCCCCACACTCTCAGTTTCCCCACACTCACACACACTTCCCCCACACTCACACACACCTTCCCCTCACTCACAAACAGTTTCCCCCCACACACACACTTTCCCCCTCACCTCACAAACACTTTCCCCACACTCATGCACACTTTCCCCCACACTCTCAGTTTCCCCCTCACTCACACACACTTCCCCCACAATCACACACACTTTCCCACTCACTCACACACAGTTTACCCACCCTCACGCACACTTACCCCACACTCACACACACTTCCCCCACAACATACACCCTTCCCCGACATTCACACATACTTCCCATCACACTCACACAAACGTTCCCCCCCACACACACTCTCCCCCCCACATACACACACACACACACACACACACACTTTCCCCCTCACTCACATACACTTTACCTACACTTTCACACAGTTTCCCCACACTCACACACACTTACCCCACACTCACATAAACTTACACCACACTCACACACACTTTCCCCCTCACTCATACACACTTTCCCCACAATCACACACACTTTCCCCCACACTCACACAAATGTTTCCCCACACTGAACACACTTCCCCACACTCACAAACACCTCCCCACAACACACACACTTTCCCCCACACTCATACACACTTTCCCCACACTCACACACACTTTCCCCCTCTCTCACACACACTTTCCCCCTCTCTCACACACATTTTGCTGCACACTCACACACAGTTTCCCCACACTCACACACACTTTACTCACACTCACACACACTTTCCCCCTCACTCACAAATAGTTTCCCCACACACACACACTTTCCCCCTCACTCTCACACACTTTCCCCCTCTCTCACACACACTTTCCTGCACACTCACACACACTTTCCCCACACTCACACACACTTTCCCCCTCACTCACACACACTTTCACCACACTCACACACACTTTCCCGCACACTCACACACAGGTTCCCCACACTCTCACACACTTTCCCGCACGCACACACAGGTTCCCCACACTCACACACACTTTCCACCTCACTCACGCACACTTTCCCCACACTCACACACACTTTCCCCACACTCACACACACTTTCCCCCACTTTCACACACTTTCCCGCACACTCACACACACTTTCCTGCACACTCACACACAGTTTCCCCCTCACTCACAAATAGTTTCCCCACACACACACACTTTACCCCACACTCACACACACTTTCCCCCTCACTCACACACAGTTTACTCACCCTCATGCACACTTTCCCCACACTCACGCACACTTTCCCCACACTCACGCACACTTACCCCACACTCACACACACTTCCCCCACATCATACACCCTTCCCCACATTTACACATACTTTCCACCACACTCACACAAACTTCCCCCCCACACACACACACTCTCCCCCACACTCACACACGCTTTCCTCCTCACTCACATACACTTTACCCACACTCTCACACAGTTTCCCCACACTCACACACACTTACCCCACACTCACATAAATTTACACCACACTCACACACACTTTCTCCCTCAGTCACACACACTTTCCCCACAATGCCACACACTTTCCTCCACACTCACACAAATGTTTCCCCACACTGAACACACTTCCCCACACTCACAAACACCTCCCCCCAACACACACACTTTCCCCCACACTCATACACACTTTCCCCACACTCACACACACTTTCCCCCTCTCTCACACACACTTTCCCCCTCTCTCTCACACACTTTGCTGCACACTCACACACAGTTTCCCCACACTCACACACACTTTACTCACACTCACACACACCTTCCCCCTCACTCACAAATAGTTTCCCCACACACACACACTTTCCCCCTCACTCACACACACTTTCCCCCTCTCTCACACACACTTTCCTGCACACTCACACACACTTTCCCCACACTCACACACACTTTCCCCACACTCACACAACTTTCCCCCTCACTCACACACACTTTCACCACACTCACACACACTTTCCCGCACACTCACACACAGGTTCCCCACACTCTCACACACTTTCCCGCACGCACACACAGGTTCCCCACACTCACAAACACTTTCCACCTCACTCACGCACACTTTCCCCACACTCACACACACTTTTCCCCTCTCTCACACACACTTTCCCGCACACTCACACACACTTTCCTGCACACTCACACACAGTTTCCCCCTCACTCACAAATAGTTTCCCCACACACACACACTTTACCCCACACTCACACACACTTTCCCCCTCACTCACACACAGTTTACTCACCCTCATGCACACTTTCCCCACACTCACGCACACTTTCCCCACACTCACGCACACTTACCCCACACTCACACACACTTCCCCCACATCATACACCCTTCCCCACATTTACACATACTTTCCACCACACTCACACAAACTTCCCCCCCACACACACACACTCTCCCCCACACTCACACACGCTTTCCTCCTCACTCACATACACTTTACCCACACTCTCACACAGTTTCCCCACACTCACACACACTTACCCCACACTCACATAAACTTACAGCACACTCACACACACTTTCCCCCTCACTCACACACACTTTCCCCACAATCACACACACTTTCCCCCACACTCACACAAATGTTTCCCCACACTGAACACACTTCCCCACACTCACAAACACCTCCCCCCAACACACACACTTTCCCCCACACTCATACACACTTCCCCACACTCACACACACTTCCCCCACACTCACACA
Organism: Chiloscyllium punctatum; assembly: GCF_047496795.1. Taxonomy (NCBI): domain Eukaryota; kingdom Metazoa; phylum Chordata; class Chondrichthyes; order Orectolobiformes; family Hemiscylliidae; genus Chiloscyllium; species Chiloscyllium punctatum. Next base: position 143,101,305 of record NC_092739.1, on the reverse strand, counting down.
CACATTCCCCACACTCATGCACGCTTTCCCCCATACTCACACACAGTTTCCCCACACTCACACACACTTTCCTCCTCCCACACAGTTTGCTCACACTCACACACTGTATCCCCATACTCACGCACACTTACCCCACACTCACACACACTTCCCCACATTCATGCACACTTCCCCATTCATACACACTTCCCCACACTCACACACACTTTCCCACACTCACACACACTTCCCCACACTCACCCGCACTTTCCCCACACTCACACGCACTTTCCCCCACACTCACACACACTTCCACCAAACTCATGCACACTTACCCCCCCACGCTCACGCACACGTCCGCACACTCACACACACTTCCCTATACTCACACACACATTCCCCACACTCACACACACTTCCCCCACACTCACACACACTTCCCCCACACTCATGCACACTTTCCCCCTCACACACAGTTTCCTCACACTCACACACACATACACACTCTTCCCCCCACACTCTCACACACTTTCCCACACACACAATTACCCCACACTTGCACACACTTTCCCATACACTCACATACACTTCCCCACAACACACACCCTTCCCCCCACACTCACACACACATTCCCCACATTCACACACACTTCCCCCCACACACACGATTACCCCACACTCGCACACACTTTCCCACACACTCATACACACTTTCCTCCACACTCACACATACTTGCCCCAACACTCATACACACTTCCGCTAGACTCGCGCACACTTCTGCACACTCATGCACACTTTCCCCCACACTCACATACACTTTCCCTACACTCAGACACACTTCCCCCCAACACACACACACATTCCCCACACTCGCACACACTTTCCACCACACTCACACAAACCTTTCCCCACACACACACACTCTCCCCCCAGTCACACACACTTCCCCTCACTCACACATACTTTCCCCACACTCACACACACTTGCCCCACACTCACACACACTTGCCCCCACACTCACACACACTTCCCCACACTACCACACAATTTCCCCCACACTCACACACACTTTCCCCAAACTCACACAAACTTTCCCCCACACTCATACACTTCCTCACACTCACACACACTTTTCCCCTACACTCAATCAGTGTTTCCCCACACTCACACACACTTTGCCACACTCACCACACACTTCCCTCACACACACACACTTTCCCCCACACTCATACACACTTCCCTACACTCACACACACTTCTGCCACACCCACACAGACTTCCCCACACTCACACACACGTTTCCCCTACACTCATTCAGTGTTTCCCCACACTCACACACACTTCCAACACACTCACACACACTTTCCCCCACACTCACACACACTTGCATCCACACTCCAACACACATTCCTCCACACACACACACACTTTCCCCCATACTCATACACACTTCCCCACACTCACACACACTTTCCCCCACACTCATACACACTTTTCCCCACACTCACAAACACTTTCCCCAACACTCACACACACTTCCCCCCCACACACATACTCTTTCCTCCACACTCATATACACTTCTCCACATCCACACACAATTCCACCACACCCACACACACTTCCCCACACTCGTTCACACTTCCCCATACTCACATACACTTTCCCCACACTCATACACACTTCCCCACACTCACACACACATGCCCACACTCACACACACTTTCCCTCACACTCACACACACTTCCACCACACTCACACACACTTCCTCACACTCATGCATACTTTCCCCCACACTCACACACACTTTCCCCACACTCAGACACACTTCCCACCACACTCACACAAACCTTAACCCACACTCACACACACATTCACCGACACTCATACACACGCCTACCTCCCCACACACACTTTACTCCACACTCAAGCACACTTTCCCCCACACTCACACACGCTTTCCCAACACTCAGTCACACTTTCCCCCATATCCACACTAACTTTCTCCCAAACTGACACACACTTCCCCCTGCTACTGACACACACTTTGCCCCCACACTCACACATACTTTCACCCACACTCACACACCCTTTCCCCCACACTCACAAACATTTTCCCCCACACACACACATTCCCCGCACTCACCACACACTTCCCTCACACACACACACAGTTTCCCCCACACTCATACACACTTCCCCACACTCATACGCACTTCCCCACACTCACACACACTTCCCACCATACTCACACACTTTCCCCCACACTCACACACATTTTTCCCCCACACTCTCACACACTTTCCCCCACACTCACACACACATTCCCCCTCACTCACACACACTTTCCCCCAAACGCATACATACTTTCCCTCACACTCACACACACTTATCCCACACTACCACTCAATTTGCCCCACATTTACGCACACTTTCCCCAAACTCACACATACTTTCACCCACAGTCACACACCCTCTCCCCCAGTCACACACACTTTTCCCACACTCACACACACTTGCCCCCACACTCATACACACTTCCCCACACACACACACACACTTCCGCCACACTCACACAGACTTCCCCACACTCACACACACTTCCGCCACACTCACACAGACTTCCCCACACTCACACACACTTCACCACACTCACCACACACTTCCCTCACACACACACACTTTCCCCCACACTCATACACACTTCCCCACACTCACACACTTCCACCACACTCACACACATTTCCCCACACTCACACACACTTTCCCCCACAACAGATACCCTTCCCCCACATTCACACACACTTCCTACCACACTCACACAAATTTTCCCCACACTCACACACTCTCCCCCCACAGTCACACACACTTACCCTCACTCACACATACTTTCCCCACATTCACACACACTTGCCCCACACTCACACACACTTGCCCCCACACTCACACACACTTCCCCACATTCACACACACTTACCCACACTACTACACAATTTCCCCCACACTCACACACACTTTCCCCAAACTCACACATACTTTCACCCAGTCACACACGCTCTCCCCCACACTCACACACACTTTCTCCACACTCACACACACTTTCCCCCACACTCATACACACTTCCCCACACTCACACACACTTCTGCCACACTCACACAGACTTCCCCACACTCACACACACTTTTCCACGACACTCATTCAGTGTTTCCCCACACTCACACACACTTCACAACACTCACCACACATTTCCCTCACACACACTTTCCCCCACACTCATACACACTTCCCCACACTCACACACATTTGCCCCCACACTCACACACACTTCCCCACACTCACACATACTTCCCCACACTCACGAACACTTCTCCACACTCACACACACTTCCACACACTCACACATACTTTCACCCAGTCACACACGCTCTCCCCCACACTCACACACACTTGCCCCACACTCACACACACTTTTCCCCACACTCATACACACTTCCCTACACTCACACACACTTCTGCCACACTCACACAGACTTCCCCACACTCACACACACTTCTCCCCTGCACTCATTCAGTGTTTCCCCACACTCACACACACTTCACCACACTCACCACACACTTCCCTCACACACACACACTTTCCCCTACACTCAAACACACTTCCCCACACTCACACACACTTCCACCACACTCGCACACACTTCCCCACACTCACGCACACTTCTGCCACACTCACACAGACTTCCCCACACTCACACACACTTTTCCCCTCCACTCATTCAGTGTTTCCCCACACTCACACACACTTCACCACACTCACCACACACTTCCCTCACACACACACACTTCCACCACACTCGCACACACTTCCCCACACTCACGCACACTTCTCCACACTCACACACACTTCACCACACTCACCACACACTTCCCTCACACACACACACATTCCACAACACTCATACACACTTCCCCACACTCATACACACTTGCCCACACTCACACACACTTCCACCACACTCACACACATTTCCCCACACTCACACACACTTTCCCCCACAACAGACACCCTTCCCCCACATTCACACACTTCCCACCACACTCACACAAACTTTTCCCCACACTCACACACTCTCCCCCCACAGTCACACACACTTCCCTTCACTCACACATACTTTCCCCACACTCACACACACTTCCCCACACTCACACACACTTACCCCACACTACCACACAATTTCCCCCACACTCACGCACACTTTCCCCAAACTCACACATACGTTCACCCAGTCACACACGCTAGCCCCCACACTCACACACACTTTCCCCACACTCACACACACTTTCCCCCACACTCACACAGACTTCCCCACACTCACACACACTTTTCCCCTACACTCATTCAGTGTTTCCCCACACTCACACTCACTTCACCACACTCACCACACACTTCCCTCACACACACACACTTTCCCCCACACTCAAACACACTTCCCCACACTCACACACACTTCCACCACACTCGCACACACTTCCCCACACTCACGCACACTTCTCCACACTCACGCACACTTCCACACACTCACACACACTTGCTCCCACACTCACACACACTTCCCCACACTCACACACACTTATCCCACACTACCACACAATTTCCCCCACACTCACGCACACTTTCCCCAAACTCACACATACTTTCACCCACAGTCACACACGCTCTCCCCCACACTCACACACACTTTCCCCCACACTCATACACACTTCCCCACACTCACACACTTTCCCCCATACTCATACACACTTCCTCACACTCATACACACTTCCACCACACTCACACACATTTCCCCACACTCACACACACTTTCCCCCACACTCACACACACTTGCCCCCACACTCACACACACATTCCTCCACACATACACACACTTTCCCCCACACTCATACACACTTCCCCATACTCACACACACTTCCACTATACTCACACACACTTTCCCACACTCACGCACACTTCCTGACACTCACACACACTTTCTGCACACTCACACACACTTTCCCCCACATTCACACACACGTTCCCCATACTCATACACACTTCCCCACTCTCACGCACACTTCCCACCATACTCACACACACTTTCCCCCACACTCACACACACTTTCCCCCACACTCATTCGCACTTCCTCACAGTCACACACACTTTCCCCACACTCAGACACACAATCCCCCTCACTCACACACAGTTTCCCCCAAAGGCATACACACTTTCCCTCACTCTCACACTCATTTACCCCACACGACCACACACTTTCCCCCACACCCACACACACTTTCCCCCACACCCACACACACTTTCACCCACAATCATGCGCACTTCCTCACAGTCACACACACTTTCCCCACACTCAGACACACAATCCCCCTCACTCACACACAGTTTCCCCCAAAGGCATACACACTTTCCCTCACTCTCACACTCATTTACCCCACACTACCACACACTTTCCCCCACACCCACACACACTTTCCCCCACACTCACACACATGTTTCCCCCACACTCTCACACACTTTCACCCACACTCATATACACTCCCACCACACTCACACACACTGCTCCACACTCATGCACACTTGCCCCCACACTCACACACACTTTCCCACACTCACGCACACTTCCACCACACTCACACAAACCTCCACCACACTCACACACACTTTCCCCCACATTCACACACACGCTCCCCCCGCCACACACACACTTTCCCCCACACTCACACACACTTTCCCCCACACTCACACACACTTTCCCCCACACTCATACACACTTCCACCACAATCACACAAACCTCCCCACACTTCCCCACACTCACACACACTTTCCCCCACATTCACACACACGTTCCCCCCCCGACACACACACACTTTCCCCCACACTCACACACACTTTCCCCCACACTCATTCGCACTTCCTCACAGTCACACACACTTTCCCCACACTCAGACACACAATCCCCCTCACTCACACACAGTTTCCCCCAAAGGCATACACACTTTCCCTCACTCTCACACTCATTTACCCCACACTACCACACACTTTCCCCCACACCCACACACACTTTCCCCCACACTCACACACACTTTCCCCAACACTCACACACACTTTCCCCAACACTCTCACACACATCCCCCACACACACATACAGTTTCCTCCACACTCAGACACACTTCCCCACACCCACACACAATTCCACCACAGCCATACACACTTCCCCACACTCATATACACTTCTCCATACTCACACACACTTTCTGCACACTCACACACTCTTTCCCCCACAATCACACACCTTCCCCCATACACACACACACTTCCTCACATTCATACACACTTCCCCACTCTCACACACACTTCCGCCACACTCATACATACTTTCCCCCACACTCACACACACTTTCCCCAACACTCTCACACACATCCCCCCCACACACATAGTTTCCTCCACACTCAGACACACTTCCCCACACCCACACACAATTCCACCACACCCTCACACACTTCCCCACACTCATACACACTTCCCCACACTCACACACACTTACCCCCACACTCACACACTCTTACCCCCACACTCACACAGACTTCCCCACACTCACACACACTTCCCCCCCACACACACACTTTCCCTCACACTCACACACACTTCCCCACACTCACACACACCCACACACTCACACAGACTTCCACTAAACTCACACACACTTCCCCACACCCATGCATACTTTCCCCCACACTCACACACACTTTCCCCACACTCACCGCACACTTTCCTCACACACACAGTTTCCCCCACACTCATACACACTTCCCCACACTCACTCACACTTCCACCACACTCACACACACTTTCCCACACTCACACACACTTCCCCACACTCACACACACTTCCACCACACTCTCACACACTTTCACCCACAATCATGCGCACTTCCCCACAGTCACACACACTTTCCCCACACACAGACATACAATCCCCCTCACTCACACACAGTTTCCTCCAAACGCATACACACTTTCCCTCACCCTCACACACATTTACCCCACACTACCACACAATTTCTCCCACACTCACGCACACTTTCCCCAAACTCACACATACTTTCACCCACAGTCACACACCCTCTCCCCCACTCATACACATTTCCCCACACTCACACACACTTCCACCACACTCACACACCCTCTCCCCCACTCACACACACTTTCCCCCACACTCACACACACTTTCCCCCACAACAGACACCCTTCCCCCACACTCACACACACACTTCCCACCACACTCACACAAACTTTTCCCCACACTCACACACTCTCCCCCACAGTCACACACACCTTTCCTCACTCACACATACTTTCCCCACACTTACACACACTTGCCCCACACTCACACACACTTGCCCCCATACTCACACACACTTCCCCACACTCACACACACTTACCCCACACTACCACACAATTTCCCCCACACTCACGCACACTTTCCCCAAACTCACACATACTTTCACCCACAGTCACACACGTTCTCCCCCACACTCACACACACTTTCCCCACACTCACACACACTTTCCCCCACACTCACACACACTTCCCCACACTCACACACACTTCTGCCGCACTCACAGAGACTTCCCCACACTCACACACACTTTTCCCCTACATTCAGTGTTTCCCCACACTCACACACACTTCACCACACTCACCACACACTTCCCTCACACACACACACTTTCCCCCACACTCATACACACTTCCCCACACTCACAAACATTTCGCCACACTCACCACTCACTTCCCTCACACACACACACACACACACACACACTATTCCCCACACTCATATACACTTTCCCACACTCACACACACTTCCTCCCCACACACACACTTTCCCCCACACTCACACACACTTTCCCACACTCATACACACTTCCCCACACTCATACACACTTTCCCCAACACTTACACACACTTCCCCCCACACACATACAATTTCCACCACACTCATACACACTTCCCCACACTCACACACACTTCCCCACACTCACACACACTTACCCCACACTACCACACAATTTCCCCCACACTCACGCACACTTTCCCCAAACTCACACATACGTTCACCCAGTCACACACGCTAGCCCCCACACTCACACACACTTTCCCCACACTCACACACACTTTCCCCCACACTCACACAGACTTCCCCACACTCACACACACTTTTCCCCTACACTCATTCAGTGTTTCCCCACACTCACACTCACTTCACCACACTCACCACACACTTCCCTCACACACACACACTTTCCCCCACACTCAAACACACTTCCCCACACTCACACACACTTCCACCACACTCGCACACACTTCCCCACACTCACGCACACTTCTCCACACTCACGCACACTTCCACACACTCACACACACTTGCTCCCACACTCACACACACTTCCCCACACTCACACACACTTATCCCACACTACCACACAATTTCCCCCACACTCACGCACACTTTCCCCAAACTCACACATACTTTCACCCACAGTCACACACGCTCTCCCCCACACTCACACACACTTTCCCCCACACTCATACACACTTCCCCACACTCACACACTTTCCCCCATACTCATACACACTTCCTCACACTCATACACACTTCCACCACACTCACACACATTTCCCCACACTCACACACACTTTCCCCCACACTCACACACACTTGCCCCCACACTCACACACACATTCCTCCACACATACACACACTTTCCCCCACACTCATACACACTTCCCCATACTCACACACACTTCCACTATACTCACACACACTTTCCCACACTCACGCACACTTCCTGACACTCACACACACTTTCTGCACACTCACACACACTTTCCCCCACATTCACACACACGTTCCCCATACTCATACACACTTCCCCACTCTCACGCACACTTCCCACCATACTCACACACACTTTCCCCCACACTCACACACACTTTCCCCCACACTCATTCGCACTTCCTCACAGTCACACACACTTTCCCCACACTCAGACACACAATCCCCCTCACTCACACACAGTTTCCCCCAAAGGCATACACACTTTCCCTCACTCTCACACTCATTTACCCCACACTACCACACACTTTCCCCCACACCCACACACACTTTCCCCCACACTCACACACATGTTTCCCCCACACTCTCACACACTTTCACCCACACTCATATACACTCCCACCACACTCACACACACTGCTCCACACTCATGCACACTTGCCCCCACACTCACACACACTTTCCCACACTCACGCACACTTCCACCACACTCACACAAACCTCCACCACACTCACACACACTTTCCCCCACATTCACACACACGCTCCCCCCGCCACACACACACTTTCCCCCACACTCACACACACTTTCCCCCACACTCACACACACTTTCCCCCACACTCATACACACTTCCACCACAATCACACAAACCTCCCCACACTTCCCCACACTCACACACACTTTCCCCCACATTCACACACACGTTCCCCCCCCGACACACACACACTTTCCCCCACACTCACACACACTTTCCCCAACACTCACACACACTTTCCCCAACACTCTCACACACATCCCCCACACACACATACAGTTTCCTCCACACTCAGACACACTTCCCCACACCCACACACAATTCCACCACAGCCATACACACTTCCCCACACTCATATACACTTCTCCATACTCACACACACTTTCTGCACACTCACACACTCTTTCCCCCACAATCACACACCTTCCCCCATACACACACACACTTCCTCACATTCATACACACTTCCCCACTCTCACACACACTTCCGCCACACTCATACACACTTTCCCCCACACTCACACACACTTTCCCCAACACTCTCACACACATCCCCCCCACACACATAGTTTCCTCCACACTCAGACACACTTCCCCACACCCACACACAATTCCACCACACCCTCACACACTTCCCCACACTCATACACACTTCCCCACACTCACACACACTTACCCCCACACTCACACACTCTTACCCCCACACTCACACAGACTTCCCCACACTCACACACACTTCCCCCCCACACACACACTTTCCCTCACACTCACACACACTTCCCCACACTCACACACACCCACACACTCACACAGACTTCCACTAAACTCACACACACTTCCCCACACCCATGCATACTTTCCCCCACACTCACACACACTTTCCCCACACTCACCGCACACTTTCCTCACACACACAGTTTCCCCCACACTCATACACACTTCCCCACACTCACTCACACTTCCACCACACTCACACACACTTTCCCACACTCACACACACTTCCCCACACTCACACACACTTCCACCACACTCTCACACACTTTCACCCACAATCATGCGCACTTCCCCACAGTCACACACACTTTCCCCACACACAGACATACAATCCCCCTCACTCACACACAGTTTCCTCCAAACGCATACACACTTTCCCTCACCCTCACACACATTTACCCCACACTACCACACAATTTCTCCCACACTCACGCACACTTTCCCCAAACTCACACATACTTTCACCCACAGTCACACACCCTCTCCCCCACTCATACACACTTCCCCACACTCACACACACTTCCACCACACTCACACACCCTCTCCCCCACTCACACACACTTTCCCCCACACTCACACACACTTTCCCCCACAACAGACACCCTTCCCCCACACTCACACACACACTTCCCACCACACTCACACAAACTTTTCCCCACACTCACACACTCTCCCCCACAGTCACACACACCTTTCCTCACTCACACATACTTTCCCCACACTCACACACACTTGCCCCACACTCACACACACTTGCCCCCATACTCACACACACTTCCCCACACTCACACACACTTACCCCACACTACCACACAATTTCCCCCACACTCACGCACACTTTCCCCAAACTCACACATACTTTCACCCACAGTCACACACGCTCTCCCCCACACTCACACACACTTTCCCCACACTCACACACACTTTCCCCCACACTCACACACACTTCCCCACACTCACACACACTTCTGCCGCACTCACAGAGACTTCCCCACACTCACACACACTTTTCCCCTACATTCAGTGTTTCCCCACACTCACACACACTTCACCACACTCACCACACACTTCCCTCACACACACACACTTTCCCCCACACTCATACACACTTCCCCACACTCACAAACATTTCGCCACACTCACCACTCACTTCCCTCACACACACACACACACACACTATCCCCCACACTCATATACACTTTCCCACACTCACACACACTTCCTCCCCACACACACACTTTCCCCCACACTCACACACACTTCCCCACACTCATACACACTTCCCCACACTCATACACACTTTCCCCAACACTTACACACACTTCCCCCCACACACATACAATTTCCACCACACTCATACACACATCCCCACACTCACACACACTTCCCCACACCCACACACAATTCCACCACACCCACACACACTTCCCCACACTCATGCACACTTCCCCACACTCACATACACTTTCCACACACTCATACACACTTTCCCACACTCACACACACTTCACCCACACTCACACACACTTCCCCACACTCACACACACTTTCCCCCTACACTCACACACTCTTTCCCCCCCACACCCACACACACTTTCCCCTACAGTCACACACACTTCCCCACACACTCACACACACTTCCCTCATACTCTCATACACTTTCCCGCACACTCATACACACTTCCCCACACTCACATGTACTTCCGCCACACTCACACAGATTTCCACACACTCACACACACTTTTCCCCTACACTCAATCAGTGTTTCCCCACACTCACATACACTTGCCCCCACACTCACCACACACTTCCCTCACACACACACACTTTCCCCAACACTCATACACACCTCCCCACACTCACACACACTTCCACCACACTCACACACACTTGCCCCCACACTCCCACACACATTCCTCCACACACACACACACTTTCCCCCACACTCACACACACTTCCCCACACTCATACACACTTTACCACACTCACACACACTTCCCCACACCCACACACAATTCCACCACACCCACACACACTTCCCCACACTCATGCACACTTCCCCACACTCACATACACTTTCCACACACTCATACACACTTCCCCACACTCACACACACTTCACCCACACTCACACACACTTCCCCACACTCACACACACTTTCCCCCTACACTCACACACTCTTCCCCCCCACACCCACACACACTTTCCCCTACAGTCACACACACTTCCCCACACACTCACACACACTTCCCTCATACTCTCATACACTTTCCCGCACACTCATACACACTTCCCCACACTCACACAGATTTCCACACACTCACACACACTTTTCCCCTACACTCAATCAGTGTTTCCCCACACTCACATACACTTGCCCCCACACTCACCACACACTTCCCTCACACACACACACTTTCCCCAACACTCATACACACCTCCCCACACTCACACACACTTCCACCACACTCACACACACTTCCCCCCACACTCACACACACTTTCCCCCCCACACACACACACTTCCCCACACTCATACACACTTCCCCACACTCACACACACTTCCACCACACTCACACACACTTTCCCCAACACTCTCACACACATCCCCCACACACACATAGTTTTCTCCACACTCAGACACACTTCCCCACACCCACACTTAATTCCACCACACCCATACACACTTCCCCACACTCATACAAACTTCTCCATACTCACACACACTTTCTGCACACTCACACACTCTTTCCCCCACAATCACACACACCTTCCCCCATACACACACACACTTCCCCACATTCATACACACTTCCCCACTCTCACACACACTTCCACCACACTGATACACACTTTCCCCCACACTCACACACACTTACCCCAACACTCACACAAACTTTCCCCAACACTCTCACACACGCCCCCCCCACACACATACAGTTTCCTCCACATTCAGACACACTTCCCCACACCCACACACAATTCCAGCACACCCACACACACTTCCCCACACTCATCCACACTTCCCCACACTCACATACACTTCCCCCACACTCATACACACTTTCCCACACTCACACACACTTACCCCCACACTCACACAGACTTCCCCACACTCACACAGACTTCCCTACACTCACACACACTTCCCCCCCCACACACACACTTTCCCTCACACTCACTCACTTCCACCACACTCACACACACTTCCCCACACCCATGCATACTTTCCCCCACACTCACACACACTTTCCCCACACTCACTACACACTTCCCTCACACACACACAGTTTCCCCCACACTCATACACACTTCCCCACACTCACTCACACTTCCACCACACTCACACACACTTTCCCACACTCACGCACACTTCCCCACACTCACACACACTTCCACCACACTGACACACACTTCCCCACACCCATGCATACTTTCCGCCACACTCACACACACTTTCCCCACACTCAAACACACTTCCCCACACTCACACACACTTCCACCACACTCGCACACACTTCCCCACACTCACGCACACTTCTCCACACTCACACACACTTCACCACACTCACCACACACTTCCCTCACACACACACACTTTCCACAACACTCATACACACTTCCCCACACTCATACACACTTGCCCACACTCACACACACTTCCACCACACTCACACACATTTCCCCACACTCACACACACTTTCCCCCACAACAGACACCCTTCCCCCACATTCACACACTTCCCACCACACTCACACAAACTTTTCCCCACACTCACACACTCTCCCCCCACAGTCACACACACTTCCCTTCACTCACACATACTTTCCCCACACTCACACACACTTCCCCACACTCACACACACTTACCCCACACTACCACACAATTTCCCCCACACTCACGCACACTTTCCCCAAACTCACACATACGTTCACCCAGTCACACACGCTAGCCCCCACACTCACACACACTTTCCCCACACTCACACACACTTTCCCCCACACTCATACACACTTCCCCACACTCACACACACTTCTGCCACACTCACACAGACTTCCCCACACTCACACACACTTTTCCCCTACACTCATTCAGTGTTTCCCCACACTCACACTCACTTCACCACACTCACCACACACTTCCCTCACACACACACACTTTCCCCCACACTCAAACACACTTCCCCACACTCACACACACTTCCACCACACTCGCACACACTTCCCCACACTCACGCACACTTCTCCACACTCACACACACTTCCACACACTCACACACACTTGCTCCCACACTCACACACACTTCCCCACACTCACACACACTTATCCCACACTACCACACAATTTCCCCCACACTCACGCACACTTTCCCCAAACTCACACATACTTTCACCCACAGTCACACACGCTCTCCCCCACACTCACACACACTTTCCCCCACACTCATACACACTTCCCCACACTCACACACTTTCCCCCATACTCATACACACTTCCCCACACTCATACACACTTCCACCACACTCACACACATTTCCCCACACTCACACACACTTTCCCCCACACTCACACACACTTGCCCCCACACTCACACACACATTCCTCCACACATACACACACTTTCCCCCACACTCATACACACTTCCCCATACTCACACACACTTCCACTATACTCACACACACTTTCCCACACTCACGCACACTTCCTGACACTCACACACACTTTCTGCACACTCACACACACTTTCCCCCACATTCACACACACGTTCCCCATACTCATACACACTTCCCCACTCTCACGCACACTTCCCACCATACTCACACACACTTTCCCCCACACTCACACACACTTTCCCCCACACTCATTCGCACTTCCTCACAGTCACACACACTTTCCCCACACTCAGACACACAATCCCCCTCACTCACACACAGTTTCCCCCAAAGGCATACACACTTTCCCTCACTCTCACACTCATTTACCCCACACTACCACACACTTTCCCCCACACCCACACACACTTTCCCCCACACCCACACACACTTTCCCCCACACCCACACACATGTTTCCCCCACACTCTCACACACTTTCACCCACACTCATATACACTCCCACCACACTCACACACACTGCTCCACACTCATGCACACTTGCCCCCACACTCACACACACTTTCCCACACTCACGCACACTTCCACCACACTCACACAAACCTCCACCACACTCACACACACTTTCCCCCACATTCACACACACGCTCCCCCCGCCACACACACACTTTCCCCCACACTCACACACACTTTCCCCCACACTCACACACACTTTCCCCCACACTCATACACACTTCCACCACAATCACACAAACCTCCCCACACTTCCCCACACTCACACACACTTTCCCCCACACTCACACACACTTTCCCCAACACTCACACACACTTTCCCCAACACTCTCACACACATCCCCCACACACACATACAGTTTCCTCCACACTCAGACACACTTCCCCACACCCACACACAATTCCACCACAGCCATACACACTTCCCCACACTCATATACACTTCTCCATACTCACACACACTTTCTGCACACTCACACACTCTTTCCCCCACAATCACACACCTTCCCCCATACACACACACACTTCCTCACATTCATACACACTTCCCCACTCTCACACACACTTCCGCCACACTCATACACACTTTCCCCCACACTCACACACACTTTCCCCAACACTCTCACACACATCCCCCCCACACACATAGTTTCCTCCACACTCAGACACACTTCCCCACACCCACACACAATTCCACCACACCCTCACACACTTCCCCACACTCATACACACTTCCCCACACTCACACACACTTACCCCCACACTCACTCACTCTTACCCCCACACTCACACAGACTTCCCCACACTCACACACACTTCCCCCCCACACACACACTTTCCCTCACACTCACACACACTTCCCCACACTCACACACACCCACACACTCACACAGACTTCCACTAAACTCACACACACTTCCCCACACCCATGCATACTTTCCCCCACACTCACACACACTTTCCCCACACTCACCACACACTTCCCTCACACACACAGTTTCCCCCACACTCATACACACTTCCCCACACTCACTCACACTTCCACCACACTCACACACACTTTCCCACACTCACACACACTTCCCCACACTCACAAACACTTCCACCACACTCACACACTTTCACCCACAATCATGCGCACTTCCCCACAGTCACACACACTTTCCCCACACACAGACATACAATCCCCCTCATTCACACACAGTTTCCTCCAAACGCATACACACTTTCCCTCACCCTCACACACATTTACCCCACACTACCACACAATTTCCCCCACACTCACGCACACTTTCCCCAAACTCACACATACTTTCACCCACAGTCACACACCCTCTCCCCCACTCATACACACTTCCCCACACTCACACACACTTCCACCACACTCACACACCCTCTCCCCCACTCACACACACTTTCCCCCACACTCACACACACTTTCCCCCACAACAGACACCCTTCCCCCACACTCACACACACACTTCCCACCACACTCACACAAACTTTTCCCCACACTCACACACTCTCCCCCACAGTCACACACACTTTTCCTCACTCACACATACTTTCCCCACACTTACACACACTTGCCCCACACTCACACACACTTGCCCCCATACTCACACACACTTCCCCACACTCACACACACTTACCCCACACTACCACACAATTTCCCCCACACTCACGCACACTTTCCCCAAACTCACACATACTTTCACCCACAGTCACACACGCTCTCCCCCACACTCACACACACTTTCCCCACACTCACACACACTTTCCCCCACACTCACACACACTTCCCCACACTCACACACACTTCTGCCGCACTCACAGAGACTTCCCCACACTCACACACACTTTTCCCCTACATTCAGTGTTTCCCCACACTCACACACACTTCACCACACTCACCACACACTTCCCTCACACACACACACTTTCCCCCACACTCATACACACTTCCCCACACTCACAAACATTTCGCCACACTCACCACTCACTTCCCTCACACACACACACACACACACTATCCCCCACACTCATATACACTTTCCCACACTCACACACACTTCCTCCCCACACACACACTTTCCCCCACACTCACACACACTTCCCCACACTCATACACACTTCCCCACACTCATACACACTTTCCCCAACACTTACACACACTTCCCCCCACACACATACAATTTCCTCCACACTCATACACACTTCCCCACACTCACACACACTTCCCCACACCCACACACAATTCCACCACACCCACACACATTCCTCCACACACACACACACTTTCCCCCACACTCACACACACTTCCCCACACTCATACACACTTCCCCACACTCACACACACTTCCCCACACCCACACACAATTCCACCACACCCACACACACTTCCCCACACTCACACACACTTTCCCCCTACACTCACACACTCTTCCCCCCCACACCCACACACACTTTCCCCTACAGTCACACACACTTCCCCACACTCATACACACTTCCACACACTCATACACACTTCCCCACACTCACACACACTTCACCCACACTCACACACACTTCCCCACACTCACACACACTTTCCCCCTACACTCACACACTCTTCCCCCCCACACCCACACACACTTTCCCCTACAGTCACACACACTTCCCCACACACTCACACACACTTCCCTCATACTCTCATACACTTTCCCCACACTCATACACACTTCCCCACACTCACACAGATTTCCACACACTCACACACACTTTTCCCCTACACTCAATCAGTGTTTCCCCACACTCACATACACTTGCCCCCACACTCACCACACACTTCCCTCACACACACACACTTTCCCCAACACTCATACACACTTCCCCACACTCACACACACTTCCACCACACTCACACACACTTCCCCCCACACTCACACACACTTGCCCCCACACTCCCACACACATTCCTCCACACACACACACACTTTCCCCCCCACACACACACACTTCCCCACACTCATACACACTTCCCCACACTCACACACACTTCCACCACACTCACACACACTTTCCCCAACACTCTCACACACATCCCCCACACACACATAGTTTTCTCCACAATCAGACACACTTCCCCACACCCACACACAATTCCACCACACCCATACACACTTCCCCACACTCATACAAACTTCTCCATACTCACACACACTTTCTGCACACTCACACACTCTTTCCCCCACAATCACACACACCTTCCCCCATACACACACACACTTCCCCACATTCATACACACTTCCCCACTCTCACACACATTCCACCACACTGATACACACTTTCCCCCACATTCACACACACTTACCCCAACACTCACACACACTTTCCCCAACACTCTCACACACGCCCCCCCACACACATACAGTTTCCTCCACATTCAGACACACTTCCCCACACCCACACACAATTCCAGCACACCCACACACACTTCCCCACACTCATCCACACTTCCCCAACTCACATACACTTCCCCCACACTCATACACACTTTCCCACACTCACACACACTTACCCCCACACTCACACAGACTTCCCCACACTCACGCAGACTTCCCCACACTCACACACACTTCCCCCCCCCACACACACACTTTCCCTCACACTCACACACTTCCACCACACTCACACACACTTCCCCAAAGCCATGCATACTTTCCCCAACACTCACACACACTTTCCCCACACTCACTACACACTTCCCTCACACACACACTGTTTCCCCCACACTCATACACACTTCCCCACACTCACTCACACTTCCACCACACTCACACACACTTTCCCACACTCACGCACACTTCCCCACACTCACACACACTTCCACCACACTGACACACACTTCCCCACACCCATGCATACTTTCCGCCACACTCACACACACTTTCCCCACACTCAAACACACTTCCCCACACTCACACACTTCCACCACACTCGCACACACTTCCCCACACTCACGCACACTTCTCCACACTCACACACACTTCACCACACTCACCACACACTTCCCTCACACACACACACTTTCCACAACACTCATACACACTTCCCCACACTCATACACACTTGCCCACACTCACACACACTTCCACCACACTCACACACACTTTTCCCCACACTCACACACTCTCCCCCCACAGTCACACACACTTTCCCCACACTCACACACACTTTCCCCCACACTCATACACACTTCCCCACACTCACTCACACTTCCACCACACTCACACACACTTTCCCACACTCACACACACTTCCCCACACTCACACACACTTCCACCACACTCACACACACTTTCACCCACAATCATGCGCACTTCCCCACAGTCACACACACTTTCCCCACACACAGACATACAATCCCCCTCACTCACACACAGTTTCCTCCAAACGCATACACACTTTCCCTCACCCTCACACACATTTACCCCACACTACCACACAATTTCCCCCACACTCACGCACACTTTCCCCAAACTCACACATACTTTCACCCACAGTCACACACCCTCTCCCCCACTCATACACACTTCCCCACACTCACACACACTTCCACCACACTCACACACCCTCTCCCCCACTCACACACACTTTCCCCCACACTCACACACACTTTCCCCCACAACAGACACCCTTCCCCCACACTCACACACACACTTCCCACCACACTCACACAAACTTTTCCCCACACTCACACACTCTCCCCCACAGTCACACACACTTTTCCTCACTCGCACATACTTTCCCCACACTCACACATACTTTCCCCACACTCACACACACTTCCCCACACTCACACACACTTACCCCACACTACCACACAATTTCCCCCACACTCACGCACACTTTCCCCAAACTCACACATACTTTCACCCACAGTCACACACGCTCTCCCCCACACTCACACACACTTTCCCCACACTCACACACACTTTCCCCCACACTCACACACACTTCCCCACACTCACACACACTTCTGCCGCACTCACAGAGACTTCCCCACACTCACACACACTTTTCCCCTACATTCAGTGTTTCCCCACACTCACACACACTTCACCACACTCACCACACACTTCCCTCACACACACACACTTCCACCACACTCACACACACTTTCACCCACAATCATGCGCACTTCCCCACAGTCACACACACTTTCCCCACACACAGACATACAATCCCCCTCACTCACACACAGTTTCCTCCAAACGCATACACACTTTCCCTCACCCTCACACACATTTACCCCACACTACCACACAATTTCCCCCACACTCACGCACACTTTCCCCAAACTCACACATACTTTCACCCACAGTCACACACCCTCTCCCCCACTCATACACACTTCCCCACACTCACACACACTTCCACCACACTCACACACCCTCTCCCCCACTCACACACACTTTCCCCCACACTCACACACACTTTCCCCCACAACAGACACACTTCCCCCACACTCACACACACACTTCCCACCACACTCACACAAACTTTTCCCCACACTCACACACTCTCCCCCACAGTCACACACACTTTTCCTCACTCACACATACTTTCCCCACACTTACACACACTTGCCCCACACTCACACACACTTGCCCCCATACTCACACACACTTCCCCACACTCACACACACTTACCCCACACTACCACACAATTTCCCCCACACTCACGCACACTTTCCCCAAACTCACACATACTTTCACCCACAGTCACACACGCTCTCCCGCACACTCACACACACTTTCCCCACACTCACACACACTTTCCCCCACACTCACACACACTTCCCCACACTCACACACACTTCTGCCGCACTCACAGAGACTTCCCCACACTCACACACACTTTTCCCCTACATTCAGTGTTTCCCCACACTCACACACACTTCACCACACTCACCACACACTTCCCTCACACACACACACTTCCACCACACTCACACACACTTTCACCCACAATCATGCGCACTTCCCCACAGTCACACACACTTTCCCCACACACAGACATACAATCCCCCTCACTCACACACAGTTTCCTCCAAACGCATACACACTTTCCCTCACCCTCACACACATTTACCCCACACTACCACACAATTTCCCCCACACTCACGCACACTTTCCCCAAACTCACACATACTTTCACCCACAGTCACACACCCTCTCCCCCACTCATACACACTTCCCCACACTCACACACACTTCCACCACACTCACACACCCTCTCCCCCACTCACACACACTTTCCCCCACACTCACACACACTTTCCCCCACAACAGACACACTTCCCCCACACTCACACACACACTTCCCACCACACTCACACAAACTTTTCCCCACACTCACACACTCTCCCCCACAGTCACACACACTTTTCCTCACTCACACATACTTTCCCCACACTTACACACACTTGCCCCACACTCACACACACTTGCCCCCATACTCACACACACTTCCCCACACTCACACACACTTACCCCACACTACCACACAATTTCCCCCACACTCACGCACACTTTCCCCAAACTCACACATACTTTCACCCACAGTCACACACGCTCTCCCCCACACTCACACACACTTTCCCCACACTCACACACACTTTCCCCCACACTCACACACACTTCCCCACACTCACACACACTTCTGCCGCACTCACAGAGACTTCCCCACACTCACACACACTTTTCCCCTACATTCAGTGTTTCCCCACACTCACACACACTTCACCACACTCACCACACACTTCCCTCACACACACACACTTTCCCCCACACTCATACACACTTCCCCACACTCACAAACATTTCGCCACACTCACCACTCACTTCCCTCACACACACACACACACACACACACACACACTATCCCCCACACTCATATACACTTTCCCACACTCACACACACTTCCTCCCCACACACACACTTTCCCCCACACTCACACACACTTCCCCACACTCATACACACTTCCCCACACTCATACACACTTTCCCCAACACTTACACACACTTCCCCCCACACACATACAATTTCCTCCACACTCATACACACTTCCCCACACTCACACACACTTCCCCACACCCACACACAATTCCACCACACCCACACACACTTCCCCACACTCATGCACACTTCCCCACACTCACATACACTTTCCACACACTCATACACACTTTCCCACACTCACACACACTTCACCCACACTCACAAACACTTCCCCACACTCACACACACTTTCCCCCTACACTCACACACTCTTCCCCCCCACACCCACACACACTTTCCCCTACAGTCACACACACTTCCCCACACACTCACACACACTTCCCTCATACTCTCATACACTTTCCCGCACACTCATACACACTTCCCCACACTCACACGTACTTCCGCCACACTCACACAGATTTCCACACACTCACACACACTTTTCCCCTACACTCAATCAGTGTTTCCCCACACTCACATACACTTGCCCCCACACTCACCACACACTTCCCTCACACACACACACTTTCCCCAACACTCATACACACTTCCCCACACTCACACACACTTTCACCCACAGTCACACACGCTCTCCCCCACACTCACACACACTTTCCCCACACTCACACACACTTTCCCCCACACTCACACACACTTTCCCCCACACTCATACACACTTCCCCACACTCATACACACTTCCCCAACACTCACACACACTTCCACCACACTCACACACACTTCCACCACACTCATGCACACTTCCCCACACTCACATACACTTGTCCCCACACTCACCACACACTTCCCTCACACACACACCCTTTCCCCCACACTCTCACACACTTTCCCCCACACTCACACACACTTTCCCCACACTCGCCACACACTTCCCTCCCACACACACACTTTCCCCCACACCCATACACACTTCCCCACACTCACACACACTTCCCCACACTCACACACACTTTCTGCACACTCACACACTCTTTCCCCCACATTCACACACACACTTTCCCCCATACACACACACACTTTCCCCCACACTCATACACACTTCCCCACACTCATACACACTTCCCCAACACTCACACACACTTCCATCACACTCACACACACTTCTCCACACTCATGCATACTTTCCCCCACACTCACACACACTTTCCCCCATACTCACACTAACTTTCTCCCAAACTGACACACACTTCCCCCCACACTCACACACACTTCCCCACACTCATACACACTTCCCCACACTCACACACACTTCCACCACACTCACACACACTTTCCCCAACACTCTCACACACATCCCCCCCACACACATAGTTTCCTCCACACTCAGACACACTTCCCCACACCCACACACAATTCCACCACACCCATACACACTTCCCACGCTCATACACACTTCTCCATACTCACACACACTTTCTGCACACTCACACCCTCTTTCCCCCACAATCACACACACCTTCCCCCATACACACACACACTTCCCCACATTCATACACACTTCCCCACTCTCACACACACTTCCACCACACTGATACACACTTTCCCCAACACTCACACACACTTTCCCCAACACTCTCACACACGTCCCCCCCACACACATAGTTTCCTCCACACTCAGACACACTTCCCCACACCCACACACAATTCCAGCACACCCACACACACTTCCCCACACTCATCCACACTTCCCCACACTCACATACACTTCCCCCACACTCATACACACTTTCCCACACTCACACACACTTACCCCCACACTCACACAGACTTCCCCACACTCACACACACTTCCCCCCCCACACACACACTTTCCCTCACACTCACACACACTTCCACCACACTCACACACACTTCCCCACACCCATGCATACTTTCCGCCACACTCACACACACTTTCCCCACACTCACCACACACTTCCCTCACACATACACAGTTTCCCCCACACTCATACACACTTCCCCACACTCACTCACACTTCCACCACACTCACACACACTTTCCCACACTCACGCACACTTCCCCACACTCACACACACTTCCACCACACTCACACACACTTTCCCCCACATTCACACACACGTTCCCCCCCACACACACATACACATACTTTCCCCCACACTCATACACACTTCCCCACACTCATACACACTTCCCCACACTCACACACACTTCCCACCATACTCACACACACTTCCCCCCACACACATACAATTTCCTCCACACTCATACACACTTCCCCACACTCACACACACTTCCCCACACCCACACACAATTCCACCACACCCACACACACTTCCCCACACTCATGCACACTTCCCCACACTCACATACACTTTCCACACACTCATACACACTTTCCCACACTCACACACACTTCACCCACACTCACAAACACTTCCCCACACTCACACACACTTTCCCCCTACACTCACACACTCTTCCCCCCCACACCCACACACACTTTCCCCTACAGTCACACACACTTCCCCACACACTCACACACACTTCCCTCATACTCTCATACACTTTCCCGCACACTCATACACACTTCCCCACACTCACACGTACTTCCGCCACACTCACACAGATTTCCACACACTCACACACACTTTTCCCCTACACTCAATCAGTGTTTCCCCACACTCACATACACTTGCCCCCACACTCACCACACACTTCCCTCACACACACACACTTTCCCCAACACTCATACACACTTCCCCACACTCACACACACTTTCACCCACAGTCACACACGCTCTCCCCCACACTCACACACACTTTCCCCACACTCACACACACTTTCCCCCACACTCACACACACTTTCCCCCACACTCATACACACTTCCCCACACTCATACACACTTCCCCAACACTCACACACACTTCCACCACACTCACACACACTTCCACCACACTCATGCACACTTCCCCACACTCACATACACTTGTCCCCACACTCACCACACACTTCCCTCACACACACACCCTTTCCCCCACACTCTCACACACTTTCCCCCACACTCACACACACTTTCCCCACACTCGCCACACACTTCCCTCCCACACACACACTTTCCCCCACACCCATACACACTTCCCCACACTCACACACACTTCCCCACACTCACACACACTTTCTGCACACTCACACACTCTTTCCCCCACATTCACACACACACTTTCCCCCATACACACACACACTTTCCCCCACACTCATACACACTTCCCCACACTCATACACACTTCCCCAACACTCACACACACTTCCATCACACTCACACACACTTCTCCACACTCATGCATACTTTCCCCCACACTCACACACACTTTCCCCCATACTCACACTAACTTTCTCCCAAACTGACACACACTTCCCCCCACACTCACACACACTTCCCCACACTCATACACACTTCCCCACACTCACACACACTTCCACCACACTCACACACACTTTCCCCAACACTCTCACACACATCCCCCCCACACACATAGTTTCCTCCACACTCAGACACACTTCCCCACACCCACACACAATTCCACCACACCCATACACACTTCCCACGCTCATACACACTTCTCCATACTCACACACACTTTCTGCACACTCACACCCTCTTTCCCCCACAATCACACACACCTTCCCCCATACACACACACACTTCCCCACATTCATACACACTTCCCCACTCTCACACACACTTCCACCACACTGATACACACTTTCCCCAACACTCACACACACTTTCCCCAACACTCTCACACACGTCCCCCCCACACACATAGTTTCCTCCACACTCAGACACACTTCCCCACACCCACACACAATTCCAGCACACCCACACACACTTCCCCACACTCATCCACACTTCCCCACACTCACATACACTTCCCCCACACTCATACACACTTTCCCACACTCACACACACTTACCCCCACACTCACACAGACTTCCCCACACTCACACACACTTCCCCCCCCACACACACACTTTCCCTCACACTCACACACACTTCCACCACACTCACACACACTTCCCCACACCCATGCATACTTTCCGCCACACTCACACACACTTTCCCCACACTCACCACACACTTCCCTCACACATACACAGTTTCCCCCACACTCATACACACTTCCCCACACTCACTCACACTTCCACCACACTCACACACACTTTCCCACACTCACGCACACTTCCCCACACTCACACACACTTCCACCACACTCACACACACTTTCCCCCACATTCACACACACGTTCCCCCCCACACACACATACACATACTTTCCCCCACACTCATACACACTTCCCCACACTCATACACACTTCCCCACACTCACACACACTTCCCACCATACTCACACACACTTTCCCCCACATACACACTCTTCCCCCCACACCCACACACATTTTTCCCCCACACTCTCACACACTTTCCCCGACACTCATACACACTTCCACCACACTCACACAAACTACCCCACACTCATGCACACTTCCCCACAGTCACACACACTTTCCCGACACTCACACACACATTCCCCCGCACTCACACGCACTTTCCCCCAAACTCATACACACTTTCCCCAAACTCACACACACTTTCCCCCTACACTCACACACTCTTCCCCCCCACACCCACACACACTTTCCCCCACACTCACACACACATTCCCCCTCACTCACACACAGTTTTCCACAAACGCATACACACTTTCCCGCACACTCACACACACTTCCCTCATACTCTCATACACTTTCCCGCACACTCATACACACTTCCCCACACTCACACGTACTTCCGCCACACTCACACAGATTTCCACACACTCACACACACTTTTCCCCTACACTCAATCAGTGTTTCCCCACACTCACATACACTTGCCCCCACACTCACCACACACTTCCCTCACACACACACACTTTCCCCAACACTCATACACACTTCCCCACACTCACACACACTTTCACCCACAGTCACACACGCTCTCCCCCACACTCACACACACTTTCCCCACACTCACACACACTTTCCCCCACACTCACACACACTTTCCCCCACACTCATACACACTTCCCCACACTCATACACACTTCCCCAACACTCACACACACTTCCACCACACTCACACACACTTCCACCACACTCATGCACACTTCCCCACACTCACATACACTTGTCCCCACACTCACCACACACTTCCCTCACACACACACCCTTTCCCCCACACTCTCACACACTTTCCCCCACACTCACACACACTTTCCCCACACTCGCCACACACTTCCCTCCCACACACACACTTTCCCCCACACCCATACACACTTCCCCACACTCACACACACTTCCCCACACTCACACACACTTTCTGCACACTCACACACTCTTTCCCCCACATTCACACACACACTTTCCCCCATACACACACACACTTTCCCCCACACTCATACACACTTCCCCACACTCATACACACTTCCCCAACACTCACACACACTTCCATCACACTCACACACACTTCTCCACACTCATGCATACTTTCCCCCACACTCACACACACTTTCCCCCATACTCACACTAACTTTCTCCCAAACTGACACACACTTCCCCCCACACTCACACACACTTCCCCACACTCATACACACTTCCCCACACTCACACACACTTCCACCACACTCACACACACTTTCCCCAACACTCTCACACACATCCCCCCCACACACATAGTTTCCTCCACACTCAGACACACTTCCCCACACCCACACACAATTCCACCACACCCATACACACTTCCCACGCTCATACACACTTCTCCATACTCACACACACTTTCTGCACACTCACACCCTCTTTCCCCCACAATCACACACACCTTCCCCCATACACACACACACTTCCCCACATTCATACACACTTCCCCACTCTCACACACACTTCCACCACACTGATACACACTTTCCCCAACACTCACACACACTTTCCCCAACACTCTCACACACGTCCCCCCCACACACATAGTTTCCTCCACACTCAGACACACTTCCCCACACCCACACACAATTCCAGCACACCCACACACACTTCCCCACACTCATCCACACTTCCCCACACTCACATACACTTCCCCCACACTCATACACACTTTCCCACACTCACACACACTTACCCCCACACTCACACAGACTTCCCCACACTCACACACACTTCCCCCCCCACACACACACTTTCCCTCACACTCACACACACTTCCACCACACTCACACACACTTCCCCACACCCATGCATACTTTCCGCCACACTCACACACACTTTCCCCACACTCACCACACACTTCCCTCACACATACACAGTTTCCCCCACACTCATACACACTTCCCCACACTCACTCACACTTCCACCACACTCACACACACTTTCCCACACTCACGCACACTTCCCCACACTCACACACACTTCCACCACACTCACACACACTTTCCCCCACATTCACACACACGTTCCCCCCCACACACACATACACATACTTTCCCCCACACTCATACACACTTCCCCACACTCATACACACTTCCCCACACTCACACACACTTCCCACCATACTCACACACACTTTCCCCCACATACACACTCTTCCCCCCACACCCACACACATTTTTCCCCCACACTCTCACACACTTTCCCCGACACTCATACACACTTCCACCACACTCACACAAACTACCCCACACTCATGCACACTTCCCCACAGTCACACACACTTTCCCGACACTCACACACACATTCCCCCGCACTCACACGCACTTTCCCCCAAACTCATACACACTTTCCCCAAACTCACACACACTTTCCCCCTACACTCACACACTCTTCCCCCCCACACCCACACACACTTTCCCCCACACTCACACACACATTCCCCCTCACTCACACACAGTTTTCCACAAACGCATACACACTTTCCCGCACACTCACATATACTTACCCCACACACACTACCACACAATTTCCCCCAAACTCACACATACTTTCACCCACAGTCACACATCCTCTAACCCATTCACACACACTTTCCCCACACTCACACACACTTCCCCACAATCACACACACTTCCCCATACTCACACACAATTCCCCATACTCATACACACTTCCCCACACTCACACACACTTCCACCACACACACTTTCCCTCACACTCACTTCCCCACACTCACACACACTTCCACACACTCACACACACTTCTCCACACTCATGCACACTTTCCCCCACACTCACACACACTTTCCCCCATACTCACACTAACTTTCTCCCAAACTGACACACACTTTGCCCCCACACTCACACATACTTTCACTCACACTCACACACCCTTTCCCCCACACTCTCACACACTTTCCCCCACACTCACACACACTTTCCCCACACTCACCACACACTTCCCTCCCACACACACACTTTCCCCCACACCCATACACACTTCCCCAGACTCACACACACTTCCACCACACTCACACACACTTCCCCACACTCATACACACTTCCCCACACTCACACACACTTCCATCACACTCACACACACTTCCCCACACTCACACACACTTTCTGCACACTCACACACTCTTTCCCCCACATTCACACACTCTTTCCCCCATACACACACACACTTTCCCTCACACTCAAACACTCTTCCCCACGCTCATACACACTTCCCCACACTCACACACACTTCCCCACACTCATACACACTTCCCCACACTCACACACACTTCCATCACACTCACACACACTTCCCCACACTCACACACACTTTCTGCACACTCACACACTCTTTCCCCCACATTCACACACTCTTTCCCCCATACACACACACACTTTCCCTCACACTCAAACACTCTTCCCCACGCTCAAACACACTTCCCCACACTCACACACACTTCTACCACACTCATGCACACTTACCCCACACTCACACACACTTACCCACACCCACACACACATCCCCACACTCACATACACTTTCCCCACACTCATACACACTTCCCCACACTCACACACACTTACCCCCACACTCACACAGACTTCCCCACACTCAGACACACTTTCCCCCCACACTCACATACACTTGCCCACACTCAAACACACTTCCCCCAACACACACACACTTTCCCCCACACTCATGCATACTTCTCCCCACACCCACACACACTTTCCCCCACATTCACACACACAATTTCCCCATACTCACACACCCTTTCCCCACACTCACACACCCTTTCCCCACACTCACATTCTAGCAAACTCACACACACTTCCCCCTCCACTGACACACACTTCCCCCCACATTCACACACACTTTACCCACACTCACACATACATCCCCCACTCCCACAAACGCTTTCCCCCAAACTCACACACACTTTCCCCCACACCCACACACACTTTCCCCCACATTCACACACACAATTTCCCCACACTCACACACCCTTTCCCCACACTCACACTCTCCCAACTCACACACACTTTCCCCCACACTCACACACACTTTCCCCCACACTCACACACACTTTCCCCCAATCTCACACTTTCCCCCACACTCACACACACTTCCTCCACACTCACACACAATTCCCCCCACACTCACACACACTTCCTCCACACTCACACACAATTCCCCCCACACTCACACATACTTCCCCCCACTCCCACAAACACTTTCCCCCAAACTCACACACACTTTCCCCCACACTCACACACACTTTCCCCCAATCTCACACACACTTTCCCCCACACTCACTTCCCCCATACTCACACACAATTCCCCCCACATTCACACACACTTTCCCCCACATTCACACACACTTTTCACCCACACTCACACACACTTTCCTCACACTCACACCATTTTTCCCCCACACTGACACACACTTTCCCCTTCACTCACACACACCTTCCCCACAATCACACACACTTTCCCCCACACTCAGACCCATTTGCCCCACACTCACACACTCTTTCCCCCATACTCACACACACTTCCACCACACTCACACACACTTCCCCACACTCACACAAACTTTCCCCACACTCACAAACACTTTCCCCACACTCTCACACACAGTTCCCCCACACTCACACACACTTCCCCCCACACACAATTACCCCCACACTCGTACACACTTTCCCCTACACTCATACACACTTTCCCCCACGATCACACACACTTTCCCCACACTCACACACACTTTCCCCACACTCACACACACTTTCCCCCATACTCACACACAATTACCCCCACATTCGCACACACTTTCTCCCACACTCACACTCACATTCCCCACACTCTCACACACTTTCACCCCACACTCACACACACGTTCACCCACAGTCACACACACCTACCCCACACTCTCACACAATTACTCCCACACTCGCACATACTTTCCCTCAAACTCATACACTCTTTCCCCACACCCACAAATTCCCTTTGGCCGGGTGCAGAAGTCCTGGTTCACCACGGTTAGCGCTGAGCGGAAATCTGATCCCAATCGAAATGAATTAAGCGAGGGAATACAGATGGAAACCTAGGGAGGGCTGGGGTGCCCATGCCCCTCGGACATCTTTTATTAGATTAGATTACTGACAGGCCCTTCGGCCCAACAAGTCCAGACCGACCCTCGGAAGAGCGACCCACCCATTTACCTCACACTATTTACCTTCTACGGGCAATTGAGCATGGTCACTTCACCTGACCTGCACATGTTTGGACTGTGGGAGGAAACCGGAGCAAACCCGGGGAGACAGTTCCCTGAGGCAGGAATTGAACCCTGGTCTCTGGCGCTGTGAGAGGCAGCAGTGCTGATCACTGTGCCACCGTGTCGCCCACTTCTTGTTGCTGCTGGTGTTGCTCCAAACTCGTTTC
The DNA here is from genome assembly GCF_047496795.1 of Chiloscyllium punctatum. NCBI lineage: Eukaryota > Metazoa > Chordata > Chondrichthyes > Orectolobiformes > Hemiscylliidae > Chiloscyllium > Chiloscyllium punctatum. Next base: position 143,068,973 of record NC_092739.1, on the reverse strand, counting down.
TACAGTTACATAGTGCAAGCGCCCCTCATCCCAACACCTCACTGATAAGCTTCGATCGAGGTGTTCTTTCTTGGTGCAATTTACCAAACGTTTCAACTCGTCCGCAAGGCCAGAGAGTCAAAGCAGAGTGTTGATAGAGAAGGGTCTATTTGAACAGGGAATTGTGGCATCATGGGGGCCCCAGCTGGTGTCCGTGTAGACATCCTGCCTCTTTCACAGGACACTGCACTGGCTAACGCTGGTAATGAGGACTCTTTCCTTTCATCTGAGCAAGTTGCTTTTAAATCCAGCCTGGCGAACCAATGTGTCACCCTCCCCCTCTCTCTGCCCTCTCCTCTCACTCTTTGTCTGTATCTGTTTCCTAGCAGGTAGTGAGGATGCTGGAGAAGTCAGAGTCCAGACTGTGGCGCTGGAAAAAGCACAGCAGCTCAGGCAGCATCTGAGGAGCTGGAGAGTCCATGTATCTGGCAGAACCCTTCACCAGCAGAAGACTCTTCTGTTCTTCAGCTGCTGCCGGACCTGCTGTGCTTTCCCAGCGCCATAATTGATCGACTGTAGGGATTGATTGTAGGGAAATAGATGGTGACATCTTGCAAAATGTCCAGATTACAGAGGAAGAAGTGCTGGATGTCTTGAAACGGGTAAAGGTGGATAAATCCCCAGGACCTGATCAGGTGTACCCTAGAACTCTGTGGGGAGCTAGAGAAGTGATTGCTGGGCCTCTTGCTGAGATATTTGTATCATCGATAGTCACATGTGAGGTGCCTGAAGACTGGAGGTTGGCAAACGTGATGCCACTATTTAAGAAGGGTAAAGACAAGCCAGGGAACTATAGACTGGTGAGCCTGACCTCGGTGGTGGGCAAGTTGTTGGAGGGAATCCTGAGGGACAGAATGTACATGTATTTGGAAAGGCAAGGACCGATTAGGGATAGTCAACATGGCTTTGTGTGTGGGAAATCATGTCTCACAAACTTGATTGAGTATTTTGAAGAAATAACGAAGAAGATTGATGAGGGCAGAGCAGTAGATGTGATCTATATGGACTTCAGTAAGGCATTCGACAAGGTTCCCCATGGGAGACTGATTAGCAAGGTTAGATCTCATGGAATACAGGGAGAACTCGCCATTTGGATACAGAACTGGCTCAAAAGTAGCAGACAGAGGGTGGTGGTGGAGGGTTGTTTTTTAGACTGGAGGCCTGTGACCAGTGGAGTGCCACAAGGATCGGTGCTGGGTCCTCTACGTTTTGTTATTTACATAAATGATTTGGATGCGAGCTTAAGAGGTACAGTTAGTAAGTTTGCAGATGACACCAAAATTGGAGGTGTAGTGGACAGCGAAGAGGGTTATCTCAGATTACAACAGGATCTTGATCAGATGGGCCAATGGGCTGAGAAGTGGCAGATGGAGTTTAATTCAGATAAATGCAAGGTGCTGCATTTTGGGAAAGCAAATCTTAGCAGGACTTATACACTTAATGGTAAGGTCCTAGGGAGTGTTGCTGAACAAAGAGACCTTGGAGTGCAGGTTCATAGCTCCTTGAAAGTGGAGTCACAGGTAGATAGGATAGTGAAGAAGGTGTTTGGTATGCTTTCCTTTATTGGTCAGAGTATTGAGTACAGGAGTTGGGAGGTCATGTTGCGGCTGTACAGGATATTGGTCAGGCCACTGTTGGAATATTTCATGCAATTCTGGTCTCCTTCCTATTGGAAAGATGTTGTGAAACTTGAAAGGGTTCAGAAAAGATATGCAAGGATGTTGCCAGTGTTGGAGGATTTGAGCTACAAGGAGAGGCTGAACAGGCTGGGGCTGTTTTCCCTGGAGTGTCGGAGGCTGAGGGGTGACCTTATAGAGGTTTACAAAATTATGAGGGGCATGGATAGGATAAATAGACAAAGTCTTTTCCTTGGGGTGGGGAAGTCCAGAACTAGAGGGCATAGGTTTAGAGTGAGAGGGGAAAGATATAAAAGAGACCTAAGGGGCAACTTTTTCACCAAGAGGATGGTATGTGTATGGAATGACCTGCCAGAGGATGTGGTGGAGGCTGGTACAATTGCAACATTTAAGAGGCATTTGGATTATATGAATAGGAAGGGTTTGGAGGGATATGGGCCAGTGCTGGCAGGTGGGACTAGATTGGGTTGGGATATCTGGTCGGCATGGATGGGTTGGACTGAAGGGTCTGTTTCCATGCTGTACATCTCTATGACTCTATGACTATGTCTCTCTCTGTGTATCCTCCGTCTCTCTGTATCCTCTCACTGTCGGTGACCACCCGCCTCCCCCTCTCTGTCCGCTCACTCTCAGTTCTTCCCCCCCCCGTATAATCTCACTCTCTGTATCCTCTCACTCTTCCCCCCACCCCGCCCAACCATGTCCTCTCACCCGCTGTCCTCTCTCTCTCTCTCTCTATCAGTGTCCTTTTACTTGCCCTCCCCTCTCTTGATCGAAGTGGAATGATTTGGTGGGGGGTGACTGCCTCAGTCCAAGCTGCCTGCACCAGTTGGGGCTATGTCAGTGCTTTACTGCTGCTGGGACTTGCTGCCTGCGTGACTGATGTTACTGGAAGGTTTGGGGGGGGGGGGGGGGGGGGGCGGATGCCATGTGGCACTTCTGAGACCGGTGTTGTGTCAGAGCAAGGGGATCCGGTTTCAGGGAAGCTCTGCGGATGGAGATAGCTTCAGTGCCAGTGACTGAGGCAGGTTTCAGAGATGAGCTAGTTGTCTCTCCCTGAGGGTGAGATTTGCTGTGGGGGCAGTCCGTGAGCTAGTGAGCCCTTCTCGGACTGTCATTGGCTTGGCAATGCTGAGGCACTGGGGGGTGGGGGGCAAATTCAAATCCTACTGGGCCAGTGAACTCCACTGAGTAAAAACACAAAAACTTATCTGGTTCACTAATGTCCTTCCAGGTCTACATGTAACTCCAGGCCCCACAGTGTTGTCTCTTTATTCCTGATGAAGGGCTTTTGCTCGTTGGATGCTGCCTGAACTGCTGTGCTCTTCCAGCACCACTAATCCAGTATCCTAGTTACTCTCCGAAGTAGCTCGGTTTATTGAGGATACACATTAGCAATTAGGAATGGACGAAAAATACCAACGGCGTCCACATCTTTAAAATAAAAAGAAAGCAAAAAAAAAGAGAAACAAGGAGGGCTGGGAAGATATTCACTTCATGGAAAATTTCAAAACTGGGGTAAGTGTGAAGCTAAAAACAAGAAGTGGGACACAAAAGTTGCTTGGCGGGCAGTGCGCGGAACTGCATTTTCTAAGCGCCGCCTCTGTTGGTGGTTTGAGAACGACAGCGACCAAATTCCGCACAGTCAGCTCCCACATGACCAAACAATCGGATCTGCTGGCTGCCGGCTTGGCGTTGAATAGCAACCCGGGCATCTTTCGCCAAACGTCTGAGAGGGCCTCCGTTTTCCCAGTCGGTGCTGAGGGGATGGGTATCGTTCCCGAAGAGCCCGGGTTGCTGGGTGAGTTGGAGGGGGAAGAGGTCGGGGGCCTCACGTGAAGGCAGCCATGGCACTCTGCACGAACAGGTCAGCGCCCTCCGAGCGAAGGGGAAGGGACTGCTCAGTTGCCACCAGCTGTTCGCTCTGTCACTTTACAAATGAGATGTTGAAATGTAACCTTCAGTCTTTTTTTGGGGGGGTGGTGCTGGGTTTTTTTTGCCGTTTTAAGAATTTATATATAAGCCAACGTTCCATTCGTTGTACCCGTCAGTTCATGTTAAACACCGTTTTATCCCAACGTTGGGCTGAGTGGAAAAAGTTTCGTTTTTCGAAGCTGCTTTCTGAGTTGGATTGCAAAGCGTAGGAAGTTACTGCAGACGTGCATACACATTCCAGACACTGTGACTGAGATGTGGACTGCTTAATCCATCCGAGTGCGCAACCAATCCTTTCCCCAAATGCACAAACTTTTATCCCTCCAGCAGTTTCAATATTGACTGACAGAAAACATGAAATAGTATTCTTGCTAATCCCTGTGTTTACTAGATTACATTCAGGATACACATTAGGGCCTGGTACTTTACAGCAAAGACACGATTCATTAGCCTCACAGCTATAGAGCAGACAAACTCATGATGCCAGGCATTGACATGGGATTTTGCTTCTCCCCAGTCTGTCTGCTGTTTCTACAACAGATTCAGCATTAAGCAAGTCTTTGCATGGATTCGTTATGCTTTGCCAGTAGTGTTCTTTGCTTTTAAATTCTTCGGTGGGGGGGAGGTGGTAGTTAGGTGAGTTGGACGTCGATGGAAGGAATTGCCTTTGAGAAGGTGAGCTTGGCTTCTACAGCAACACTGTTCTAAGACAACACCACGCTGTTAGGGATGAATTTGACGCAGCAATACTGCAGGACCACACCATTATGAAGTATTGAAGAGGGTTTTGACATTATTCAGTGGTTCAGCATAGTTTTTCAAAGTGGTTGAATTTAAATGAATCCATACAAGCTGGAGGGCTATACATTATTATTCTTAAAATTCTTGTTTGTTTTTGCTGATAAAAGCCCATTTCCAGTTGTTTCAATAAAACCAGGTGTCTTCAATACACTGAGAAGTGACATTAAACTGAGAGAAACTATTACTGTATATCCCTCAGCCTCACTGGAAATCTTTCAACTTGTGACGATGCAAATGTTATTCAGCAGAATCTGGAGCTTTAACCTAACTAGCACAAATTTAAATGCAGTTTAAATCCAATTATCATATCACATTTCCAAAGTGGAAACTGGTAGCCCTTTTTAGCTCTTAATTTGGCAGATTTCCTCTTTTCGTTAGTTGGATCTTAATCATAAACAAGTTATCCCTCCACTTGTTGGAAATGTCTTCTGAGACAGAACTTTCCTATAATCCCACTCTTGACTCAAATCTCTTTGCTCTTGCATCATTGCTATAGCATTGCCGCTGTACAGGAAGAGCTGCATCATTATCACCCAGGGGACGTGCCTGTTAATGCTTTACAATGTCAGCAGAAGTGGCACACAGAGGAGGTCACCCAGTCTCTATCCTTGATCCACATTGTGTTAAATTCTTGTTGAATGTAAAAGGTTGAAGAACACCACTGGTTAGAAAAAAAAGCATTATTAAACTGCCTCTGTCTAAATATATACATAAAGATCAGACTGAATAGAAAGAAAAGACATCAAGTTAGAATGGGTCAGCACATGAATCAGCACCGTGTCCTCACAGGGTAAATGGTAGTTCCAACAGGTGACTGGATAATGGCAAAGACTGTTGAACATAGTTGGTTGGTCTGCACTCCAGACGTGTTGTATAATTTAATGTACAAACCTTAAGTGGCATTTCCCTTGAGGAGAACTTTTTCTTTGGCAAGTTTATATTAAACAAAACCACTTCAAATAGAAGTGGTTATGTATGTGTTGGCTGCTGCTGCTCTGGAATTTGCCCTGTTTACATTGCAATGAAGATTTCGGAACGTTAGCTGGACCACTAAAACAACTGAGTCTGGGCAATCTTGTGGATGCAGCATTGTTTAAAAGTTGCATCTCTCATCCTGAGGAACACAGTCTAACTTTGTGGAAGGAGTACAGAGCCAAAGAACTGGAAGAAACATCTGATTACCTCCAAAATTCCTATAAGACCCCACCATACTGTACTCAATTGACCACACCCCCCCCCCTTAAAACTCCCTCTTGAATTTGCTGACACCCTATCTATCTCGCTTTCAAATTTGTTGAGATTCTCCCAACTCTCCTCTCTCCGGACAGCCTGTGCTATTTACTTAGTGTACAATTAAAATACAATATTCGTCTTAAATCATTCATCCCTTCAACTTTCGCCTGGGCAGCTTACAACTCGGAGGACTCAATACTGAGGTTTCCAATTTCAAGTAACCTCCCTTCTCATGCCCGGACTCCCTTCCCAGCCCCTCCCCCTCCCTTCCACACCTCCCAGCCACCTATTGGATTCATTCCTCCCTTTGACAAACCTGCCCCTGCCACCCCCTTTATCTGCAGCTCCCCTTACACCCAACCCCAGTCCTGAAGAAGGGTTACACCCAAAACGTTGACTTTTCCACCTCCTGAAGTTGCCTGGCTTTCTGTGTTCTTCCAGCCTCCTGCTTGTCTAACTTGGAGTACAGCATCTGCAGTTTTTTTGTCTTGTCAAGCCTACCTGCCAGTCAGTATGTTCACTGAAAGGCTGATCCTCTATCTCATTGCCATGTTCCTGCTTTCTCCCCAAACTCCTTGATACGTTTAAAACCTAAAACCTATCTCTTTCTTGAATATAAACAGTGATTTGACCTCCACAGATTTCTGTGATGGAGAATTTCATCGGTTCACTCCCCTTTGTGTGAAGACATATTTCCTCATCTCATTCCTAAACGGTGTACCCCAAATCTGAGACAGCGTTCTGGACTCTACAACTAGGAAAAAATATCCTCACTGCATTTAGTCTATCCAGCCCTGGCAGAAATTTATATGTTTAAATCAAATCACCTCTCATCCTTCTAACCAATCTCTCCATCCCCGGCTGTGTGTCAACCTCTTCTGCACTCCGATTGCAACTATATCCTCTTTGTGTGCAGTTTTGATCCCCATACCAATGCTTCAGATGTGGTCTCACTAAGACTCTGTATATCTGCAGTAAGACATGGCAAATGGGACTATATTAGGTTAGGATGACTGGTCATCATGGATGGGTTGGACTGAAGGGTCTGTTTCCGTGCTGTATATTTCTATGACTCTATGACCTTGAATCCTCTTACAATGAATGCCAATATACCATTTGCCTTCCTAATTACTTAGTGCACCTGCTAGTCTACATCCATTGACTGGTGGACAAGGATACCCAGCTCCCTTTGTACATCCACACTTCTCAATATATCACCATTTAAATAATACTTTTCCTTTCTGGTTTTCATACTAAAATGTATAACTTCACATTTAGCCATATTGTACTGCACCTGCCATGTGTTTGTTTGCACACTAATTCAACTTGACTAAATCATCTTGAAACCTCCTTGCAGTCAGAATCCCACCCAGTTTTGGTGACATCTGAAACATTATCCTCATTGCTTTCCACTATTCTGATGCAGCTTTGTACATCATGACTGTTTGTTAATTGAACTAATTTATTATCCACTCCAGAAATCCCACTTCAGTTCAAGTCCTGAGACCTTGTGGATGAATCACTTCAGCTTAAAATCACTAAAGCTTTATTAAACTGTGATTAAACTATATGACAAGTTCAACTGAGGCATTCAAAAGGTCATTTGATAATTGTTTAGATGAAGATAGTATGTAAGGATGTCAGGGACAAAGCAGGAGATTGGCTTAAGTTAATGATGGAGAAACTCACCAGGTCCAGCAGCATCTGTGTAGGAAGAAACAGCGAACACTTCAAATCTAATCTGACTGTTCTTCATCTGAAGAAGAGCCATATCAGACTAAAAACGCTAATTCTGTTTCTGTCCCAACAGGTACTGTGAAACCTGTCGAGTTTCTCCAGTGTTCTCTGTTTTTATATTGATATGATCAGGATATGTTTCACAGAACACACCAGATGGCCTCCTTCTTTAGAGACCGCAATTTCCCTTCCCACATGGTTAAAGATGCCCTCCAACGCATCTCGTCCACATCCGCCCTCAGACCCCACTCCTCCAACCGTAACAAGGACAGAACGCTCCTGGTGCTCACCTTCCACCCTACCAACCTTTGCATAAACCAAATCATCCACCGACATTTCCGCCACCTCCAAACAGACCCCACTACCAGGGATATATTTCCCTCCCCACCCCTTTCCACCTTCCGCAAAGACCGTTCCCTCCGTGACTACCTGATCAGGTCCTCGCCCCCGTACAACCCACCCTCCCATTCTGGCACCTTCCCCTGCCACCACAGGAATTTCAAAACCTGTGCCCACACCTCCTCCCTCACCTCCATTCAAGGCCCTAAAGGAGCCTTCCACATCCATCAAAGTTTTACCTGCACATCCACCAATATAATTTATTGTATCCGTTGCTCCCGATGCGGTCTCCTCTACATTGGGGAGACTGGACGCCTCCTAGCAGAGCGCTTTAGGGAACATCTCCGGGACACCCGCATGAATCAACCACACTGCCCTGTGGCCCAACATTTCAACTCCCCCTCCCACTCTGCCGAGGACACGGAGGTCCTGGGCCTCCTTCACCACTGCTCCCTCACCACCAGACGCCTGGAGGAAGAACGCCTCATCTTCAACCCCAGGGCATCAATGTGGACTTCAACAGTTTCCTCATTTCCCCTTCCTCCACCTCACCACAGTTCCAAACCCAGCTCAGGACTGTCCTCATGACTTGTCTTACCAGCCTATCTTCTTTTCCACCTATCCACTCCACCCTCCCCCCGACCCCACCCCCCACCTCTCACCTTCATCCCCTCCCCCACTCACCCATTGTACTCTATGCTACTTTCTCCCCACCCCCACCCTCCTCGAGCTTATCTCTCCACACTTCAGACACTCTGCCTTTATTCCTGATGAAGGGCTTTTGCCCTAAACGTCGATTTTCCTGCTCCTCAGATGCTGCCTGAGCTGCTGTGCTGTTCCAGCACCACTAATCCAGAATCTGGTTTCCAGCATCTGCAGTTATTGTTTTTACCTTACCTACAGATAGGCCAACACCTTTAGATCAAAGTGCCCTTTTATTGTCACTCCATCCCGAAATGTATTTTAAAGACCCATGAAGTGTTCAGTCACTAAAAGTAAATATAGCAAAGAATACTTTATATATTTATTTCTACATGTAAACATCGAATGTTGTTTAAATAAACTAAGTCTTCATGCTTTTGTAATCCAGCCTTTCACTTGGTTAGTATTATGGTTTATAGAATGCCATGGTCTGTGTTGAGAAGCATTTTTGTTGGTACTTTCTTTAATAGTATTGGGCATTTTTGGTGGGCAGTGATCCCAAGTTTATATTGTGGACATAGCCTGGGAAATGCCCTGTGCCATATTGCTCTCTGTATATGAAATGATGTTGCTCTTGCTGATGCTCTAACAGATGCATTAACTAATTTAAAGCATGGGGGTTGCGATCTCATAAATGAAATAGTAGATGAAGAGAAGTAATTGTCATAGTCTCAGAATAAAGGAGCACCAACACACAACTGAGATGAGGAATTTCTTCCCTAAGAGGCTTGTGAGTCTTTGGAACTCCTTGCCACAGAGAGATGTGGGGGGCAGAACCCTTATGTGTATATTTAAGGCTGAAATAGATAGATTCTTGATTAGTCGGGGATTCAAGGGAAAGTGAGGAGTGTTGGATCAGCCATGATCCTATTGGATGGTGGAGCAGGCTTAAGGGGCCGTTTAGCCTACTCCTATCCCTCTTTCTTATGGTCTATGCATGGTAAAAGCATCTGTGCTAATATTAGACAATGACATTTCTGAACTTGCTTTTTAAAAAGAACTAAGACCTTTGCCTCAAATCTCCCTCTCAATCTTATTCAACTGTGAGACTTGTTGAAATCCATAGCTCAGTGGTTGTAACCATTGTCCCTTTTTTACAGTCGAATTAACATGCTTTAAGCTCAGTAACAAAGTAACCCACCTCAAGTGAAATTGCATTCTATGGAAACCGTATGGTTGCAACCCTGGTTAGGAAGGCAAATGGAAGTTTGCCTTCATTGCAAGAATGTTTGAGTGCAGGAAGTCTTACTGGAGATCTATGGTTCTTTGACGTGACCAGACCAGGAGTATGTATACAGGTTTGGTCTCCTTACCTAAGAAAAGTTATACTTGCCATAGGGGGAGTGCAGTAAGGTTCACCAGACTGATTTCAGGGATGGCAGGTTTATTGTATGAAGATGAATTGGATTAATTGGGCCTATATTCACTGGAGTTCAGAAGAATGAGAGGGGATTGCACTGTAACACATAAAACATTGACAGGGCTAGACAGACTGGCTGCAGGGATGATATTTCCACACCTGGGGATCCAAAACAAGTGGTCATGGTCTCATTATACAGTATAGGTAATTGTTTTTATTGAGATAAAGTGAGACTTACTCACTCAGAGGACTGTGAAGCTGTGGAATTCTCAAGATGTGGAGGCCAAATTACTAATATATTTAAGAAAGAAATAGTTTTTTTTAAGAGGCCATTGGTGTCAAGGTGTAAAGGGAGAGTGTAAGGTGATGGCATTGAGATTGAGGAATAGTAATGATTGAGTTGAATGGCAGTGTAGTCTGAATGGGCTGAATGGCCTTTTCTTGCTCCTATTTTAAATTTCTTTGTCTATGTTTCTGACCTTAAGGAACTTGCAGCATATTTTTCTAAAGGAATGAGTTGTGCCTCATTGAGGTCAGGTCTGAATTAGTCTCACTCTAGACAGCATGGAGATGTGAATGAACAGAGGTCACGGCAATAACTCAGTCATTCCAGATGGTATGGAGACATGAACGAATACAGGTGCCAAAGAATGGACTCACTCCAGGTAGCAGGGGCACATGAATTAATATAAGCCACTACAAGTAACTGTCATTCCAGGCAACAGTGTAAGCAATCTAAGGATGGATAATATTTACATTTGCAGTAATAATGTTTGTACAATCCATGCCACTGTGTGGTTAGCCTCATTTCATTAAATAAATTATATGCACAGTTCCCAGTAAAAGCAGTAGCTCATCTCAGCAGCGTTACACTGATCTAAAGATATGTCCATGGGAACAGCTAGGGTTTAGTGCCTAATCTAACATTTAGTCTTCCATTATATTCAGATACTTTTCTATCTTCCGCTCTGAAATAATTTATTCACACTGAGTGCCGGTTTCTGAAAAACTGGATCAGAGATTCAACCCACCATGACCAAATGGAGCTCCTATTGAAGATTGCTAGCTCCCAACAAAGCACCTTGATAGGAATGAACATACATTATGTTTTACCAATATGTGCTTTCCTGGATTTCAATGAGGTTACTCTAGCTCACAAAGAACTAGAGACACTTTTACTAACAGCACGTGGATTTGTATCAAACATTATCCACAGGTGAGCAGTTGCTGTTGTATACATACATATTTTATGTTGCGTGTTCTACTTCATTTTTAATGGAGGTGACCAATGGCAACAACTTCTATTTATGTGGCACTTTTAATTTGAAAAGATATCCTAAGGTGATTCGGAGAAGTGTCATAGAGAGTCAGACAGCATGGAAACAGACCCTTCGGTCCAACCTGTCCATGATGACCATGTTTCCCAAACTAAACTAGTCCCATTTGTCCGTGTTTGGCCCATATCTCTCTAAACTGTCCCATTCATGGGCCTATCCAAATGTCTTTTAAATGTTGTAACTGTACCTACATCTACCACTTCCTCTGGCAGTTCATTCTACATATGAACCACCCTCTATGTGAAAACATAGCCCTTCATGTCCCTTTTAAATATTTCACCTCTCACTTTAAAATTATGCCCTCTTGTTTTGAACCTGCCCACCCTAGGGACAAGACCTTTGCTATTCACCTTATCTATGCTTCTCATGATTTTATAAATCTCTAGAAAGTCACCCCTCAATCTCCTACTCAGCAGTGAGAAAAGATCCAGCTTATTCAGCCTCTCCTTAGAACTCAAACCTTCCAGTCCCTCTAACATCCTTCTAAATCTTTTCTACAACCTGTCTAATTTAATAATATCCTTTCTACAGTAGGGTGACCAGAACTGGACATAATGCTCCAGAAGTGGCCTCACCAATATCCTGTACAACCACAACATGATGTCCCAACTCCTACACTCAATGAGGTAAAATCAAGGACTACAGATGCTGAAAACCAGAGTCTCGAGTGGTGCTGGAAAAGCACAGCAGGTCAGGCAGCATCTGAGGAGCAGGAAAATCGACGTTTTGGGCAAAAGTCCTTCATCAGGAATAGAGGAATAGCTCTATTCCTGATGAAGGACTTTTGCCCAAAACGTCGATTTTCCTGCTCCTCAGATGCTGCCTGACCTGCTGTGCTTTTCCAGCACCACTCTAATCTAGACTCTGATACTCAATGGTCTGGGCAATGAAGGCAAGCATGCTGAATGCTTTCTTAATGACTCTGTCTACCTCTGACAAGCGTTCAAGGAACTATGTACCTGAACCCCTAGGTCTCTCTGTTCTAAAACATTACTCAGTCCTACCCTTGTTCGTCTTACCAAAATGCAACACCTCACAATTATCTAAATTAACTTCCATCTGTGTTATTGAACAAAGTCTGATGTCAAGACACCAAAGGAGATATATGGCAGATGACCAAAAACGTGGTCAGAAAGGTAGGTTTACAAGAGTGTATAAAGAAGGAAAATGAGATAGAAAGACAGGGAGGGGCATCCAGAGGTTAAGGCATTGTCAGCTAAACATACAGCCATGAATGTTTAAAATAGGGGATATTCATAATACAAGAATTGAAGGAGCATGAGTATCTTGGAGCTGGAGGACAATCTAGTGATAGAGAGGAGTAAGGCTACGGAGGACTTTGAAAGCGTGTATGAGAATTTAAAAATAGAGGGATTGTTAACCTGGAACAAATGTATGTCAGCAAGCCCCAGAGTGCTGGGTGAAGAAGAGCTGATGTGACTTTGGACTTGGGAAGTAGACTTTTGGATGGTCTCAAATTTGTGGAGGATAGAAAGTGGGTTGCAGACCAAAATGCATTAGTCAAGTTCAGAGGGAACAGAGGCATGAATGAGAGTTTCAGCAACAAATGAGCTGAACCAGGGGCAAAGTAAGGTGATGCTATGGATGTCTCACTGATGACACTGATATGTGGTCAGAAGTTACAGCGGGATATAGAGAAGCTGCAGAGCTGGGCAGAAAGGTGGCAAATGGAGTTCAATGTAGCTAAGTGTGAGGTGATTCACTTTGGTAAGAGTAATAAAAAGATGGATTACTGGGCTAATGGTAGACTACTTGGTAGTGTGGAAGAGCAGAGGGATCTTGGTGTCCATGTACACAGATCTCTGAAAGTTGCCACCCAGGTAAATAGTGCAGTGAAGAAGGCATATGGCGTACTGCCTTTTATTGGTAGAGGAATTGAGTTCCGGAGTCCTGAGGTCATGCTGCAGTTGTATAAGACTCTGGTGTGGCCGCATCTGGAATATTGTGTGCAGTTTTGGTCGCCATACTATAGGAAGGATGTGGAGGCACTGGAACGGGTGCAGAGGAAGTTTACCAGGATGTTGCCTGGTATGGTAGGAAGATCCTATGAGGAAAGGCTGAGGCACTTGGGGTTGTTTTCATTGGAGAAAAGAAGGTTTAGGGGTGATTTGATAGAGGTGTACAAGATGATTAGGGGGTTAGATAGGGTTGACAGTGAGAACCTTTTTCCACGTATGGAGTCAGCTATTACAAGAGGGCATAGCTTTAAATTAAGGGGGGGTAGATATAGGACTGATGTTAGGGGTAGGTTCTTCACTCAGCGAGTCGTAAGTTCATGGAATGCCCTGCCAGTAGCAGTAGTGGACTCTCCCTCTTTATGGGTATTTAAGCGGCATTGGATAGGTATATGGAGGATAGTGGGCTAGTGTAGGTTAGGTGGGCTTTGATCGGCGCAACATCGAGGGCCGAAGGGCCTGTACTGCGCTGTATTCTTCTATGTTCTATGTTCTATGTTCTATGTTCTAAGTTCATACTGAGGTCACATATGAAATTGATGTTGTGAACAGTCTGGTTTGGTCTTGAAAGAATTAAGTTTGTCATTGAGACCAAAAGCTATTCAGACGAAATAAATTTCCATTGATCCTGGTATTGGACCTCAGTCAAGCAATCGGACAGTTTCGACAGTGAGTTTTATCTTAGTTTAGACCATGTTTGAGTTGAAAAAAGTGAGAGAGAGAGAGATGAATGTCATCAGTGGGCACGTGAAACTGAAGCTGTGATATTTTTTCTGATGATGAAAAATAAGAGAGATCTGAGGAAAGGTCCTTGGGGTACACCAGCTGCAAGAGTGGGAACAGAAAGCAATACCATAAGACATAGGAGCAGAAATTAGACCATTCAGCCCATAGAGTCTGCTTCACCATTCAATCATGGCTGATAAGTTTCTCAACCCCATTTTCCCACTTTCTCCCTGTAGTTGGTTCTATGTCTACAAGTGGATAAGAGAATTAGAAATTATTCTGATTTGTGATAGTACTGATTCTGATGCAGTACTAAATGAGACTTACATTGGGAATTTGGGATCGAGATGAAAAACTGAGTTACAATCATGTGTGAACCTTGAAGGAACTTTGGTAAAGTATGTCCAGAATCTGTTCCACACTTAATGGAGACACTAGTTGAACCAGACGATGTATTGTGATGAAGGGCTTATGCCCGAAACATCGACTCTCCTACTCCTTGGATGCTGCCTGACCTGCCATGCTTTTTCCAGTGCTTTTAACGATGTATCCTTCATGTCTATGTTACTTAAAGATGTGTTTTGCTTTGTGGTGGATTCTGTGCTGAGTTAGATATGTGCTAATGATGGGGCATTAGAGACTTTTACTTTGCTAGACATGAAGTTAACATCAAGATGAGTCATGGTACAGTTACATAAAATTCCTGCTGTGTAATTCTGAACTCCTTCAACCCTGCTTCGGTGTTACTCAGAGGTACATATCTGGATATAGCTTTCGGGTCCACTTTGAGAGCAGTAGATGAGGGTAGTAATTTTGAACTCTGTTTCAAACTTGTACCTTAACACTAACCTCAGAGTTGATGACCTCCACTGTGAAACCACTAAGTTGTATTGTGGATGTATTGAGATTCCCTAAGTTCATCTCAAACAACAGATACAGTGAATTTTTACCCTAGGATAGTTTTCTTTTGTGTTGAACAAGATCTGAACATTAAAAGGAAAGGCTATTTAATCATTGAAAGAAGAATGTGGAGCCTGAGTATTTGGATGCAACTTGTGATTCTAACTTCCTAACCAGTGATGTTTGGATCCTTGGGGCTCCCAGGTCAGGCCAAGTCTTGCTCCACAGGGAGATTCATTTTTGGCTTTCTCTTGTGCCACTCTTAGGAGCCGGTTGTACTGGCAGGAGGCTGAAATCAGGCCACCAGCCTAGACATCTTGGCTGGAGTGCAGTTCTTGGCCTGTGAACAAGCCACTTGAGGAGGTGGGGAGAAAATAATAATTACTCAAACAAAATGTTTCTGTGGCATCAAGTTCCGTTTTCCATCCCTGAGAACATGCCGCTTCTTTCCCAGAATGGTATTGGGCAGTGTATTTGGTCGGATATTAAATATCCATGAGAATCTGCTTTCCTTGCTCCTTGCCACAGTAATTCCCTTCTCATCCATTCTCAACATCCTTTTCGGAATGCTGTCTGAATTAAAGTTACTTTGAGATGCCCAATCAGCCTAATGTGCACAAATGTTTGCTTAGTGAGCCTTCCAAGTAAAATATACCAAATGTCGGCTGCAAGTTTTACTTTCCTCTTGTATCTGTTGTCTTGGAAGTAGTTTGTGGCTGACCTTTATTGGCATTTGCAGTTAGTCCATCTATTTTGACAGAAAATCTCTTTTATTTGTGCCTGCTACATTTCCCCATGTTGCAATGATATTTTTCTCCCTGCTGTATCCTGTGACGGATACACTTGGAGACAGCGAGTCTATGTTGTTTTAAGGAAATGCATAAACCTCTGTAGGAGTGGCTCATAGGAGAGCAGAACAACCTGACAGATTTCATTTTCTTTTCCCCAAAATACACTTTATCCATGATATTTTGAAAGCAATTACAATACAATTCAAGGGTAACCATACAGATCTGTTTGGGTAAGAATGTTACTCTTGTGCTTATCACTCTACAATGGAAGTAGGATCTATATTAAAATTGTTCTTAAACAGGTTCTGATACATCCTGAGGGATTTTACATTAGCTCTCGCCTCGTGGTGTGTTGCAGCATTTGTAGGTGGTACGTCGGTCGGAATGGAGCAGTCTGCGGCATGCAATTGTAAACTACCCCTGGCTCTGGAAGGCTAGTGAGTTTTGGAAAGGCCAGAGAATGCCTTCTGTTGAGTGACTGGCCTTACAGGAGTGGCTAATGTTTGTCTCCCTGTCTGCCCCTGCAAACAGCCAGCAGAGGATGGCGTCGTGTTTGGTGACATTGAAATTTTCACTGTACTCCTGTATTTGAGTACATGTGACAATAAAGTCTAAATCAAATCAAAGGATGGAGCTACTTGCATCTTGATAAAACCACTGCATCTCTTTCCAGATATTGTTTGAAAATGGACTTTCCAGAAAGACATGTGTTGGAAGATACTTCATATGAAGTAGATATAATTTTTAAAATGCTTATGTTCAAAGTAAGTAAAATTCTTTAAGAAAGAGAACTGCATCAACTCCCCCTAGCCCAGGCACTGCAATGAAAGAATGAGATTGGACTGTCCCGACTCTCAAAATCTGCCTGAGGAGGCTGGAAAAGAACAATATCTGGCTGTAGAGTGTGTTATTTCCTTTTCTGAATATTATTCTTTTCCTTTCAAATTTCCACTTGTTTAAATGGCACTATAAAACCATTAAATGATGAAAAGAAATCGCACCTTGTTTATTTACTTTGCCACATCGATCTGCTCATTTGTTTTGACACAAGAGTTTGATGAGTGTGTTTTCACAGTATCTGGAGCTGCCAAATTCAGCTGTATTTATAGTTGTTGCCGTCATCTAGACCATAAAAACGCCAACAAAACTGCTCAGCCCTCAAGGGGGAAACGGAATGGCATTCCAAGTTTCTGGTGGTCTGAAGGTACAATAATAGGCTCATAAAACAGACGTTTAACTCTTTGAGGGTAGCAGCATTTTCCCTTTTTTCGCACGCACTGGCTAACTAGCTAAATGAAGTGTTGCTTTCCTTTAGTCACTAAGGGAGCCTTGCTGTGTAAAGCTTCACTCTGTGCCGTTCTCATCTTGACTCTGTAGGTTTGAAATAGACAGGAAATTGTTTGGCCAGATGTTAGTATTTCAAAAAGAAATGTGGGTGTTACCCAAAAGGGTAAATGCTCCCTTTAGCCTGCCTTTCTCATTGTCCTTGTCGATATTGTAGGATCTGCTTCCTGTCTCTACATTGTGTTTATATTATTCCACACAAATTTGAGTTACTGTATCTAAAATCAGTACATGACAAATGCACATATTGATGGAAAATGTGTAATAAAATATATTGTGCATCTGCATGTTAAATATTCTGCACATGTAATATATCTGTTGGGAATACAAGTGTCTGTAAAACTGGTTAGGAGTCTACTTCGTTTTTCAATCCTGTACAAACATTCAAGAAGACAAACAAGATGTTGCTTCATCAAGCCAGTCTCAAAGGGTTATAATGCTTACCTGGAAGAAGAACGACCATTCAGCCCATCGGATCTCCTTCACCATTCTAGATCATAGAGGTTTACAGCACAAAGGCCCCTTGGCCCATTGAATCTGTGCTAGTTAAAAACAACTATCTGACTATTCTAATCTTCAAAACTCCAGAGAGTACAGATTTAATTTCCTCAAATGTTCCTTGTAAAACAATTCTGACACCTTTGAGATTAATCTGATTAACTTCCACTGTACTCCCTCAATGGCAAATATTTCTTTCCAACAGTCATGTCATCTCCCAGGAGACGACAAAGAAACAGAGGTGAAATACCAAGTCATTTCATGGGGAGAAGAATCGGGAAACTTTCTCCCAGCCTTCTAGGGCAATTAAACTGAGTTTGAAGGGATGACAGTGACCACAAGTACATGCACCATGGCCTGTCCACCTGTTGTACATAATGATATGAATTCACCAACATCTTTAGTTATAGCTCGGAGCTATTTTCCAAGTGGGCTGAGTGAAGTGCTGATGTGGGTAAAATGATAAAACCTAACATGGCCTGTCTCAAATGTTCAGATACATTAAAGAAATACCCTATTTCTAAAATTATTCCACAAAAAATATTCTTTGTAATACTCCAGTGAATCACCTTGGGTCTTTCTAAATATGTTAGCAGTGCTAATGATCCAAGTTATCACTGTTTTTGTTGTAAACACCCAGACAGTTGTTCACAATGTTACGTCTTCATTGATAGATTAGTAATGGCCTGGACACAAAGAGAATTCCTTTGCTCTCCTTTGGGATCTTTGGGACTGGATGGAGCCCAGATTTAACGTTTTGTTCAGAAAAGGCACTGTCGACAGTGCAGCTGTCCTTCAGAACTGCAATAAAGTGTCAGGCTGGATGAGGTGCTCAGGTTTCCGGTGCAAGGGCTAAAGCTGTGACCCTTCTGACAGATGGCTACTACACAGCCATTGTAACACTTCAGAATAATGCAGGCAAGGCTGAACAAAATAAGATTTACAGTAGGCACCCATGTTGTTAACTTCTGTAGAAGTGAGAATTGAAAACGTAGATGAAAGAGAGAGGTGGGCATAAACTGAAACTGTCCAGGAATTGTATCCCTTATGTAGAGTGAATACTGTAGCGAGCAGCAGGCATGATGTCACATGCATGGAAATTGAAATTATTCCAATGATGTAATGGTAAGGCAAGCAGTTTTCACGGTACAACTGCATTTTAAATCGATTAGATTTTCAACACTGCAAACTGGTCTGATTGATTTGAAAGTAAGTTTTCTTTGAAATTACTCCTCTCTCTCTCTCTCTCTCTCCCTCCCCCTGATTTGACTGAGACTCAGGGCTCACAGTTCCCACAGGTGAACATCTCTCAGTGAATCTTGCCACAGCAGAGTGAGAATTGAATGGCAGTGAATGTTAAAGTGAGACCCCTTTGAGGTGGGCTTGAAACATCCACCGGCAGTGCTTCCTGCAAAGCAAGGGACCCATCCCCACTATCCTGGTCAATATCCATCCCAAACCTGACTCTCTGGATGAGATTAACTGTTCGTTATCCCACCGCTGTTTGTGGGAGTTTGCTGTGGCTGCTGTGTTTCACACCTTACAAATGTGACTGCAGTTCAAAATTACTTCATTGCTTGGAAAGATCTTTGGGAGCTCCTGAAGTACTGAAAAGCGCTAATCAAATGCAAGTTTTTGTTCCGCTTTCTTCAGGAGGACTTTCTTCACAGCAATGGTTAGGAGGGGAATGTGCTTTCCACAACTTAGTAAGCTCCCACCAGTAGTTCCAAAGTTTTATGGTAACCTTTTAGTGTTACTTCTAGTACAGCATTACAAAACTGCATAGAACTGGGAGTGGGGGCTGGAGAAATGGGCACAGGTGCATGACAGCAATGAGACCAGTCGAGTTGCCCTCTGACTTATTTCCATTAAGTTCCTTCCCTTACCCCGAGGCCATACCTTAACTATATTTCCATGCTCCATCCTGGGGAGAAAGAGAGAGAGAGAGAGAGTGAGCGAGCAGGCTTGATCTGCATTTTCCTGTGTTCTGTTCTTCTAATAAAGACCCATCTGTAAGTGGGAATGCTCATTTTATTCGAAGGGGAGGGGGCACCGGGCTGTGAATTCATGATTTACCACTTCAAGGAACAGCACTGTTGCCAAGGCAACTCCTGTGGAAAGTGGCATCTCATGTCTAGCTGACCTCATCCCACATTTTTAGTTTTGTCAAAACTGAGAGTTCAGGCCATTCCTGGCATGAAACACCAGCATAGCAGATGCAATAAAAGCACTCCTAAAATATTTTTCCCCCTCACACAATTCAGAGTCCACTTCAGAACAATCATCCCAAATAATGACTGGTGTTCATTCATTAATATTCATGCTTCATGATATCCTTGCTGTAAACATGTGGCCAGCAAGCTATGGAGAGATTCATGGTGCAACAAAAAGCCCTATGGATTCTCTGTCTCAAAGGTTGTGAAGAACTTGTTTTAAGAATCAATGGGCTTTCTGTATCACACTTTTCTTAGCTGAATATCTTCATTTCCTCTCTAACCCAGAGTGTGTCCTTGAATTCCTTGCATTCCTTGTTTCATCAGTGATCCTCCTCTGCTGAAGAAAGGGCTTCTGCTTAACCTCCCAGAGAAAACCCTCCAGAACTTCTCCTATTATCTGTTGTCTCCTGGATGAGACTGATTACAGGCTAAATGGCATTTTCCTGTCTTGTGGTAATTATCTCACTACAAATTATTTTCTGCTTCTAAATCTGATTCCATTCCAAAAAACGTCACCCAGTTTATTTATTCTTATTAGATCCTTTAGCATTTTGTCACTCATTCCTTCCACAGTAAAAGATAAAGTTGCCATAGTGCCAGAGGCCTGTATGGTATTGCCACTTGCTCAATTCTTCTGCACCCAACTTAGCATTTCCTCATCCTCTCAGTTAAAGGTAATGCCCCGTCTGTCTCTCTTTAACGTATCAACTTGCTGTCCTCTTTGTCGTTTATGACTGATAGATGAGTTTCTCCCCAGACAGTGCATTCCAAAAATCAGCCTTCGTTTGTCAAGGTCCACATGAGGACCTATAGTTGAGTTCAGTGTTTCCTCTTGCTTCATGTTCTGTGTCACCTTTAAGCAAACTCTGTCACACTTTCTCGTAAATTCTTTGTCAAACATTGTCACAAACTCTGTTGCATCATGCTGTACTCTGTCAGGAAATCAATGGGGAAAAGGCAGGAAAGTGGACTTGAGGAATTTTGAGTCCTATTCAATGGCAGAGCAGGCTTGGGGAGCCAAATGGACTATTCTTGTTCTTATTTCACTATTGGACTTGTCATATGCTATTTGTTGTGCTCTCTGTGTTATATGCTATCCATGATTCTGAAAAATGTAAGGTAGCTGTTGGAAGTTATTGGTAAAATAGTCGTTGGTAAGAACACATTTCATGACTTTCTTTCCTGCCTTTTGGGAAAACACTTGTGCTGGAGACCAGGAGCTGCTCAGAGGGAAGACAGCCAGAGGGACATATGACATATAATTTTGTTATCTCACCAAAAACATTCCCCATTTCTCTCTCACCTCTCTAAAGGTAAACAGGGAGAGATTTTGAGGAAATTCAGAATTATCTGATTGTCAATCACTAAGTTGCCTCAGGTTTATTCTTATCCTGTTCCATTGTGGTGGCTGTGATGGCAAGACACTTTGGCCTGTAATTAAACTTCTCAATAAAAAAGAACAAATCTGTGAAAATCAGGAGTCACAACAGGGACTTTAAATATTCTGCAGTCAGCAGAGTTCGCATAAAAGTCAGGTTTACTAGATGTATCATGAGCCCCAGATGGCAAAGCCTACCCTCCCAGAATTGTACATGGTTTAATGTTTTCCAAGTTAAACTTCCCCCATTTCAGAAATCCTGGTAGTAAACAGGCACTTTCATTTGGTCATCATCAGCTCCAACTCAAGTGGATTAACATTACTCCTTGGACAGAAAGATTTTTTTCTAATGAATGAATACAGCATTGAAAACTCCTTAAGCATGTAAATACATTCATAAATCACTTTGCCTCTTTTTGGCTCCGTTCCTCACCAGCTGTTGTTTATTCTGTGCTGTCTTAGCGTGAGTGAGGCCAGCTACTGCGAGGGCTGGTGTTTGCCAGTCACCTCCATTGGCTTGGATGGCACTGAGATAAGGACATATTGCAGCCTCAGCCTAGCCATCTCACCTGTGGGCCCCCCTCACTGTCAGCCTTCTCCCTGAGAAAGCTCTTGAAGATGCTGATAGCAATCGGCCTTGGCTTGCCTTCTGACGAAGTTATCATTGTGTTTTATTTTGTCCTGTTTATCTCTCAATCATGTTTTAATGAATAAAAGAACAGAGAATATGCACTTGTGCTCATCAACCATTTTTAACATCTGTGACCTTCCAGTCTGGCCTAAGTTTTTATACAGTAATTGACATATTTCAGAAAAAAATCCGTTGGTTCAATTTATTAGTCATGTTTGGTTAAAGTAATGCTATTTATACATTCAAATTTTGCCATCATGCTGTGGTGAAGTTCGAACCTATGTCCTTAGAACATTAGCTTGGAGTTCTGGAGAACTCATCCAGTAACACTACTCCCACGCTGTTCACTACTCAATTATTTATAGTGTCAAAAGCCTCGGTTTTTCAGATAGACTTGAGAGATTTGGGCTTGCTCTCTTGGAAAAAAATGGTACTTGACAGGGAGGCTTTTCTTAAAGATGTGTCATATTTCAAAAGATGTGGTAAGTGTTGATCCAAAATTCTGCATTGAATTGAAGTGTGGAAGTAAAAGACGTGGGTGTCAGCCAAACTAGTGAAAAGAAATTCAGGAACTGATAACAGACATGGTGACCTAGAATTTACATCTGAGCAAAGTGTGTCAATTGTCAGACAAATTCCTCTGGTTCACTAAAGCTTATGCTTTCCAATGCTTCTTTATTATTCATTTGTGGACTTGGGTGTCGCTGGCTAGTCAGCTTTTATTGTTTGTCCCTAGATGCCCTTGAGAAGGTGGTGATAAGCTACCTTCATGAACCACTCTGTCCACGAGATAGATAGACAAAGAAACATAGATTTAGACAATTAAGATATAGCATGGGTGGTGAAGTTCTTCACAGGAATTGTAATTAAGATGCAGAGTAAATTCAGGTAATAAAAGCCTCAGGTTTAACAAACAGGTTGGGTATTGAGTTGGGAGGAATCATTTTGGCTTTAGCCATATTTGGTCCGCTTGATGTGATATATCTGCCTCAAATTTGATTCTCATTGATGTCAGAAAAAAAAACTGCGAGTGACATATAGTGGCAACTGTTGTAAAATTGTCTGCTCCGTACTTTCACCCACAAGTCTAAATTTCCCCATAGACTCAGTTTAGATAGAAGAGCCACAATGGACATAAAATCCTCCCTCATCTCTCTTTCTCCCTCATGCATTGTGATTGTGATTGTGATTGTGTGGTAAGCCAGCAGAGTTTATTTCATTCTTACAACTGACCTCTAGCAATGACATGGCTTTTTGATATCCTGTATAATTTTATACATCTGTGTGAACATGAGGTAGTCATTATTGGGATGTTAACATTTGGTTGTGTTCTGCTTACGTGTCAGTCATTGTGTGAGGATACTCAAGCAATGTAGAGAAGCTGGCTGCTAATAACAAAGCCCAATGTGAGTCTTACAACAAATTAATGAGTTAAACTGCCTCGGTCACATCTTCATCCTAAGGAGCTGTGATTGCAAGATCTTAATTATTTTCTCGAACAACGCTGTGGTCTACCTAAAGCATAGGGATTGTAGCGATTCAGGAAGACCGCTTACCATCATCTTCTCATAGGCAATTAAGAATGGGCAATAATTCATGGGTTACTTTGATATTGCATTAAATTAGAAAAGGATATTTCTGGATGAAAAAGACCATTCAATCCACTTTAATTCATCCATTCACAATGGCTCTGCTCTTTACCCCCACTGTTCCTGCATCTAATTATTTATTATATGGTTCCGGGGAATTCTCTTTCACAACTTTGCTCAGATGTAAATTCTAGGTCACCATGTCTGTTATCAGTTCCAGAATTTCTTTTCACTAGTTTGGCTGACACCCACGTCTTTTACTTCCACACTTCAATTCGATGCAGAATTTTGGATCAACACTTACCACATCTTTTGAAATATGACACATCTTTAAGAAAAGCCTCCCTGTCAAGTACCATTTTTTTTCAAGAGAGCAAGCCCAAATCTCTCAAGTCTATCTGAAAAACCGAGGCTTTTGACACTATAAATAATTGAGTAGTGAACAGCGTGGGAGTAGTGTTACTGGATGAGTTCTCCAGAACTCCAAGCTAATGTTCTAAGGACATAGGTTCGAACTTTACCACAGCATGATGGCAAAATTTGAATTCAATTTTAAAAATCTGGAATTAAAACTAGAGGCAACAGTGTGTCAATTGTCAGACAAATTCCTCTGGTTCACTAAAGCCCTTTATGGAAGGGAATCTGCTATCCGTACCTGGCCTACGTGTGACTCCAGACCCACAGCAAGGTGGTTGACTCTTAACTGCTCTCTGGGCAAGTAGAAATGCTCAATAGGTGCTGGCCCAGAGATGCCCACATCCTGTGAATTAATAATTAAGAAAAAATCTATGCAGCCCAGCATCATATTGGTTTTTCTGATTACTGCTCAGCATTAGTGGAATGGGTTAGTGTTAACCTCTATTGGAACCCCTGAATGTCACAAGTATTTTCCAGGGTCATTTCAATGCATTCATTTAATATTAAAAATCACACCACACCAGGTTATAGTCCAACAGGTTTAATTGGAAGCACTAGCTTTCGGAGCGTTGCTCCTACATCAGGTGGCTGTACACCCCAGTCCAACACTGGCATCTCCACTTCATTTAATATATGTCATTATTTTTTCTTTATTATGTTCAGCCCTTAACACTCCTGCGCATTAAACTCTGTCTACTGTTGCTCAGACCCTGTGCAGATTTTGTTGAATCAAACTTTTCCATTTTTGATTTACCTGCCTTGATTTCCTAGTTTGCTTTCATTGGCTCATCCGATTACGTTGAGGGAGATTGTGACTCAAAGTAGTTAGTACAAATCAGAAACAGTAAGGATCTTAACATTGTGCATCCCACTCAAAACTTCCCAAATGATCACTTTACAGTAGTTGCCATACTTCCAAAATAACTGTAAACCTCTGTGGGATTTCCTGAGGTTGTCACTATATAGATGCAAGTATTTTCTTTTAATTAAACAAGTATTTTCTTTTCCAATGCTGACAAAGATTCTACATAAATGTAAGTATTCATAAAAGACAGCTAACTCTTGGTCAATGCAAAGCAGTTAGTGCATTAGCAGCACAGCAGAGTTGAGGGAGGGAAGGTTCATTATCTGAATACCCCCAATAGACCATGTTCTACTTGGGATTTTCACCCCTTTTTGAAATAGAGAAGCATTCCCATCATCAACAATAGTGGATTGGTCAATGCAAAAGGCAAGGCTGAAGCATTCATTTGGAACATCCTGAACTAGATGTTCTGAGAAGAATGATCTATCTTGGAAAGTCTTCAACCAATCACATGGTACCAAGAAATGGATGAGGCAGCAGATACAGCAAAGACTTTGTCCCTGACAAAATTTCAGCTGAAGACCATTGCTCCTTAATTAGCTGTAACCTCACCCAAGTT